>NC_061096.1:58182080-58312622 GCF_015104395.2 Macrobrachium nipponense
TATTGTAAGCACTCGAAAAACACCGATGCAAGTCTGAAGTATGTACGAACGTATAAGAAAAATCTGGCAGGATTGCTGTTGATCAGAACTACGATTTGCCTTAAGCGGTCGACGTCATAACAAAACAAATTGGACGCTGTAATTTCCTTTGTTGTTTTTCACTGTCTTGCCATCCAGATTACTACGTCTAATTATGCTCACCTGGGGGTGTGGCGGTTGCAGCTCTCCTCTGTTTCCCTCAAAGACTGAAAGTGATTGCTCTATTCCCGGGTTGGCGAATTTCCTCCAGGTCCTTCAAAAATAACCAAAGGTTTTCCCCTGTTCCTTTGTCTCGGGTGCATTGATCTTTCTTTTCCCGACTTCAGACTTATGGCGCCCTTGATCTTGGTTACAAAGGTGGTTCTGTTCTATCTTGCTCAAGATGTTTATGATAAATATAATTTTTAAAAAATTTATATGCGTGTGTTCATCTTCGGGGCATCTAGTGGGCGGAACACATTCCTCATGTCTAGCTTTAATAAAAGCGAAGAGTTTATTACTTTCAAGAAACGTACCCAAATGATCCCTTACCCAATACATTAAAGAAAGCGTAATTATTTTAATTATTTTCATTATTTATTTTGTTAGTAATATTCAGGCGTGTTTTCCCAATAAATAAAGACTTGTTTCTTTATTTCTCTGTGTGTGTTTTCGCGTACGTTTGAATGATTGTAATCGCGCGAAGTTGGGCCTAAGGCAGTGACACACCTGGCCTAGTTCCTGTTTCATCAGGTTAAAAGATGGGTATCTATTGACTTTCTTCGCCAGAAGACTTCTTTTCAAATGACAATATGCTGTAAGTTATATTTAAATATCATACTGACTCGTGTAATATGGCGTACACTACAAATAACAGATATGAATACACGAAATGTTATTCATCCTTTCATTCACTGGAAAATTAATTAAGACGTTCCATTTTTTTTTCTTTATACGGACAGTAAGATATCAAAACTGTTTTTTACCTGACTGCGTTTATACCATAATCTGCTACATGGTTTCACAAACCGGAAAGGTTACTGAGGCCCCTCGAGTAAGACCACACTGCGCATGCAACCGCAGACATCTTTACTAGGCCCAATGTGCTACCGTGAGTAACCAAGTCCTCTCCCCCGCCTCCCCCAAGCGCATACACGAGTTGTATCTCACTCCCCATATTTACCTAGGCCCTCCCCCACCCCACCATCCCGTTGGAAGCACCGAGGGAATCTCCAAAACAGTTGATGGTGGAGATAACAGGGAAACACTGACCAACCATCCTCTCTCTCTCTCTCTCTTGAGTCTCGTCGTCGCTGGTTGTATGTTTATTGTATTTGCCTTGAGCGAAGACGGGCGAGTCTCTTTTGTTAGTTTTACACATTACCAAGCTCTGAGCAATATTCTAGGTCATCAGATTCACATGCAATAACAGCTGAAGCGATGTTTTTTTGCAATATTAAATCACGGGTCGGGGTCCTAACTTCGTTCGGCGAGCAGACTGTAGTGGGTTCACGCCCTTTTACCCAAATCTTACCGCCAGGAGCAGTCTCACTACTTACCCTGCCTGGACCTACCCCAACAGATCCATCCCGAGCTCCTTGATCCCAAGCAAGGAGGCCGAACCGCACCTCACTCCCCCGCCCCCCTACCACCTCACCAGGTTCTCCGTGTCCTCCACATCCTCCTGAAACGATTGTTGCCTCCATGACGCATTGAAAGAACCTGTTACAAGCGTGTCTGGGGGACCCTAAACGCTGTCCATTGTGGTGGTCTATTCCACCTCCAGCGAAAGGGTTAAAAGGACGAGCGCTGGGCGTTTTAGTGCCAGCCATTCCTGATTTATGACTTTATTTCACCCACCGCTTTCTTTGACGTTTGAGAGCGATACTCTCATTTCAACACGTGTATAAGATTCCTCTTTGTCAGAGTACATGGCTACTAAGTTATTTCCAGAGATTATTTCCAGAGATACGTCTGCATACATAAGATGACATCTATGCTAAAATGCCGTAATTCAAAGCAAGTCAGGGCTTTTAAAAGTCGGATGAAATCCTAGCATGAAGAACAGACATGGGGAGAGAGAGAGAGAGAGAGAGAGAGAGGTGGTCAGTATTTGTGTTTTGTGAAATTTAACTATTTATTCATGGATAGAGGCCAGATTACTCCAGTTGAATTTCTTGAAATATTGAATTCTGGCAAAGGAATTTAGCCCATTCTGAAACGTCCCAAGAATCATCTGAGGATTTCTGTTGTTCGTGAATGAAATGTTGATATATTTATGCCGAAAGAAGTTTATGGAATTAATGAAAAGCACAGTTCCTCCTCTTTCAATTCCAGGTATTAATTACTGGCTAAATAAATGATTCTGAATATCTAAACTACAATAAACACTAAACGTTTGAGGACTTAAGAGACATTAGGTGATAATGCTGGAATCATAGTTATCATTTTTCACTGGTTTTCGTACCTCATGACGTGATTTTTCCTAGTTTGTGTTCAAGGACGAAAAGAGACAAAGTGATCAAACGAGACATTGTCCGTAGTCGCTATAGAAGATTCATGTAGGGCTGCAAATACTCTTTTTGCTAATCCAATGGATTACTTAAAATCAACATATTTATCAAATGTGAAGGCAATTGTACACTTTTCATGAAGCAAAACTAATTCAAATGGTAGTAAAGGTAATGATGATTTAAATCAAATAAATGTATACTTTCATTTGTCAGCAACAATTGATAAGAAATCTTTATACCTCATAAATGCAAGATAAACAAGATAAACGCCATTGTAGCGGAACTTGGGACATCTTCAACCTGTGTTCAGTAGCGTAGTAAACGTTTTTGGGTGAAAAACGTCTGGCGTCGACTCGATTTGTAAACAATAAACGCGGTTCGGTCGATGGATGAGAAGACGGATGAATTGCCATTCATTTCCACTTTCTGATGCCTATAACAGCCTCGGTTTACGAGTACGTAACCTCCAACCGGCCGCCATCAAAGAAAAAAATTATATAGAACGTCCTGCCGAAATCATTGCAGTTTCTGAATGCCTCTGCTTCTGTTTATTGGTCTCTCTTTTTACCTGTCATTTATTGGTTATTTTCTTCTGTATTGTGTTCTTTTACATGCGAGGGCAATCTCAGCTGCCAAAGCTCGGCAGGTGCAGGTGTAACCTTATTGTATAGAAGTTGAGTCCTTTGGTATTATAATAATAATAATAATAATAATAATAATAATAATATAATCCCCCCTCCCCTATAATATGTCGAGGGGGTCTTGGTTTAGGAGGTACATGACGAACGTGGACCATGACTCGGCATTTCACGCCACGCTGCCCTTCGTCAGAGCATCTGCCGAAGCGGCATCATCTGGTGTTGAGTCTCCTCCCCGGCGTTCGTTCCAGCAGCCTCTCCTCCGACTGCTGTCTTTCTTGCAGGCTCACTGCTTATTAAACCCTCTCTATCCCTCCGTGATATTGTAAATCTCTTCGAGAACCATTGTCAGTGAGGGTTCCTCCTCCTGGTGGATATTTTCACTGTTATGGGTTTCAGTTGTTTTTGTTATTTGCCGGAGTATTAGTATTGTTTTCGTGGTGACAGGTATTTTAACTGTCGTGGATTTCAGTTGCTTTTGTTATTCTTCTTGGAATTATTGTTGTTGCTGTTGTTTTTGTTATTATATAGTTCCTGGTTCTGTCGGTTGTAGTGACGGCTGATGTAAAGCTGAGATTTAAATTGTTAAAATTTAAATTATTTATACTTCTCGTGGCAAAATAAAAAGGTGTGTCTTCACAAAAACCCAGTTCATATAGAGAAAAAATTGAATCCATTAGAGGGATTTATAAAAGAAGACGCTTCAAAAGTCTTCTTATTTACATGGGGTCGCTCTCAGCTAATCATTCTAACATCCTAACATTTCCAGGCTATGAATAAGACGAAACTATACCCAAAAACTGCATTAATGTATGAAGAAAAGTGCCTCAGTTGTCAGGGTCCCTAAGCTTAAAATACACTTTTCTTCAAAGACTGGTCCACATGAGATTGATGAAGCGGCAAAGTCTATCCAGTCACGCTTTAAGGATAACATTCACCACAGTGGTGCAATACAGGCTCACTATAAAGAACTTTGTTTATTTACATTTATCTATTTCCTTCACTTTTTGCAGAGGAACTGTACCTCAGTTTTTGGTTACATACGGTCAAACGATATGTTTCCAAAAACCGCTATTTTATCTGATCGAGCGGTGTAGTATTGTACAAAACAGAACTTTTGCGGTTTAGCAACCCTGAACAATATATATATATATATATATATATATATATATATATATATATATATATATATATATATATATATATATATATATAATCCCAGAAAAAAATAGCTTTTTCTTTGAGACATAGTTTTCAATTTTACTTTTTTATTTCTCCCTCCATTTTCTCTCCTATCTCTCACGTGATTTTGTATGAAGCCATCCATACTTTTTCCCTCTCTTTTAAAAACACATTTCATTAAAGCGTACCTGAGACCATTTTCCCCTGGCCCGGTGGAGCCGGTGGTGGTGGTGGTGGTGGTCACTTCTTACAAAAACATGACGTGAAGAAAGGTCGTCTGGTCTGGTGCTTCTTCCAGTTTACTCTTGTGTCACATGCGTACAAACACATCCGTAATACGTGTACTTGTAAGCATAAAAGCCGCATTTGAGGATTCCGGTTTTCGTCCATAAAAGTCCTATAAAAAGAAAAAAAATAGGGAAGACCTCTTTGCTCGAAAGGTCTTCCAGCTCTGAGACTTCCCAAAAGAGACAAGAAAGACCAAGGGAGGAGGGAAGATGAGGGTTGGGTGAAAAGACCCATTCACTTATGTCCCGGCCGATGGAGGTTATAGAAGTGTTTTTCTCCTTTTTATTCTTTCATTATTTGTCATTACGTTACTAAGGGAAGGAGTGATATAAAGAGACAGCGAGAGGTAGAAAAAGAAAAAAACTGCCCCACAAAAGTTTTTTTTCTGTGAATTTATTTTCTTTTCATCTGTCCCAGTGAAATTACAGCGATTCGGTGAGATTACATACCCATTACCTCACATATTAGTTCACTATCTTCGCCATATCTTCACCATTATGGTTATAGGGCATATCGGGGTAGCTGTACCCATAACCCCAAAATGACACCTCGTACGACATATGACGTTAATTGCAAAATCACCTTCAGGTTCCACGGTAACATTCCATTTCATCGCTCGTAAAAGTAATCGTCTTTTCTTTTCTAATATCTGGAAGCCATTTCGAAGTTAAAGTAGAGATGAGAAGCTTCATCTATTTTTTGTAAGTAAGCTGAGGTATGTGGTAAACACTGTGTGTAATGAAGATTTTGATAATATGAATTTCTATTAAACATAAATTGTTTGGCAATGAACTATTCAGTGCATTATATATATATATATATATATAATATATATATATATCATATATATATAGATATATTATATATATTAATTATATATATAAATACTCCGATATATTATAATATAATATATAATATATATCTATATATATATTATATATTACTATATATCTACATATATATATCGTTATGGAGTTTGTATCTCTCTTCATACTAATTGGGACGTTTTTCTTGTAACATAGTTCCTCCCCCCATCCTTTAGTCTCTCTCTCTCTCTCTCAGAAAATGTTCTTTAAAGCGAAAGTGTTGCATTTAAATAGTGTCTATCAAAACTTCCACTGCGAGAGAGTATAGTGTTATGACTTTGCCCTAATCACAAGCAAGGGGTCACACACACCCTCCTTCTGTATTCCAACTTCAGATAAACAGTGATAGATTGCTTGACTGATTTAAATCTAGTGATTTACTGCAGAGAATTCATGGTGGCGATATCTCCTAGAAATGCGTTCTTGCCTTTAACTGGGTGCTAATGCGAATTGCTTTAGCTCCTTTGCCTTTTACTCGATAATTCATGGTTTGGTTAATGTAAGGATCTCATTACAAACTTCGATCAAGACAGTTCTAGTATTGCAAACGATCTGTTCGGGATGTCCTTCAGCATTACACTCGCTCTGTTGGACTTATATACTGTTATGATATTAATGTTTCCAGAGGAACATCATGTTGGAAGACATACGGTGGAAATGGAAGTGCGGGGTAGAAGGGAGAAGGGAAGACCAAGAAAGAGATGAAGTGATTATGGTATTAAAAGGTATTAACGAGAACGATGCACAGGACAGAAATCGATGGAGACGACTCATTCACAACGGCGACCCCATATAAAAATGGGTTAAAGCTGGGAAGAAGAAGAAGAGTTGGTATTTAAATGGAGGGAACCCAAGGTGATAAACGTAGGCATCCACGATGCTGATGCAAACAGGAGGTCCTTAGACATCGTAGAATATGATGTGTAATAACTTTGAGATGGGTAACCCAAATGTATATTGAAAAGGGAATACATTTCCATCTCAGTTTCCCTTTACTGAAACGCACAAAGATTATGGTACCTAAAGTCTAGCTCAGTATACTTGTGATCGGAGAACGAAAATCTGATACCTACAGAAACGTTTTCTAGGAGTTATGTCATATTTTAACAACGCGATGCGTAAAAATCACTACACGTGAAATATTTATTGACTATAATTTCCCCTATTTGTAAGATTTGCAACTGATGCAAATCACGAACTCTGTATGGTCGATTAGGACTGGGTAACAAATTGACAGATTTCTTCTGGTATTAATTATCGCTCAGTCGGATACATATTTGAAGCATTCTTACTGTACTGATACATTATAATAACAATTCTATTATTTTCGATAGTTTAAATAGTTCGAGGTCACCTACAGGCCTATACTATCCTTTTCATAGGGAATAGGTAGAACAGTTTTCCCTCGTAATTAGTTTTGCTAAGTTTGACCTTTAAAACTCAAAAGTCAAAGTTATAAAACAGGATATATTTTTTTTAATAGCATTCACTCTTGTGATTCTGACACATGTATACGTTCTCGATTGAGTGTTCTTACAAGCGTTATTCAGTTGATAGCTTTCGTGAAAGGTATTCAACACTCGTTATACCATTCCTCTTGAGTTGTTATGTCAAATAGCTTACAGAAAAAACAGCAAATTCAGTCGTTGAAGGCCTTGTTGAGGTATGATGGGTCAGGTGTATCCAACAGCCATTTAGTACATCTCCCAAGGAGGTTATTCTGGGCTTCGTTCGTATGTCAGCAGCATTGTGTGAACACTTAAAAACAGATTCTGATGAAAATTGCAGAAACCCTTCATTTGGACAGCCCTACCTGTTGGTGAATAGGAGCGAAGATTATTTAAGCATTTACGTCATGGAAAAAATACAAAATCTTCGGCGATTTCCATCGTAAAATTTGCTTTATGCGCCCTGAGTCATATATGGAATATTCCCACCAAATATAATCAAAATCTGTCCATCCATTCTCGGGGTATTTTGTTGGAGCACCCTAAGTACAGGCAGTCAGTTTCGTCGACACATGGGTGAACTTACAGTAGAATAGGTGAAAGTTCCTTTGGATAAATAAAACCTTATGTGTTAAGGGTATCGTTTGAATTTAAATGACTTAAGTTATCCTTGAAAAAGAAGATAAAAGCTTTTAAATTTTTTGCATTGTGTCAAATTTATCTATTTATCTGTTTTATTAAGGTATAAAGTTACAAATACACGGGATTATCACCACCTGTAGTGTATTTGTATGTACGTATGCAACATATTGCACGCGCATTGATGACGCAGGATACATTCGTGGCTCATTTTGATGTGGTTTTCAATGCTCGTGCCCAACTGTATTCATCCCTGCTACGTATATGTATTAAACTGGTCTAATGCAGCATCAGTAACTATCTCCCCTGATAAACGTAATGTATACGACTGATAGAGACCTTTTTACCAACTGTAAAACTCAGCGCATGAATTGTATGTAGAAAAGTCTATGGTGGCTACTCTCCAAGGTCAAGTCTATAACTACTATAACCGTACCTTGGATTGTAACTACATTATGCGTCAACTTTAATGTACTGACAGTGGTATTTTAGTTAAGTCGACACCACGAACAGAAATTAATACCTCGCTGTGGCGTTTCCATCCTTATATTCTAGTCTGCGTTTATGTTAGGTCGTATTCGTTGAGGTTTCGGCCGTCTTTCGCGTTTAGTTTCATTCTTTTAATTAACTGAGAGCAAAGTAAGTCTCTCTCTCTCTCTCTCTCTCTCTCTCTCTCTCTCTCTCTCTCTCTCTCTCTCTCGATTTTTTTTATATCTGCGTAATGTATCCACGTAAGCTTTCTAAAAGTTCATCTTATGGTTCATCGTTTATTATTTACGTCACTATTTGCTCGGTATTTATTTTTTTATGATTTTGCTGGAAAGAGGCAGAAGAATTGTCTTGTATCATTTTGCATCTCGTGTTTTTTTGTTGACCAATCTTATCGTCGGCACAAAAAGTGTTCCCCGCTGACTCTTTTTCCATTAATAGTAGCTGAGGCTTAAAAATAGACGTATAATTGACCCCGGAAATTTGTCCAATATTTTGAATTTTGATTCTTTTATATTTATATCTTCGTTAATTGCATGGCCCACGAAATCATTCTAAATTGATAGAGCACGTGGCCGACGAACGAGCAGTCAAGGGGTAACCCACACGACGTTAGCTCCACCCCTCTGATCTTACGTCACGGATTTCCCACCGTCTTAGTGGCTGACGCACTCCGAACGTCTTGAGATGACGTCTTGTGATTGGCCAGGACGCTAGCCACTTGATGCTGGAATCTTATAAATTGAGAAGATGCTCGCTGGTGAGTCAGTATCTTCAGGATTTTAGTAGGAAGAAGTGAAAGTACGAGCTGCTACATTTTCTCGTTGTAGTGTCACTGGAAGTGTTATCCAGCTCCGGGATTATATTCAACACGATGCCGTCCAGCACGAGTGACAGACAGTTCGGCGATGCCAAAGCCGCTGCTGCTGAAAGAAGGAGAACGAACAAACCCATAATGGAGAAAAAGAGGCGTCAGAGAATTAATGACAGTTTAAATCAACTCAAAATTTTGGTCTTGGAAGCCCTCAAGAAAGATGTAAGTACTCGAACGTTTCGATACTAGTTTTATATTAAGACAATCTCGTCTGTAAATTGTTAGAAGTCCTGTAAAATTTTATGAATTTCGTTCGTAAAACTAAAAATTATATTTACATAAAAGTTTTTTTTTTTAAGTGAACAAAAGAATGTCTTGACATTTGATATTTTTAATAAATGTCATAGTGTAACTTCCACATTTCTTTTAATCATCATTAAGTATGTACATTTACAATTACAAATGCACTTTTATATATATATATATATATATATATATATATATATATATATATATATATATATATGTGTGTGTGTGTGTGTGTGTGTGTGTGTGTGTGTGTGTGTGTGTGCTGCATACGTGTATATGTCCGACTGATCGTTTTGTCTAAATATTTGTTCTAACAAGAGTAGATCACTCTGTTCATATGGAAATTCAGCAACTGAATGACGAATGTTGTGTTAGTGTGTACAGAATGTGTTTGGAGAATTGTAAGTGTAGGCTATTCATGTTTACAGTTCTGTTACATTGTCCGAGTGTAGCTTTCAACAACCGTCTTTCTTTTGGTTGCAGCCCTCCAGATACAACAAACTAGAGAAGGCGGACATCCTTGAGATGACAGTGAGACACGTCCAGAATCTCCACCGCCAGCCGCAGCATACCCCTGCCCCCTGCCACAACACCCCCGTCGACCCTGCTGCCAAATACCTGGCAGGATTCAGCCACTGCGTCTCGGAAGTGAACCAGTTCCTCGAGCGAGACACTTCCTTGACGGGAGGACAGCGATCTCGCATCCTACTCCACCTTTCGGAGTCACTGACTTCCATCCGAGCGGGAGCCAGGCCAGCTTCCAGCCCATCTCCTCAGCCTCAGCCTTCATCAGAAGCCGCCCCCACAGCCTCTTCGCCACGAGCGAACACTCCCCTGGTCGAGGCGACTTACCACCGGCATCATCAGCAACAACACGTACCCCTGAGCGATCCCTTAGTGATGCGAGGGGTATCCTTGGTACCCGCTGCTCATCTCCTGACGGGTCAGATGGCATACATTCTTCCTCACGGAGTTGTGTCAACAGCGGTTGCTAACACCGTGGCCACATGCCCTCCTGCAGGAGATTACCACCAGGTTCCTCTGTCTCCTCCCCCTAGTGTGCCATCTCCGTCCCTTTCCTGTTCTTCCTCTCCGCCAGCCTCCCCCTGCAGGAGCCCATCTCCACAGCCTCTGGATCTTGCCCCCATTCGCCATCCCGAGGATGACTGCTGCTGGCGCCCTTGGTGAGGCAAGAGAGAAGGGCAGAGAGAGAGAGAGAGAGAGAGACAGAGACAGAGAGAGAGAGAGAGAGGGTGCAAAGCTGCGAGGAGCGAAGAAAAAGAAGAAACCACTGAAAAAAAGTATATATGTTCGAAGCATCAGATAGATTCGAAGCCTGTAGGTCATTATGAATAGGTTCCACTGATGCCGTCAGTCCCTTGACCTAAAGATGCTGTAGCCGATTAGATCTGTAGACATTAGAGACAAATTTATCACCTTCCTTTTTATGATAGCTATATTTAATATAATCCCCCGAATCTTGCAGTCCTAAAACGAGTACAAAAATTAAACGTCTACCACCGCAAAAGACAAATTTTATGCCATAGATTTTATATCGTAGTGTAGCGGCACAAACTGGGCAATTACCAGAAATATGTCTGTGATATTTATAGGATTAGTCATTCCAGTTGGAAAGAATAGTACAAATAACAATAAAGATTTCTATTTCACCGTGTTCTGTCTCTCATTTTTCTCCTTATCACCTTCCTGCCAATAATAATATCTTGATACAGTAACTACTTCTTTAATGAAAGAAGAGATTCTATATATATATATAATATATATATTATATATATATATATATATATATATATATATATATATATATATATATATATATATATATATCTCATATATATTATATTTATATCTATAATATATGTATAATAATATATATTATATTATATTATATATATATATGTATATATATATTGCTGACATTAAATTCCATTTAGCAAATTAATTATTATTGAAGACTTTTTATTATCTTAAGGAAAGTGCCAAAAAAATTGGTTTTAATACTATAAAATTCACTGTTTCTCAACCTTTTTCTGGTGGTGGCCCCCCTTCAATCCAGTGCAAGTTGTTGTGGCCCCTCCATGCCAACTCTGAGTTCTTACCCCCCCCCCCCCCCACACACACACACCCGCCTTCCGTCCATCACCTTAATACGCCTAGGGAAGGTATATTAATGGCCCCTGAAAAAATCTCATGGCCCCCAAGGGGGCCATATGGCCCACGTTGATAATGGTGCTTACAGATTCAATAACACTTGCAGGAACAAATTATAGGCATTATTTCAAAATAATCTAGAATCGCATAATTCATGTCCATCGATACTGAGACAGTTTTATGAATTATGAAATGCAAAAGAGGACGACTCCATCGTAGATGAAATGTTTGAAAAGAACAAGTAAACGTCTCCTTGATGATGAAGCAAGAACTTATAATGCCAAATTCTTTAAATGTTATGAATTACAAGAATCCTTTCTGTAATGTTTCCAGGATTCTCAGAACAGAGGTTCTGTAATATGAGCAGCAGTAAACTTTGTACAATGTATTCAAACGCTTTCTCGTTTTATTCTGGTATTTTCTCGTAATGAAAAATGTATGAACAGTATTAAAACGAACAAGTTGAAACAGTTGGGGGTTTAAAATACTCTACGGATTATTAACATACAGTTTCATTCAAATGTCCTCTCGGCCGAGATTTCGCCTTTTTTTTAGATGTTAATTCTCTTACTACTGAAGTAAGTTTCTTCTTTTTTATGATTAAAAAAAAAATCATGTAACAAACTATGAAGCTATGCTGAGGATGTTTTGGATGTGCCACTTAATCAAGGTCGGGAGTAAACGTAGACCTACTGAATTAGCGGGTCCTGAAATAGTGACTCCTCGATATTAAAGCGTTGGCCACAAACCATCCCGTGTCCGGTGTGTTTAAACCTAATACTGTTGAGAAAACCATCATCCACGTTCTTTCGATGCGTCTCAGGTCGGAAAGCTGACACTTGACCGCTTGTCCCATACAAAGCGAGAGCCGATAGTTTGAAAAGCGAAGCAAGGAAGGCGATTAGAAAAGAAATACAAACTTAATTATAACTCTACTAGTATCAATTAGAGCATTACGTCTGGCGACTAATTGCAGAGGAGTCGGTAGTAGATTATATATATATATATATATATATATATATATATATATATGATATATATATATATATATATATATGTGTGTGTGTGTGTGTGTGTGTGTGTGTGTGTGTGTGTCCGAACAAAGTTACGGCCACGAAGGAAAGAGTGAAACAATGAAAAGTTAAGTACTTGCGTCGTATTACCGAGACATGGTCACAGTTGCTATGACACTAAAGTACTTTTAGCATCTCATTGTTCCACTCATCCTTCGCGGCTGTAACTTTGTATAATCATCACGCTTTTACTATTTCGTGATTTAAAGTCATATGTGTATGTCTGTGTGTGTATACACACAGTGAGAGAGAGAGAGAGAGAGAGAGAGAGAGAGAATGTGTTCACCTACGGAAAAGGCGACTCTTGGGCGTAAAAAGCTATTTGCATGAAACTCAAAATGTAATTTGCTCCCTGAACAACACCGAATGCCTATAATCTCCCAAGGGTTTATCATTACGATCATACAACACGCACTCACACTGAGAGAGACAGAGAGAGAGAAGGGGGTAGGGGGTGGGGTTAGGATTCAAGAATTCAAGGCAGTCTCCACGGGTCACCTTCGGCGGTGCCACAACCCCCTCTGTGCCATACCCCTTCTGGGGTTCTCCTCGGACACTTTTAGCCACTTCCTTCTCACGAATTATGTTACCTCGAAGAAAAGTCTCTGTTGACCCCGGACGGAAATAGAGCAATAAATTTCCCCGTGAAATGAAAGAACTCTCGACACACAAGACATGGCTGCTGAAGGCCTAGTTTTAGCATTTCATTCTAGATATATTATATTATATATATATATATATATATATATATATATATATATATATATATATATATATATATATATATATATATACATCGAGCTATAACAGTCCTTTAATATCTAATTCGCTCTACCTCGGAATTAATGTACTTTCATATATGTTTAAAACTAAGAAGGGGAATTTTTTAGTCGATGAAATCTCTTATCGACTAAAAATTCCCCTTCTGTTAAACATATATGAAAATATATCAATTCCGAGGTAGAGCGAATTAGATATTAAAGGACATTTGTAGCTCGATGTTTGTATATGATTCACGGTAATGCGATATATATATATTATGTAGATATATATACACAGTCAGGTTAGGCTTCTATAAGACGGGATGGTTTATATTCCATTCTTTAATTCACAAAGTACAGTTTACCGAGGACTAGCTTTCAAAGACATACAGCCATCTTCATTTTGACGCCTAACACGAGTGGTATGAATATACGTATAAACACAGTGAAGTTTTATGGACTAATTTAGGTTTATATATATATGTAATTTATATATATATAGTATATGAATTTTCTCAACCCTGTCCGCTGGTCTGAATCCACGAGAGGAAGAAATTATTATCAACTAGAAAATTCCCCTTCGGTTAACATATATGAAAATATATTAATTCCGAGGTAGAACGAATTGGATATTAAAGGACATTTGTAGCTTAATCCATATATATATTATATATATTATTATAGGTATATTATATATCTATATATATTTGTGTGGTGGTGTGTGGTTTGTGTTGTGTGTGTGTAGTGTGTGTGTGTGTGTTTGTGTGTGTGTGTGTGCTTTGTGTGTGTTTTCTTTTCGAGGGTTGTTGACGTTCATAATATATCTTTCTTTAAAGTGAATTTTTAGTGGCTCTGAATTGTTTTTAACAATTCTTGTTCCATTGCTTTTCAATTTACCGAAGGTTCAATGCAAATTTTGCATGTTTCTATTCAGCAATGTTTACTGTCTGTGTCACGTAATCGAGAAATATTTTCAAATGCTGGCCTGCCATTCATTTTCATGATATTCATTACGCTGCTACAGCTGCCTTCAAGCTGACTGAAGCATTTCATTTTATTTGTAGTCCGCCAGTTTTAAGATCTATCTCTGGCCGTTTTCTTGAGTCAGTTTTGTTACTACTCCCCCCCGTAGGGGGTTAGTGACGTCGGTGCACCTCACGCGATGCACTGCAGGTATTACTAAAGGTTCTTAGCAACGTCCTTTCAATCCTTTTACTGTACCTACATTCATAGTATATTTCTTCAATCTTGCTATTCATCAACTACGAGGTTTGCCTCCTGTCAGTCACACCTTCCAAACCTACTTACTGCCAGTTTCCTTTCCAGCGCTGAACTCTATATTCCATATTCCATTCCAGTATTGTTGCTACTTCTTCTTCTTGTCCTTAAATCCTCCCCTGATCAAAAGGCGCCATATTCTTTGGGAATATGTGGGAGACACTGAAGTCCGTTCTTGAAACCACCGTGTATATCCGGGTTTAACCTGATTGCGTTATTGTTTAGGCTGTGTGTTAATGTGCACGTTTGCTATAGATTGCTTATATATTTTTTGTGTATATAGCTATGCAGTTTCATGAAAATTTCAAAATATGTGAAAGCACTAAGAAAAATGTGTAAACTGTTTGACGTATATTTCAGAAAAATTGTCTTTTATTTCTAAAACTTTATTTTCATATTCTATACAAGCATCTTTTTTTTTACATATATGTGTATTTCCTTATCCATTTTCCTTTGTTCTGTTTTAATGCAATTTCTTTGAAGACTTTATAAAATTGATTTTTTGATTCATCTTCATCATCCGAACCTGTCGTTAAATATTTTTAAAGTAAGAGTTTTCTTTCTGATGTAGAAATTTAGTATATACATAAAGAACATTTATCGACGCGGTTAAAGGTTCATATGAAAATTGCCACGTTCGTCAAAACATGTGCCGCTATTATAGGTTTATTATTTTGATTTAAGCCGAAAGCAATAATGATAGAGGTTTAAAAAAAAAAAGTAAATTTTCTTGTAATACAGATGAATATCTGACACTGTATAAGTTTTAAAAATAGAACCGCTTTTTAACAATGTGTTTGCGCTAACCGCTTTACTAAACACGGCGAAGAACCTAAAATCAACACTTTCCGTGTAATTTATAAAGAGCCGCTCTTTGCTAATTATGTCATGGTTGTTGCCGCTAAGATTTCACAGTATAAGTAAACAGTCTAACTTTTAGATTGTTGTGCCCCGCGCACCCACAGAAGAAAATGATTTGTTATTTATTTAATTATCC
Source organism: Macrobrachium nipponense (assembly GCF_015104395.2). NCBI lineage: Eukaryota > Metazoa > Arthropoda > Malacostraca > Decapoda > Palaemonidae > Macrobrachium > Macrobrachium nipponense. Next base: position 58,197,566 of record NC_061096.1, read on the forward strand.
TTCGTGGAGACTTTGTAGTGTCCCTGTAGCTATATCCCTTCCCGCCCTTCACTTACCTACGGTCAGATTTCTCTAAATAGCGGCAGGAGTCGGGTTGGCGATGGGTGGTGTGTGTTTAGTTTGTGGGGGGGGGGGGGGGGGTGAGGAACTGTGAGAGGGTCGGTGGTTGACCTGGTTAAGCCTTTTATTTGTCGGGCTGAGTATTCGAGTTTTACTGATGACATTAGTAGGTGAAAAATGATATGGGTTGTCAGTGTTACCACAAGGAGGCTCAAGGGGATTGGCAACATTGTCGTGCGCTCTTAGAAAAATGCTTGTTTTTTTATTTATTATATATATATATATATATATATATATATATATATATATATATATATATATATATATATATATATATATAACTAGATTTTGAGGGATATACTCTGTCATATCAGGAGTCTTATTCTCTAAGTATGAATGTTTATTTTCTGAAGCGAAAATGACGCCTGTAAACTTGATGAGAGAAATTAAACCGTGTTTCTCTCATCAATGAAAAATTCAGAATTAAAACCGTGTTTCTCTCATCAATGAAAAATCCAGAATTTAGACTGTTCTTCTCATAAATGAAAAATCCAGAATTTAGACTGTTCTTCTCATCAATGAAAAATCCAGAATTTAGACTGTTCTTCTCATAAATGAAAAATCCAGAATTTAAACCGTGTTCCTCTCATCAATGAAAAATCCAGAATTAAAACTGCGTTTCTCTCATAAGTTAAAAATCCAGAATTTAGACCGTATTCTTCTCATCAATGAAAAATCCAGAATTGAAACTGTTTCTCTCATCAATGAAAAATCCAGAATTTAGACTGTGTTCCTCTCATCAATGAAAAATCCAGAATTTAGACTGTGTTCCTCTCATCAATGAAAAATCCAGAATTTAGACTGTGTTTCTCTCATCAATAAAAAATCCAGAATTTAGACCGTGTTCCTCTCATCAATGAAAAAATCCCAGAATTTTAAGACTGTTTCCTCTCATAAGTGAATTTTCAGAAAATTTAGAACTGTCTTCTCAATAAAAATGAAAAATTTCCAGGAAAAATTTAGAACCTGCCTTTGTTTCTCTATCAATGAAAAAAATCCAGAATTTAGACCTTGTGTTTCCTCTCATAAATGAATCCAGATTTAGGACTGTGTCCCTCATAAATGAAAAAATCCAAGAATTTTAGAACTGTTCTCTCATCAATGAAAAATCCAGAATTTAGACCGTTTTCCTCTCCATAAAAAATGAAAAATCCAGGAATTTAGGCGTTTTCTCTCAATAAATGAAAAATCCAGAATTTTAGGACTGTCCGTTTTGTTTTCTCTCATCAATGAAAATCAGAAAAATTTAGAACCGTGTTTCTCTGCATCCAATGAAAAATCCAGAATTTAGACTGTGTTTCTCTCATCAATGAAAAATCCAGAATTTAGACCGTATTCCTCTCATCAATGAAAAATCCAGAATTTAGATCGTGTTCCTCTCATAAATGAAAAGTCCAGAATTCAAACCGTGTTCCTCTCATAAATGAAAAGTCCAGAATTCTAACCGTATTCCCTCTCATAAATGAAAAGTCCAGAATTCTAACCGTATTCCCTCTCATCAATGAAAAATCCAGAATTAAAACGGTGTTCCTCCCATAAAAGTTACAAATTGGGACTTGTCCCCTTTCCAGCCGCGCTCTAAATAGCGGTAAACTTTGGGCGACGCCAATAACAACTTGAGATAACTGCCAGATGAAGTGTTTGGAAAATTCCTTTCCGTTTGTAGATTTAGGGAATTACGATGGTAAAATCAATGGAAGGAGACCGAGAGGAAGACTATATAGATAAAAGCATATATGGATGGATTGGTGAGAATGACTGGAAGAAGAATTTCTGCAGCTCAGTTGCTGCAGAGAGCCAGAAATAGAGAGGAATGGCGAACGGTGATGCCGACGTCCTTGGGGATATGGCACCTGGATGATGATGATGAATTTGAAAGCCAAGCGATAAAGCTTTCTTCGAGGTAAAGTCAAAATGAGTTCATGAAGGTTTGTTTATTATTCATCTCACCATTATTGTTCTGGCTGTGGATGTTTCCTGCATAGATATTTTAGAATGATTTTAGATTAATAGTCGGTAGAATGAAGCAGTATATCTGTTGTTGTGTGCGTATTTGTTCATGCGAATATATAATCAACAATGCATGTAGTTTTTTAAAGAATCTGTTTTTTTCAATCTGTCCATCCGCCTGTGGTGTTTTTGTATGGTAGCACTGCGTCCCGGGCTTTAAATAGTTACGCTATGTGTAAGTTTTATGTAAATAAAAGGATATCTGGGTGTACATTTGCAACTGAAAAGTGTTTTAATAATTTACTGTATGTGAAGTACACCGTTAATATTCGAAATAGGATATTATTATTATTGCTGAATGTAAGCTGAATGTAACTATCTAAAGCCCGGGACGCATATTCCTGAAGTCTGGATGGAAATAGACCCTCTTGGATATTGACCAATCAGAGCGTGTTTTGGGAGCGGTGATGTTGTGAGACTCCGCCCTCCTTAGTGTTACCACCTATAAACTTTTCTTAATTCTTGCAAAAGAACAGTTTTTGAAAATATTAATCTTATATAATACGTTATAATATTTATAAATATATTAGTTATTATAGATGCATACAGAATATATGTATCAACTATGCTGTACCAGTTAGCATTTACGCTGTAGCTTATTATTATAAAAAGGTACTGAGAGTCTGAGTACGCAAGGTATATGGCACCATTGCTCAATGTAAACAAACTGCATGTGCTGTTCCTGTTCTGTAACTTATGTCGAATTGATTGAGTCTGTAGTCTATAGTCCTCCTAGTCGTTGTTTTCGTCGTGTGTTACTTGTACTTTAGTGACTCATGGAGTGTAAAATAAATAAAACAAGAAATCCCGAGTTGCTAGATTTTGAAGGCAGTGGCTTCCATAATATTATTTTGCAGAAAATTAAAGATTTCATGTGCTTTTACGAACTAACGCTAAATCAAGGGAAGATTTCGACAAGTGGAGAGAAATATTCAACATCAAGAATTGTATGTGAATAATCTTTTGTATATAATAAACTTTTGTATAAAATAATCTTTTGTAAATAATTTGTTTTTTTTTTCCTTATATTCCAAGCTATGCAGTTGATTTTAAAATTTACAATGAAATATCAGCAAAGGAAAGCTTTTTGGTATCCGAGGCTGCAATGGTAATATGTATAATACAAGCAAAGCAAAAATTTTGCATAGTTTAGGATATCTGCACAACAAAACCTGAGCATGGCCTTGGTTGTAAATACAGCGTAAATTTGTGCTTTATTACATATTTGTGCAAATTGAAAATTTTTTCATGGTATATTTTTTCTTTGACTAGAATGAATTTGCTACTCATTTCCGTTGGATATTATTAAAAGAATATGCTTTTTTTTATTGCAACATAGATTTACCCTAGCAACTAAAATAAAGGTCTATATTTCCTGTCTCACACCATGTATACTTCCGAACATGAATTACCATCCGTATTCTAGCCTAACCTGACTAAATATGTACATTTCAAAAATGTACAAACAATAGAAAAATATATATGTATATAAGCAGCAAAGAACAAATCAACTTGCAGAAGACATATATATGATCAAACAGGGCAAAATTTGTGCATTTTGAAGGGTACAATGATTCCAAATAAAATTCAAAGTAACAAAAATTTTAAACTATCATCCTAACGTTCATGTACTAAATGCCTAAGTGTCGAGGCCATATGAGTAGTTGAGTAATTTTTTCAATGGGTGAAGTATTACGTAACGAAACAGCTGATTGCCAGGGGATCATAGTCCTCCTGTCGAGGCCAATATAAGCAGTCAAGTCATTTTGCAACGAGTGAAGTATTACGTAACGAAACAGCTGATTGACATGTGATCATAGCCCTTCTGGTTTGTGTTCATTGAGCAATGTTGCCAGCCATATGCCTTGCGTATCTCGGTACTTTTTTTTAATAATTATATTTGCCAATATTATAACCTCTCACAAGATTATATTCTCAAAACTGGTGCTTCTGCATGAATTATTATGTAATGAAGCGGCTGATTGTCATGGGCATGGCTTTCTGCGGGTTGTTTCATTGAGCAATGGTCCCATATGCTTGCATATCTCAGTAACTTATGATGCATAAGCGATAGCGTAAATATTAGCTAGTACAACATAGTTTTGATCATATTTTCTGTATACATCTATATAACATTTACCAATATTTAAACCCTATCATATAAGATAAGTGAATATAACTGGTGCTTCTGCAAGAATTAAGAAAAGCTTATACGTGGTAGCGCTAGGAGGGCGGAGTCTCACGACGTCACCGCTACAAATCACGCTCTGATTGGGTTCTAATATCCGAGAGGGTCTATTCCATCCAGACTTCAGGAATATGCGCCCGGGGGGGACGCAGTGTTACCATACGGAAACACCACAGGCGGATGGACAGATGGAAATAAACAGAGTATAGTAACTGTTACATACCGTTATAAAATAATGACTGGTCTCTGCACAGCTCAAATGTACACTGAAACTGCATGAACCAGAGCAAGGTATGTGTGAATATAGTTACGGCCGACAGTGCTTGCAACGATTTCAAAAGAAACAAGTAAAGAATACGCCGAAGAAACCAAGTTTTCTGTACAGCGTATAATGCTGAGTTGAGTTGAATATAGAATTTACAAAGCAAGCACTGGGACCTATGAGGTCGTTCAGTGCTTAAACGGAAATTGACAGTAAAAGGTTTGAAAGATGTAACAGGAGGAAAACCTCGTAGTTGCACTATGAATAAAGTGTTAAGAGAGGATGGAAAGTAAGATGAAGAAAGAGAATATGAAAGGAGGTACAGAAAAAGGAATGAAAGTGATTGCAGCTAGGGGCCGAAGACACGCTGCAAAGAACCTTAAGTAATGCCTACAGTGCACTGCATGAGGTCCACTGGCGGCACTACCTCCCTACAGAGAGTGTATAATGCTGTGTGAAGCTTTCAGCCACGGCACGGTGTTGGCCTTTGTTGTTGGCACTCATGGCGGTGCCAGACGCACGATCGTGGCTACCTTTAACCTTTAAAAGAATAAAAACTACTAAGGCTAGAGGGCTGCAATTAGGTATGTATGGTTATTGGAGGATGGATGATCAATATACCAATTTGTGACCCTCTAGCCACAGTAGTTTTTAAGACCTGAGGGCGGAGAGAAAAAGAGCGGACGGACAGGCAAATAGGCATCTCAATAGCTTTCTTTTACAGAAAACGGAAAGATAGGAAGCAGAAGCCATGCGTTCTTATTTTGTAAGCGGAGGAGTGTATTATTCCAGTTGCTTTACAATAGATCGGAAAATGCAGTGCCATCAAACTAACTATTTTTTTCGGGAACTGGAATTTGACAATGTAGCTTATAACCAAGAAGATCAATAAGAATACGCTTATTGTCGACATCTATTGCCCAATTTTAGCATTGGGGCTGATATGGATATAAAATTTCAGTTTTTGGTAGGTTGTTAATGGAAAGGTACTCATAAGTACATTTCCGCTCTGTTAGTTTTTATAAACCATGTAAATTAATCCTTCTCCAAAATATATTTGCATATAAAAACTTTAGAATACTAAGTCAGTCGTTTATCTTTGCATCAGTATTGGTAAGGCTTGGAATTGTAATATTTTTAACATACTATTTTATCTCATTTCTTACCTTTCTATGATCAAATTCAATGTGACTTAACTCTTAATTAAGCCCGCGGAAGAACTGGCCACGTAATCTCTTCCATACTCTCCGGAAGCAAACAAATTGTAAAATTTTCAGTAGCTATGTAATTTTAACGTTACTATCTCCACTACATTGATTATTGAATTTTGAGCTTCTTTGGTATGTGACAGGAACCGGGAAGGTTTCACAGGAATGGCGTAGTTACAGCTCTCATCTCTTTCGCTGTTATTTGGACACGAAACCACAGTACCAAAAGCGTTGCTGGAAATAATCCTTGAAAATCAACCACAAAAATCAACCACAAGCTACAATGCAATATTCAGTATTGTTTTAGACCTGGTTTATCATTAACATGATCTTCGGGTAACTGGTATTTTTAATTTGTTGAATTCGTATTGCATTTCCGTAGTTTACAACAAACTATTCCGTTTTAGAATAACGAGAGCGATATCGTTCATTATGTGTAACTTGATAGTAATAAATCAAACTGACCTTAAATTTGTACGTCTGAAATTTAGGAGTGACGCATGAAAAGATCACATAGACATTTCATGCATATTTCGCTTAAATATTCAGGGTGACCAAGGAAAAACAGCCATTTGACAGACCATTTTTAATATTTCATAATAGGGTTCCTTCTTATGTCCTGTCAACGAAATGTTGATATATATGATGAATATTTGTATGATGTGTAACCTTTACGTCAAAAGAAGCATATCGTTTACATATTAAAAGTCTTCTCGATAAGTTATAATAGATCAGCCATGGTGAATGATGTCTGCTCTTCAATAGTGAAGCAGCCATCTACCACCGTGACAGGGTAGAATCACGAGAGGAATTAGACATTGACCTGAAAAGGTTTCTTTCATAAATCATCCTGCAAAACAATTTCAAAGGACCTACAAAGTGAGTAGGAATTCGCATTAATTCTGACGGGAGACTCAAAGCCCCTTAACTGTTAAACCAATTGGCTTATACTAGCCACAGTTAGTATGAAAGGATGAGACGGTTAAATTTCAACGGTATGCTTTTCGCCAGGTTTCGACGGTATCATTGCAACTGATCAGTGGCGTGTTCGGTATTATGGTCTTGGCCTGCCACTTCGGCGGCCGCGATTCGATTCTCGGGCATTCTATTGAGGGGTCAGAGGTGTGTTTTTCTGGTGATAGAGGTTCACTCTCGACGTGGTTCGGAAGTCACGTAAAGCCGTTGGTCCCGTTGCTGGATAACCATACTGGTTCCATACAATGTAAACAAACAAACAAACAGTCTTAATAAATAAGGGCGTCAAAGCTTCCGAAGACTATAATGTTACTTTTTACTTATTTGGTAGATATGAACAGCTTGTTTTCATGGAATCCCTCTCGGGAAAAGCTACCTTATTTGCTAGTACTGTAATATTTCTATGTTGAACACTAATTGAAAACAGTAAATCAAAGATTAAGATTATAGGAAGCAAATGAAGCGACCTTTATTAGAGAGTTCATGAAAATACCAGCTCCTTACAGCAGGAAACGGGCGAATGAATGATACACAAGTGCAGGACAAAAGGAAATATATATTTAGAAATAATTATTAATGATTTTATCATAAAGACACAATATTTTCATAATGTCTCCGTCATAGTTACTCAACCCTTTTTTTTAGATTCCTGTAAAAGAAAATCTTTTTAGATTGTACTGTCATATCTTGACGATGATATATATATATTATATACATATATATATTATATATATATATTATATATATATATTATATATATATATCATATATATTATATATATATATATATATATATATATATTATTTGTGTGTGTCACGGGAAAATGCACTTATGTAATGTGGAAGAAGTTTATGTTTCTGCAAGGTCCGTTTTCCTTCCCTTACGGAACCATAAATGAATTATGTAAAATAAACTGAAAGTTATACGAAGCCTTTAGAATTTTCGCCAGAGACTAACGTGCAAACGGATTGACTTCATTTCAATAACTTTTATTTGTCAGCACATACAGATGGCTAACATTTCAAATTAGCATTTCAAGATATGTATATATTTATTTATAATGTGAAATGACTCAATGCGTTATCCAGGGGTTTTCCCTCTAGATCTGCCACAAAATCATAAGTGTGATAATAAAATAATAATAATAATAATAATAATAATAATAATAATAATAATAATAATAATAATAATAATAATAACATTAAACAAGAAATGCCTTCTAGATACCTATCAGTTTTTATTGGCAGCCAGATGGCCATTCTTAATAACATTTATAATAATATTACTAATATTAAAAACAATAATAAGGCTTTTTGAAGCTGAAATAATAATAATAATAAAAAAAAAAAATGTTCCTGCAGAACAGCGCACTCAACTTCACTGTCGAGTACAGCAGCAACGATCGGCTCCCCTTCCTCGACGTCCTTGTCACGAAGACGAATCAGAAGTTGGCGACGACCGTTTACACCAAAGCTACGAACCTCGGACTTTTTTGTCTGAATGGTGATAGCGAGTGTCCTGCGCGGTTCAAGACCACCACCGCCAGGGCCTTCGTCAGGAGGGCCCTCTCGCACTGTTCGACGTGGCAGGACACACACCTCGAACTCGACCGAGCATCCCAGATGCTAATTAACAATGGGTACTCGAACAAACTCGTAAACCGAGAAACTCGAGCCGCCCTTGACAAGTGGTACATGACGGAGGAAGAGAGAAGGAACATTCCGCCCCCGGAGGATATCAAAACTTTTTCTATATAAAAGCCTTTTCATGCACCACAAATAAACAAGGAAGAAGAAGCAGCCATGAAGAAAATATAAGAGGAAAACACGTCCCGCCCCATGGAGGAAGGAAAGAGAGTGTCCCTCATATTTACTACAAGAATCGGCGTACGAAAGACCTCCTGATGAAGAACAACCCCTCCCCACCGGCAGGAGACCCCCTGAAGCAGTCCAACGTCGTCTACCGATACGTATGCCCCGCCCAAGGATGCCCTGGGATTTACATCGGCATGACGACGATGCGCCTGTCAAAAAGGATTTCCTGCCACGCCCAGGAGGGCGCCATTAGGCAGCACGCCCTTGCAGTACACCGCAGAAACATCACGAGAGACGACATCGTCAGGAATACTAAGATCATCGGGAGAGCACCTGACCCACGACGTCTGCGTCTCCTAGAAGCGCTGCTCATCCTCGAAGAAAAGCCTCCCCTCAATACCACCCAAGAAGCGTTCCTGATACCGACGTGTGTGAGGAGGACCACACCCCTCTCCCCTAACGAAAGTACCAGCGCGCATGGAACGAACACCGGACATGAGCATAATTACCAGGGGTGACGTCACGCAGGTAGAAGCCAATCAAGAGGCTCCCAGGTGATACCCCCTACCTGAGAAGGTCTGCAAGACTAGTCAACGCCCGCCGTATGAGTCACCTTCCCGGGAACCAATAAAAACTCGACCTACCGGAGAAGTGCTCTGACCGTACTGGAGAGCTCGCAACACCACGATAAAAGGAGAAGGACTCGCCACTGGAACTACGGGCTGCTCTATGAGCAAGAGCTCGTGCTGGCATAAAGCCAGCTTAATCTTCAACAACAACAACCACTGGAATTCAGTCCCTCAGCAGTTATCGCTTGATAATGTCCTGTCGATCAGGAGGAAACGTCGCGTTAGAGAGAGAGAGAAGAGAATTGTATAAGCAATAAAAATCAAATGACTCAACCGAATTTTACCATGCCCTTTGGTTGCGTTGCTCGCCCAGTCTAAGCAAACAACGAGGGAAAAGCCGGTCAATCAGAAAAGATAGAGAAGACTCTTTATAAGATTAATAGTGCTGAAGCAGCAGTTATTTTTAACAAAAACAAATAACTAATAATAATACTAATAATAATCAATAATAATAAAATAATAATAATAATCAATAATAAGTAATAATAATTATAATAATAATAGGCACGATCCCAAGATCCCTGAAAGGAAAATTATGGAAAAACTAGACGCTGAAGTTTGAAGTAGCTCCAGGACTCATGCAGAAGAGTGTGATCCTAGAAACGGCGCACATAGTAAGAAAATGATGGACTCCTAAGGAGGCAGGATGCAACCCGGAACCCCACACTATTAAATACCACCCAGTCGAATTGGAGGACTGTGATAGAGCACACACACACAAACAATAAAAATAATAATAATAGTAACAATAACATTAAAAAGAAATCCTTCTAGATGCCTATCAGTTTTTATTGCAGCCAGATTGGTTATGGGGCCATTCTTAATAAACATTTATAATAATATTCACTAATACGAAAAACAACAATAAGGCTTTTTTGAAGCTGAAATAATAATAATAATAATAAATAATAATAATAATAATAATAATAATAATAATAATAAAATAATAATAATGATAATAATAATAATAATAATAATAAATTGCAGGCTCCACAACCGCATGGCAAACAGAAAAGACAAATAATCTTCCAAGTGAGTTTTGCACGAATTTCGTAAATTCTGAGAACGGAATGTTACACAGTTAGCAAATGGTTCAAAGGTGATGCTTCGCTCCAGGTTTTTTTTTTTTTGTTTTTTTTTTTTTTTTTTTTTTATTTTTTGCTATATGCAAGTCATTAAATGCTAAATAGAACTGAAAGTAACTTGAACTATATTTAGATACTAGACAATATTGTAGAGGTCAAGTCAAAATACGAAACTAATTTTAAGTACGCATACAAACAAGCTATATTATATATATACATTATATATATATATATATATATATATATATATATATATATATATGTATATATATATATAATATATATATATATATATATATATATATCTATATATATAACAGATCTCGAAGTAGCTGCTTGTTTTTCATTTTTGTTTCCTTTATTATCTTGTTCACTGGCTTCTATTCGATCCCTTCTACCTATCCGTGGAATTATAAGATAACTGAGAAACATTGTCGGAGAAGACGCAATCGAGTATCTCATCTTGGACCGTGGCTTCTTTTACTAAAGGTCTGTAGACCTCCTAAAGTCAATCCACTTTTCATTTTCGGTTCTATTAAAAGTATCATATTTGGCGGAGGAAGCAGGCAGGCACCAAAAAAACATCTCAGTTGGCATTTTCAGTCATGGCAAGTTCTTGTTAGGTTGTTCTAACGAGCCACGGGTATCTGTCTTCCTGGAGGCAGAACTTCGAGCTTATCTGTCGAACGTTGTCATCTGTTTAAAAAAGCACAACTTTTACACGGCTCTGAATTTTACCTGAATGTCAATAATCATAATTTTTTCCTCTCATAAAATCTTGATTAAAAGTTCCCATGAAAATCTATTCCTATCTCTGGTTAATTCATTTTTCCTCTTTTTAATTATTTGCTACCAAGACTAAAAAGGACGAAAATTGCTTTAGCAATAATTTGAGCAATGGTCTCAAGAATTTACCTGGGATCCCATAAAGCCACGAAGATTCCTTTTAGAATTCCCTAAGTTTTCCCCTACGTTAGCCTTTTATGACAAACCTTCTTCAAGAGAGTGAAGTTTCTGCATGAGATGAATCCTTAATTTCGAATGAATTGTAAGTGAATATCCTTGATTATTATATGTACTATTTGTTGCAGCAGAGAAACTTAAGATTATTGAATGATGATGGTGTATGACTAAATTCCTGAAGATTTCTAAATGAACTCCCCATTTTCGATAAAGCCCCTGAAGTTTCTGTGACTTCAGATTCAGGGGCTCAGTGCTTGAAACAGATTCCACCATACACCCTGTGCAGTCCATCTTAAATCCTATTGCAGTAGGCATAATATTTGCACCTGCCTGGTGGTGCGTCTGATTAACAGACTTAAATCTTTGTTACTAAGACACATGTAAAACATATAACTTTTATGTAAAAAATCAAGTTCTTCGTCCATTCAGAGTTTATAATACTAACAGAAATGCAAATGACAGATCTTTATAGAATAAAAAAAAAAAAAAGTTGGACTATTAGTGTGATAGAGAGAGCACTTGAGATTAAACGAAGGAATTAGTATTTTGTGTATATATCTTAATGCAATCTTCAGCCAGTTACGTATCCTGGCTTTATTCTGCTTCAGAACTTTCAAATGTAAAATGCAAAAGAAAGAGAATTAGTCTTCTACTTACTAATCTTTGTAGATATCATTCGCTTTGTTTTAAGGCACTTATGGTGAATTGGGCTCCTTCCACACCATTTAGCAATGGGAAACAAAAAAGAAATCTTGCGTTAGAGTCTAGATATCCTAATGTTAGAGTGACCCTACTCAAAAATTAATATACTTCGTCATCGACTAATGATTGAACACGAAATCCTATTTAGTGACTTTACAAACTACGTCCACACGAAGTCTATACCTTACCATCAACTACACGTCAAACAACGTTTAGCTCCAGTGATCAAAACCTCTCTAAATGTGCTGTGGACTCAAATGTTGCTGAACGGGTAGTGATGTGATAATCCTAATCTGTTGATACCTTTCCATGTCCACTATAGGACGAGATTACTAGGCCCTCGCCCCATCCCATCAAGCGTACAAAAAGCTTTTACCGTCAAAAATTCGGTTGCAGTATGGGGAGTCCGCTCAGTCCTGAGTTAGCAAACTTATATATGGAGTATTTCAAAACAGTAATTACAAACCCCACCAAACCTGCAGATATGATTTGGCTTCGTTATGTAGACATCTTAATATACTGGAAAAGCGAGTGGGGCGATTTTGATGTCTTTCTACAAAAAACAAGGTCCCAAGCATAAAATTTAAAGTAGAATGGGAAAACAATAACCAAATCCCCTTTTTAGATGTATTAATCATCAGCACTAATGACAACTACGAATTCACTGTTTGCAGGAAAGCGACGTTCTCACTTACATACATACGTTTTACAGCTATCATGACATTTCAGATGAACTCGACTTGGCAAGTAACTTATTTCATAGAACAGAATTTGCTCCCCAGATTTTCTTAACAAAAAACTTGAAACAGTTAGAAATCAACTTATCTTGTTAAATTCCCCGAGCACATAATAGAAACAGCCATACGTAAAGCAAAGAGCATTTTTTACAAACCCACAGAAAACAAAGCAAAGGAAAGATTCACAAACAAAATCATAATTCTTCACGTGGATAATTTACAAGAGATCACACAAACATTAGGCCACCCTAACCCTTTCGTCTTCACTTATCTGAATACATTGGAGAATTCCTTAATTAACATTCAGCAGAAACCAATTTCTAAAGACGTTGGAGTCTATGAAATCCCTTGTAGGGATTGTGATAAGTCATACTATGGATTCACAGGAAAATTATGAAGTAAATCTAATCGTATATATTAACAACTCATAAGTCACTGTCTGCTTATGCCTTTGCAATGGCCACTTCTGCCGCAAGTACCAGAAGCCCAAAGAGGACACCACCCAGGTGCAGCAGAAAGGAGCCTTGCAGGTGCTGTAGCGTCAGAGGAGTCAGGCGCAGTGAAGAGGAAGCGTCCTCCTGCAAAAGAAACGAACAGCCATTAAGAAGATACTCCCAAGCATAAAATTTAAAGTAGAATGGGAATATGTTTATGCGTCAGTCAGTTTGCTGTGATTTTCAATTTTGCTTCATGAAAATGATAACGTTACACCAAAATGATCCACGTAGGCGGTAGCTTATTTTTTTATACATAAGGGGTTTAAAACGCAACATCATCTCTGGTGGACAAAGTTAAAATTATCCACATTTTGCTCATCAGCTAGACCTATCCACTCCACCGTAGTTTATAGTGGGAAACTATTAATCCATCCCATGAACAAAGCTGAATGAACCTCTTTCTGATTCTTAGGACAAAGACATTCAGGAAATTTCTGGTAGTTGGACAATAGGTTTTTCACCTTCTTTTGGACTTTGTCTCTTCATGATGATATGTCGTTGCACGTGAATACCAAACCTAGGTTTCTCGCTGGTGCAGACTTTTAATGGTTTTCATTAAAACAAAATGGGCTAAAATGCCTGGTTATTATTTCTTGGATGGATATGGGACAGCAATAATAATATAGGCCATCTATACAATCACGTTCTTTCGTTCCTCAGTTGGCAGGGGTCTTAAGCCACGCGATAGGCGAGAATAAACTCGATTAAGGGAGGGTCAGGTATGTTACCGAAATGTACGAAGGCTACTTAGCCAGGCGGAACCAAATAGAAAATAAACAGATCCTGCCTCGTTGAAAAGTGACACTGGAGCCAAGCACGGAGATAAAGCGTCGAAAGTTTGCCCAGTCTAGGCCTACATTTTTAAAACAAACAGTCAAAGATAACTGTCGCTGTTGATAATGCAGTAGACTACAAATTCATGAATATTACTCGATATATTTTACACACTTCTGTATTAGTGGAAGCAAGTGGTGGCGGTAAATTTGAGAATTTTGTCAAACCCGGTCATGGGGAAATCCGTTTTACTGTGTTTCCAAAGTTAACTGTCACGGATATGAACATCAAGTTCATACCTGGAACCTTGATAGTGGAGGCCACTTTGTACTAAGGCCTCCAACATTGCAACGAACTCCCCTGCAATGGCACTATTCAATTCAGCAATTCCAATACCAGCGAAAAGGTATCAAATTCATGAAAGAAAAAAAAACGGGTGAAACTGCACTAGATAAAATCTGTGAAGAAAAGAGCAGTGAACTGAACAAGAGTATAAAAACTATTTTCAAATACATTTGATAGCAGGTGTAGAAAACGGAATGAAAAATATCCTAATTATCAAATATAGGAAGTAAAAGAAGCTTGTTGCAATTATGTTGGTTCTAATATAGCAACCAAGGATCAACTAAACCTTGCAGAAACTAAACAATTAGTATAAACAAGAGACATAAAAATATTGTGGTTGCACTGATGAGGAGGCAACGAGCAAGATTGGTGCATGTTCAGCATTATTCTGTGCAAGTCTTTGACCAATCAACACTTGAGCACAATGTGTGGGCAGTCATTCAAACAAAGGTATGCAAACGAGGAAATAAATATCTGAGCATACACGCAGTAAGACAAACAATATCTTATGTAAAGAGAACGATTTCCATACTTTTTCCTTTTTTTCTTCATATTTAGCCATATAGTCGTTGTACCACTTGTTTATCAATCCAGCTTCGAGTAATCTTCCCATACCGAGGTCGTATTTGTTTTTCCAGGGGCTATGTTTATGAAACACTAAGGACAAATAGCTGGGATAAACCAGTTCGTTCACCTCGTACACCCTGTTACTAAGACCAATCCTGTCATAAAACGTCTTCGCGTAGGTATATCCTTCAAGGTGTGCATGGGTGCCGGCTAGGACGCGCTCAGCGCACTGCTCTTCACCCATGTCTGGCATGGATTCCAGAACGGGAACCATATCCAGCTTGTCACCCAGAGCTTTCAAAACAGGGTGAGTGGAAGAAGCCAGTGCTTCCGGGACAAATTCCCCGTAATGTAGCATACATAACCTGCGAAGAAAGAGGAAACCAAGTATTTAGCGGCCGGTTAATGAGATAAGAAAATGTTAAAGCCTATTCTTTTATAATCTCCATCCTAGAAAGTGCTAATCACTGTAAACAAATGACACCATTGCACATCCTTAGTACATTACACCTGACGTCTCTATCAATAGTTTCAGAAGCCTTCTTTACAACTATATGTTACCAATTATATCATAATAAATATATATATATATATATATACACACATGTGTGTGTATGTATGCATGTATGTATGTATGTTAAAGCCTATTCTTTTATAATCTCCATCCTAGAAAGTGCTAATCACTGTTAACAAATGACACCATTGCACATCCTTAGTACATTACACCTGACGTCTCTATCAATAGTTTCAGAAGCCTTCTTTACAACTATATGTTACCAATTATATCATAATAGATTATATATATATATATATATATATATATATATATATATATATATATATATATATATATATACACATGTGTGTGTATGTATGCAGGTATACTCGGTGCGCAAGCAAATTTGCTGGCAATGAACATCCAAAATCATTTCTAACTCTTTATTTTGACGTTTCAGCACACTGGCGCCATTGCCATTACGCTAGAGCATATAAGCTCATGGAAATTACATTATAAATCATTCAATTTTTTAAAATTAAATCGTATGATGACAAAAAATAATTTTGTTGAGAAATGACAATCAAAAACAGAGCCATGAAAATGAACTGCCATCAAGGTCTAAGGATGACTTCCTCGATCAAGTTTTTGTGTGAATACTGCAGCTATTCACACTATGTTCTTTTTGTGTTACTGCAACGGTCTTACCAGTAGTTTGGTTGCCCGTCATATAATTGGAAGGAAAGATTATTAATACTAGAAGTTTTGTGTCCCAAATTGCACGTGGAGCACATAAACTTTATAAAAACTTATAAACGTCAATGGAATCAAATCTTATTTCATTTGCAAAGAGAAATTTCTGCCTATACTCTGTTTTTTTTTTTTTTCATCTGTCCATCCGCCTGTGGTGTTTTTGTATGGTAACACTGCGTCCCGGGCTTTAGATAGTTACGCTATGTGTAAGTTTTAGGTAAATAAAAGGATATCTGGGTGGACATTTGCTACTGAAAAGGGTTTTAATAATTTACTGTATGCGAATTACACCGTTAATATTCGAAATAGGATATTATTATAATCGTTGAATGTAAGCTGAATGTAACTATCTAAAGCCCGGGACGCAGTGTTACCATACAAAAACATCACTGGCGGATGGACAGATGAAAAAAAAAAAAAAAAAAAAACAGGGTATAGTCTGCGTTCATTGGTTGTTTATAAGTTAGCTTGGTCCAAATACAAATAGGAAAAAGCAGGTTATAGTATGAGAGCCTACCTTTTCAACTTGACCTGAACAAAATTACATTAACATATGTGTGTGTGTGTATATGTATGTATGTATATATATATATATATATAGATATATATATATATATATATATATATAGATACTATATATATATATTTTAATTTATATATAATATAAATATTCTATATATATATATATATATAATATATATATATATATATATATATAGATATATATATATATATATTAACACTTTTACTCTACGACAGATTAGCTCCAAAAGCTGTTAACCTTCTATGCAGGGTGTCTGCGAGTATTTCGAAATGAGCTCGTTTCCACTGACAGACGAAAGAAAATGAATATGCTGAAACACAGTAGTACGTACAGTTTGATGCTAAACCAAAATCTTGTAACTAGGTTCTGTGCTGTTGCGAACTGAAAATTGGAGGTCATAAAACTTTCTCGAATCAAGTGTAACAGCAATGGAAATTTTAATTCTTTGTATATTTCATCTACCTTTATCTCCACCAGCCTATAGTAAACCCTAAATCTTGAATAGCAAGTTACGCATTCTGCATAGATGTGTAGGAGTATAGGAGATTCGGAAAGAGAAAGAGAGAGAGTGGGAGAGAAATCACAAAATCTTAGCCGTTTCATACCTGAAATTACTTTCAGCCAACTGAAGGATCGTTTTGATCTTGCCTGGGAAAACGGGAACTGTGAGTATGGCAATCAAATTGCAAGTGTAAGACAACGAAATGAGCCACGATCCAATCCACCAGGGCAGCAGAAGACAACGAATTCTCCAAGAGTCAGGAACCGACGCCAGAGGATTCGACAGCAAAAACTGAAATAGAATTCAATGTCGTACTTTAGTCTACACCCGCAACGTGAACCATTCGTCACTACTCATTCAAGTTTATGCGGCAAATTGATCTCCATTTTTTTTCGCAGGGATTGAATGTAGAAAGTAAAGTATACCTGTACGACTGTTAAGGAGTTAGTTACAAGGGACCGCTGGCGTTCGTAGTACAGAAGATGGAACAAAACTGAGGTGAAAATTATGGAAAGAGCAATCGCCAGCCAAACGATCCAGGTAAAAGGATACAAAATGTTCTGCCATCGTGGGATGTGTGGAGGCAACTGCAATATCAGGCCAAATCTGCAAAAGTGAATTCACGTTATTGAACAACTTAGTGCTTATGTGGTAAAGAGCGTGTTATCCAAATAAACCGAGGAAAGAAGGCCAGTCTTTCTCACTGAGGTCTGAACATTCTGTGTGCAGGGGTGGGTAATTGGCAATAATCTATGACACTAAACACATCTGAAAGACTCGACAAAACTAAATCGAGAATGTTGTTAAAGAAGAATGTGATATAGTTACGAGCATAAAACGAAAGAAATATAATCGTAAAAATCCTATGAACACAATGCCTTAAACCGTTCAATATTTTCATGAAGTTTTAATAATTTTTAATATTTTCCTCATCCTTGTATTCGCGATGAGGTTTCCTATTGTGTAGTGGAAGATATAGGGAAACTGAAAAGTTAAGGCTAATTGTAATTTCAATCTAACGTCAAGTAGCTTTATCTATTTTGAAAAATTTTAACCTGTATTTTCTGGTGATACTGGCACTCGCCGAGTCCCGCAAAGAACGTCAGGTAATGCTTACACGTAGATAAAAAGAATTTTCCTTTATGAATCTGAATATAAAGGAATCGGAGAAAGAGAGAAATCATAAAAAGGTTAACCAGCTAACTTTTAGGTGTGGTTACTGAATCTAATAATGATCCTGTCCCTGTGTTTGATCGGCAACATTTACCTGACAACCTTCGTCCCCACCCAGGGGAAGAAAACCTTTATGTCTCAAAGATAAACGAGAATGAAGTCCTGGTAAGAACATGGAGGCTGAATTCAACCTCCTTGGGTAAGAAGACGCTAAGTAACACTATGTGTGAAGTCCCACGTTGCTCATCACTAATGTTTCTTCAGTATAATGCAACCATTGCACAAAGAACATAAAGTCATGCAAACATATCTACCCTTGATAACCATATTGCGTTGATATCAGAAATTTCTGGTCTCGCTCGAGTGTTGGAGCTGCAGCGTTGATCTTCAGGTCATTCTTTCCTGACTGGAGCAACTCATCGATAAACGTTATGTTAATGGATGCTGTCAAAAATGTTTGAATAAACGTTAGAAAACAAACTTTGATAAATAAGTTGCAATGGCAAGCATCAGAATCCATTTGCTTCAATTATGTTTAAAAACTGGTTAAGAAATTAAATTTAAAAAATCAAATTATATGGATAGTTACATGCATGGCTATTAGTGGATACGTTTGTATACATTAAAAGAATTACTTTGAATGGGAGGACTGAAAATTTCAGAAATGAAAGCTTCAGTCCATTAGGAATATTGAGAAAATGGAATAAAGCTATTATTATTATTATTATTATTATTATTATTATTATTATTATTATTATTATTATTATTATTATTATTATTATTATTATTATTATTATTATTATCAAATAAAAACAAAGCATCCTTTCATTCAGCCCTATCGAAAAAACTTGTGCCTCCAAATACAAAATTAATACATATGTATATATATATATATATATATATATATATATATATATATATATATATATATATATCTATATATATATATATATACTCTTGCTCACTTTCTAGGGGATGTATGCTCTTCATATACACCCTATCTGTCAAGTACAAAACTTTCTACAAATAGTGAGCTCCTTAAAGAAGGACCCATTGCTTCTATAATGCTGTTGACGGATATAAAGAAAAAAGACTAACACAAAAAACACTGAGGTAAACCCGCATTCAAATATAGTTTTTAGGTCTAACTTCAATAACCCCGTCAGCTGAAAAAGTCTATAAACCTAATCATGTTTCCCTTAGCACCTATGTTCCGGAGTTTTTGATGATACCAACATACCAAAAAAAGTATCATGGGCTTTTTTTTCACAGGTAAAGGAATTCTCTGTTTGAGAATTATAAAAAAAATCCTTGTAAAATCTGGTCGGACAGTCTTAGTGAAGGATCCAAAGTGCTAAACGGCCCTAAAGAAATCCCATTTAGAAAGGGGAAAGGTGTCCATTGATTTACGAATGCCATTTAAGTCAAGTGTTAATCATCTTTACATACCCGCAGAAATTACGCGCCCGACAAATGAGAGTGTTAGATCAGTAGACTGGCGTTGGTGAAGTGTCTTCATTTGGTTTTCCCAAAGGAATGATTGAAATCAATCTCCAACTTTCTGGCAGCATTGCTTGTTTGTGACTTTTAAAACTCGTTTTTGCCCCTTAGGGTGATGTTTTAACAATGAATATAGAAGAGTTTCACTTGCAAAATTGACATTGAAAGCTCGTTGCAGTCACTACTCAAGTCTACGGACATCAGGACATTCTGAATATTTTGAAGCCGAACTTGTTCATTTTGAGCACTGGGAATCCATGAGAAAAGCTCCCCAAGTTTCTTGGCGGCTTCACTGGGATTTGTAACAAATACATTATTAGTTTTGATAAAGGACTGCGGCTCTGTGGTGAATTTCCTAATAGGTTTTCATGTAGATGTGTAGCGTAATTTTGCCATATATCTCATAAAACCAGTATTTCGTCATGACTTTTAAATTATTTTCATTGCTTAGCCACACTGAGTTGGTAATTGATTTTGGTCTAAAGAACCACTGGCTTTGCGTGATTTTCTTTTGTTATCTACGTGTTTTATCCTTCCATAGAACTGCTAGTCTCCTTGGTTTTCCTCTAGTTTTAGGAAAGGGCTTCTTTGAATGTATATAGCCTTTGTGCATATATAAAAAGTCCTGCTCTTGTAACAAAGGAATAATGACAAAAAAGGTGTATTGTCTCATTTGTAATTTAAATGACAAATTAAAAAGGATATAATGAAATATATTTTCTTTCAGTTGCTTCAGTGCATTTTTTGTTTCACAGAGACGACATATTCCATTTTTTTAAATGTAATCTTTTCTTTAACAATTTCACTGTTTCTTTACAGATCATGTGGTTCCATTTTTGAACTGCCTCAAATTTGGTGGTGTCGTCATTATTTCTTCGTAAAAAATAATTTGTATTTTTTTTTCACAAACATAGTTAGATAGACATCTACTGAACTAGGTGCATAAGACCTAAACTCAAAGTGCGTTGTCAAATATCCGAAATAGTCCGTTTCTCGATTATTGTTATAAGTGGACGCAGTGTTATTATTAATCTTATGCTGGAGACATTGCAGTGTCGTAGGTAGTGATAAAAACTAGATTCGGCACAAATAAGACAAGAAGGTAAACGGGCAGAGAAAAAAAAATGAATGAAGTAACTTACTCGAACTTTCAATGTTGTACGTGTAACGAAGCCAGTTGGACAGAGACTTTACTATAAGTAGTGTCACTCCTGCCAGAGTACCGTCATCTTTCTCGAAGAAGTAAGGTGGATCTAAGGGGTTGGCCGCTATGTTAATTTGCTTCAGGCTCATGTCCCGGAACCGGTCCACGAAGAGATCATTCCATTTTTGGATGCGATTGGAATCCCAGATTCCGATATCTATTAATCTCTGGCCCGAGGAATACGGAAGCCAAGTCCAAGTCTTGAACATTGGTCTGCAGTGGAAGCATTCTGGGGGACGTGGGGACAAAGCATAGCCACTGCAGGAGTCTGATGCAGCAGTGGAGTCACCAGGAAATCCTGAGTCGTGCATGAGGGAGATGTGGTGATCAGCATTATTGCTCTGGCTTGCCAGTGGTCAGGGGGATTCCGAAAGGGCCACCAAGATTCCTCTCTGGATGTTACCAACATGATTAGCACACCTGAAATGTTGAAACAGGAAACATTATACTAGCATGTTTGAGGCTGCTCTCATACATGAGCACCGCACATGAAATGATTGAACTGAAATTTATAACACCTTTGCAATTGCTAATAGCTACTTTAATGTTACCTTTGGTTTTTTTTTCTTAAATGAGAAATGTTTAGGAATCACTGCAAATTGATATGCTACGAGTTATTTCAAGCACCTAATATCTCATCGATAACAGCAAACACACAGAAGTAATAACAATCCCGTTCATCATCTATGACTGTCATAAGAACTATTAGATTGCATATCATGTATTTCTTAGAAAACTTGGTCTTTTTATGGCTCCTATGTACCAAATAAGAAAACTTACTTGTCTTGTAGGAAGAGTAAAATGAATCAAATTCAGCAACGCCAGATGTCGCCTCTTCTACAGAATGAGTCCCCGAAGGATGTTCAAGTTCGTTTCGGTGCGAAGCGTCATCAGGAAGGAAATGAATTGTAACCGGTGTTTTAATTATCCGAAGTAAATCTTCGATGACCTCTGAACACACGGCTAGATGACGGGGGCACATTAGGACCGCGTACCTTCCTTTCAGCGGACCCGATATGATGTCATTCATTATCTGAGGAATTGCTGCTGCTGTGTGCATTTCTTCTGTATAAGAATCAGGCTGATAAGAGGAGAAAAGTCCTCCTCCAGTCCGAGAGATTTTGAAACCAGCAACGGCCTTGGTTTCTGATACCATTCCGGTTAGCCATAGGGCCCACGCAGAAAGGACTATCTTTTCCATCACTGCAGATCTGAGTCGCAAAACGATGAATATCTTGCAGCGGCAAGCGATGGTGACTATAGCGGGGGAAAAAGCAAAGAACAGTTTGAGACATTGACGATGTGCACAAACAGGAGTGCACTAATTCGACTGACAACTCTGCCGTGGCGCCACCACCGGCTGTGCGTGCTAATAAGTGGAGCCAACTCAGCAGCGGATTATGGCTTGCGGTTCTCGCTGTTTGGCTATATATGTGGCTACACTGACTCCGCCCCTACAGTTTCGGTCTCACGCAGAGAAGGGTAATGCAGTGAATATCGACAATTCTCATGTAGCAATGATGAAATCAATAGTTACTTAGGTCCCTTCATGACTGATTCATTCGCAATACATAAAGCATTCTAGTCTCATTTGAAATAATGACTCCAGCGAAAAAAAAATTATAAAAATGAAAGAAATTTGATTCGGACACATTCCACGCCGTGAAGAATTGATATATGATATAAGCAAAGAATTCCAAAACTCCGACGATAAAGTTTTAGTGTAAATAAAGAAATGACATCTCCAGTTTAGTTTAGAATCAACCATTGAGGTAAATTATTATTATTATTATTATTATTATTATTATTATTATTATTATTATTATTATTATTATTATTATTATTATTATTATTAACTAAGATATAGCCCTGGTCGTAAAAGCAGAAAGTACTACTAGACCAAGGGCTCCAGCAGAGAAAGCAGGCCAGTATGAAAAGGAAACAAAGAAAATAATAAACAACTCTAAGAGTGATAACGAAAAACTGACTTACTGTTCATGAGGTAGTTTATGATTAAGAAATATTTTTTTCATACCACTTAAAATAAATGAAAACGTTAATCAAAAGCCTAAATCGTCATCTGAAACCACTTCAAAACCAGTTCAGTTGGAAGTCTGGGCAAAGAAGAGATTTAATTGAGCAGAATAAAATCAGACTTGGGATGGGACGCGTTCACAAACAAACAGATTATTCTTTGCAAAACCCAGACAGTATTGATTCACCTGAAGGGCTAGGAAGAAGATATTGATTGACTGAAATCGCACTAATCATTTTTAGAACCATATGTGTCACAAACGAACAACTCGTTATCGCGCTTTTCTTATTTGTCATAAATGAGATCTTTCTGCTAAACGTTTTCCTGATGCAACTCCCAGAAGTGGTTAATCGTGTCCCTGTACTACTGTACTGCACTGTATTTTACGAGTACTCAGATTTATTGTTTAGATGAGAAGCAAGTCACCCGACTAGTTTAATATTATTGACATGTATGGTCACTTTAGTAACTGATATATTTAACTGGTATCCTTCCTATACCATTTCTGCTATTTATTACAAGCTGTTTAGTATAAGTTCAAAATGGCATGATGGCCACACTAATTTCAACCATATAATTAGAAAAGATATACGTTCTTGTCATAGTTATGAAATTTAGCAACTACGTGTGAAAAATGCACGTTCACGAACGTTCAGAAAGAGACAGACAGTGCTACCGGAAAGTCTTTTATCAATATTTCATCTTGTGGTTTCTTCTTGTTTCTGTCTTAAGAACGAAAAGCGTCTTGCCATGGAATATTCATCCGGCTGATGTCTGACCTGTCAGTCAGTGGTGTCATAACGTCAGCATATTCGAAGACTTCTCATTAAGTAACACTCGACCAGTCGAGGTGATTGAAGTCTGCTCCTTTATACTGCATCAGACATCAGGCACCGTGACAGTGATGATCACAATGACTGATGCATGAGAGGAGTTAGGCATTACCTGTAAAGGTTATATTCATGATTCATCCTGCAATAGATTTCATTTAGTCAACCAAATGGAGAGGAATGCGCGTTAGTTTTGCTGAGAGATTAACGGGCCTTGCTAAAACCAAGCGACAAAGTTGAATAGTGATACACCGATATTGATCTTTGCGTTTGATTCAAGGGATGAGACGGACTTTACTTCCTTTGTAGGTTCCCTCAGCAAATGAACTTCTGACCAGTTTTATTGTTATCGCCTTGGATGCTGACAAGGCCTGGAATCAGTGCAGAAACAGATGCCAAAAGGTAATGAAACTACACTGATTTCAGTCCGCGAGATACCAGTTGAAAATAACTACTCGTATTATCATTTAGTTATTTGTCACCCCTTATTTCATGTGATTAAAGACAGTAACTAAGTCAATCTACAGTAGCTAGCTCAAAAGCAGTGAAGGCTACTAAATGGTTTTAATATTGTTTACAGCAGCTGAATCCACCCAATCAAACCTAAGATAATTGGATGACAGATAATTCAGGAGAGATGAGAATGATGCCCTTAGACCATATTCCAGCACTTTCAAAAGTATGACCTGAAATAAGTGAACTTTTCTTTAGAAAATATCCTCGTATGAAATATTGATTAAGAATTTACTGCTGCATTTTTTAATTTAATGTCAACCTCAAACACACACGAAATTTTAAAAAACCTCTAACGAAATTTGGAAGTTTCATAGGCAATATAGAAAAAAAGGGACGATTGACTAGTTCACTTTATTTCAGCATCTGGGAAGAAAGAGAGAGAGAGAGATGTCCCTTTTGTGGTTTGAAAATTGCTTCATCACGAGTCTTGTTTTCACACTTTGGACTTCATATGTTTTATGGGTCGCTTTCCTTCTTTTTCAGCATTCATGATGTCATAGAAATTGTCAGAATAACAAAATGCAGGTAATACTTTCATTATCATTAAATGAGTAGCAATTGTAGTAGTAGTTGTTGTAGTTAGGTTAGCAAACTGCCACACACCTAAGAACTCAATGATGAAAGAGTCCAGGTTCCGAAATAAAAGATCGCAGAAATATAGAATATACTGTGTGCAGGAAGTAACTAAAATAAGCAAATAAAATAACGCAAACAGTTTGCGGAATGAGGCTCGTGTGAGTTTCCTCAACCAAAAGAACATTTCCTCTTAGCTTCAACTTAAAGCTCCAATGATTCAGCACATGATTACGAAGATCATTTCATATTTGGTCACAGCTGTGATAAAACTTGTAGAAAATGGTTTTCTCCAAAGAAGAAAAGGCAACGCCGTTAGAAGTTTGGCCACAGCACAATGTTGGAAGACCTTGATTACCTTGCTCCGTGTCCTGGAGTTCAGGTCACCCCTTAAAATAAGTTCTCCTTTGCAACTTTGATTAGTACTAAACCTGGTTTGCTGAGTTTATATCACCCCGGAAATTAAAGTGACGCGGATGTTTCATTTGTTCTATTTTAGGAAAGTATTAATTGGAGCGATTTCAGTCATTACTTCCAGGAGGTGGAGAACCAATTCCCCATTGTTAAATAAGCTGAAGTTGCCGATGTCACTTTGTAGTTACGAATTTGAATTATTTTTGTTTCTACTGGGATACGAGCTTACTCTTTCATAAACGGAGTATTCCATTTATGAAATCCTGTCGGGTAGGCCCAGGGCGTCGCCCCGACCTCTACTGGCCTAGATAAATCTCAATCTAAAATGGCATACGTCTCTAATTAAAGGGAAAATTTATAGGATAGTCTGACCGCATTTATTTATCTGAAAATGTTGCTTTGTCATCTGACTCAGGTCATGCTGGGTTCACCCACATCATGGTCGAAGTATCCCGATAGGGTTTTAACAAGTGGCAATCGTCATGGGCACAGGTAGGCCGAACATTTACAGAGAAATCTACGTGCTAGCCTCTTATGCCTCATGCGGAATCACGCATCAGCCACAAGGCTGTAGAGGGCCGGTGGTGGAGTGAGATTGGGTCATGTGGGTAAGAGCAGGTCTTCGGATGCTGCTATCTTGCGCTAGCGTATTACCTAAATAAATATATTTTGGAGAGAAAGCAGAATGGATCACCGTTTGAGATTAAAACCTGGACAGTGGACATAGGAACAGTAGCTTCTTGCTATCTAATCGCCAGCTCTGAATGAATTAACTGATATGACAGGAGATGGAAACTTTTACTAACAGGGAATTCGAAGTAATGAGCGTTAGGGTCTTATGGATAGAGACAAAAGTAAAATGTCGTTTTTTTCGGAAATAACCAATGATGATCTGTCGTTACAAAGATGTTCAGTAATGCAAAGCAAGTGGGCATTCTATCAAGTTTGTGTTACAATGGCCAGCTTGTTCAATTGAAGAGAAAATAAAAAAGATAAAGTGGAGCATGAGTATCGAATTGTCACAAACACAACACACACACACACACACACACACACACACACATATATATATATATATATATATATATATATATATATATATATATATATATATATATATATATATATATATATGACTGATAAAAATGCTGTTACAACAGAATTCCATTTAATAAAAGGAGCCCATAAAAACGTCAAAATATAGAAAGTGAGCACTATATTTCAGAGACTGCTGTCTCTTTCTTCAGGAAAATCACTTTCCCAGAGATTAATACAACATAAACGGTCAGTTAAGTATGGACCATATAAATAACCATAACTACAGAATAAACTGGAATTTGCCACATATAATTTATAGCAGCAAATGCCGTTACAAGAGTCAGATGATAGAGTCGGCCTTGATTAAATAAAGACAGGTAGTGAACATCTCAAGGGGCCCCTGGGATTCAGATATCATAGATAAAGTCTTCCTTCAAACAACGCCTAAGAAGACTAAAGAGAAATCATCAATTGGGGTGACCTAGTTAAGCGGCTACCTGTGGATGGATCTCTTGGTATAAATACCGCCTTGTTTGTAACTTTTCTCATTCATTACCTACCTGAAGAAAGAGACATCAGTCTCTGAAATATAGTATACTTACTTTCTATATTTTGGTGTTTTTAGGGGGTCCTTTTCTTATTATTATTATTTTTTTTTTATTTATTTTTTTTTTTTTTTGCCTATCACAGTCCTCCAATTCGACTGGGTGGTATTTATAGTGTGGGGTTCCGGGTTGCATCCTGCCTCCTTCGGAGTCCATCACTTTTCTTACTATGTGTGCCGTTTCTAGGATCACACTCTTCTGCAATGAGTCTGGGAGCTACTTCAGCCTCTAGTTTTTCTAGATTCCTTTTCAGGGATCTTGGGGATCGTGCCTAGTGCTCCTATGATTATGGGTTACGATTTCCATTGGCATATCCATATCCTTCTTATTTCTATTTCAGATCTTGATACTTATCCATTTTTTTTCCCTCTCTTTCTCTTCAACTCTGGTGTCCCATGGTATTGCGACATCAATGAGTGATACTTTCTTCTTGACTTTGTCAATCAACGTCACGTCTGGTCTGTTTGCACGTATCACCCTATCCGTTCTGATACCATAGCCCCAGAGATCTTTGCCTGATCGTTTTCTATCACTCCCTCAGGTTGGTGCTCGTACCACTTATTATGCAAGGTAGCTGATGTTTCTTGCACAGGGTCCAGTGGAGGGCTTTTGCCACTGAATCATGCCTTTTTTTGTACTAGTTCTGTACAAGTGCCGGGCATTCGCTTGCTATGTGGGTTTATGGTTTCATTTTTCGTATTGCACTTCCTACGTATGGGAGAGATGTTATTTCCGTCTATCGTTCTTTGAACATATCTGGTTCTTAGGGCCTGATCTTGTGCGGTGTTATCATTCCTTCAGTTTCCTTCTTTAGGTCTCCCCTCGTAGCCATTGCCATGTCCATCGCTGGCTAGTTCTTTAG
Organism: Macrobrachium nipponense; assembly: GCF_015104395.2. Taxonomy (NCBI): domain Eukaryota; kingdom Metazoa; phylum Arthropoda; class Malacostraca; order Decapoda; family Palaemonidae; genus Macrobrachium; species Macrobrachium nipponense. Next base: position 58,225,488 of record NC_061096.1, read on the forward strand.
TCTGTCTCATGTATTGTCCGTGCATTGGTTTGTTGTGCCAGTCCTCTGTTCTGTCTGTCATTCTCCTGTCTCTGTATATTTCTGGGTCTTCATCTACTTTTATTAGTCCTTCTTCCCATGCACTCTTTAGCCACTCGTCTTCACTGGTTTTCAGATTATTGCCCCAGTGCTCTGTTGTCGATGTTGATGCAATCCTCTATACTTAGTAGTCCTCTCCCTCCTTCCTTTCGTGTTATGTATAGTCTGTCCGTATTTGCTCTTGGGTGTAGTGCTTTGTGTATTGTCATATATTTCTTGGTTTTCTGATCTATACTGCGGAGTTCTGCCTTCGTCCATTCCACTATTCCTGCGCTGTATCTGTTTACTGGCGCTGCCCATGTGTTTATGGCTTTTATCATATTTCCGGCGTTGAGTTTTGACTTGAGTATCGCCTTGAGTCTCTGCATATTTTCTTTCCTGATCGTGTCCTACATCTCTTGGTGTTTTATATTCCCTCCTTCCATTATTCCCAGGTATTTGTATCCTGTCTCATCTATGTGTTTGATGTTGCTCCCATCTGGTAGCTTTATCCCTTCAGTTCTCGTTACTTTGCCTTTTTGTATGTTGACTATGGCGCATTTTTCTATTCCAAACTCCATCCTGATGTCCCCAGATACAATCCTTACAGTCTGGATTAGGGTATCTATTTCCTTGATGCTTTTACCATACAGCTTGATGTCGTCCATGAACATCAGATGGTTGATTCCGTGGAGGAGTGGGTTAGGTCGTCAATGGACTCAAGTCAAGTTAAGCAACATTGGGGCTGGTCAGTCGTTGGATGGGTGACCGCTCTCCTCGGTGTTGATTCCTTGGGAAAGGAGCTTTACCATAATTTCCTCAGTCCACTCAGCTGTAAATGAGTACCTATCCCTGATGGGGTAGGGTCCAGCTATGGGTTAAATAGCAAAACTCAGCAATGATGGAAAGAAATGAAGGAATAAACGACAACGACGTAAATGGAACCTCTGGCAACAGAGGAGCTTCGTCCGGCAACCAGGTATTCAACCCAATTGAAGGGGAAGACGGTCAGGTACTGGAGGTCGTCATCCAGCAACTGATCACTACAACGACAGTAATTATTATTATTATTATATATATATATATATATATATATATATATATATATATATATATATATATTAGGGCTTGTGCCTTGTATGATAAGGCGCCCTATGAGGTAATGTTAGACTAGCGATAATCTTACGCTTAAGTCTGTTGGTATTGCACTTCCATCTTCAATGGAGTGGTCTGGGGGTTTGTAGATCACTTACGAAGTCGGTATTATCTTGTTAGTTATTACGACGATGTGTTAAACTCATGGTGAGGAGGTTCTTGTAGAAAACACGAAATATAAAAATATATGTATTCTTCTGAAGTTTTACATGCTGAAGATCAGATCTGATTGTACAAGTCTTCTAATAACGATAGCTTGATCGCTTCTGCCAATGATGATGGCTAATCCTATTTCCTCTACATGATAAAGCTTAGGTAAAGAGGTACAGGTCTTCTAATAACGATAGCTAACTCTGTTTTGCTCGTCTACCATCTCTGTTACAAGTTATGAAGGAACAGACAGTAGTTCGAACATATGAACATACATACAAATGACATAGTTTCATACGAACACACAATCAAAATGAGACACGCTACAGATCACGTAGGCCGTATGAATTATAGGTCGGGTAGTTGTCTCAAGCAGGGAGCTTGGACTAATGTTTATAACAATTGAATGACTACAGGTGACGACATGTTATCTTAGCCTACTTACTTATTGTATACGTCCATCTTTAGCGTCTCTAGTCTGATCACATTCCTGCAAGCAATCTGGTTGACCTCTTTAGTTTTAGACTTTATATATATGGACTAACATTCCATATTTTTATTATGTAAACACTTAACTTATATATATATTTAATATATATAGATATATATATATATATATATATATATATATATATATATATATATATATACACACTCTCGATCCGCACTGACCACCATCATGGCTCTTGTCCTTCTGCAAAAGCCAAACTACTGACCATGTTACTGTGATTGTGGTCTGCTTGAAGATGTAAATTAAAGCTCAAAATCACCATCAACTCACTCTTAAGTATGATCACATTAGTAATGAAATTCTTTGGTATTTGCTACATGGATTCTGTAAAAAAGGAACAACGGATTTTTCTATGTACGTTTTTCGCACATCCCACTATTCAAGTTACTTCTTTTGGCATAAATTATATTGCTTTCTAACATCAAACAGTTTCCTGGGAAAATTACTATTTAACAGATAAGTGCAGTTTTTAAGGCTTTTGCTCTCTAAAAGAGCTAGAAAGGATACTAATACAATAATACAGCACTAAATCCAAGCGAAATCACATTGACTTTAACGGTTAATGAGTGACGAATGGTAATGTTACGCTAGCCTTGATAACACTTACGTTTTCTATGTTAAAATGTAAACAAACAGTCCAGCTCCGCAAGCCGAGCACCTATGTCCAAATGAGGTAGTTACTTTACATCTCTATAGTTATAAAAATTATTCATGGTGCTAGATTTAAAATTTTTTTTATAATATAACAGTTTAATATTTGAAATATATCAGACCAATTTCAGAGTATATTTTAAAAAATGTTGCTACTGAGATATTCGGCATTTGTTTTGACTAGTTTGTATGTAAACAAAACGTTTCTTGAGTCTTGATTGCTAGTCCGTAGATCAAACCAAATATGTGAGCTTTATCGTTGTATATCTATGTCATCTTGTGAATCTGGTTATGGTAACAGTGATTATAGGACTTACAAAGGTTAATCAATTGTTTTTAATACAAAGTACGCGAGTTCTAAATTTCTTTCAATTTATTTAAGGGTTCGTAGTCGGAGTCGGTCTAGGAGCCCTAGCGGCTCTGAGAAGGACAGAAAACCAAGGGAAAAAGAGAAGAAACCGGCCCGTCGTAAATCATCGTCCAGTGATAGCAGTTCAAGTAGAAGGTAGGAAATAATGTGTTTATATTCATCATATGAAGTTTTCCGTTTATGCGGTCATAGCAAGACTACCAACAAATTTTTGGTATTTCTTAAAAGGCATTCGGAATCGTTCGTCCCCGCGAATACGAAAGCCACCAGGAAATGGGGCGTCAAATATATTTCGCAGTGTTTAGTACGAGCCTCTGGAGGTTATAATTACAGTCGTCCGAATAAATATTACTTGAAATTCTTGTTCAGGAGGTGAAACTGTTTAGTAAAACTGCAACTGCCATAGTCTAGGCCGCCGCGGAATAGGGTAAACAATTCAACGACTACCGAGGTTTTGGCCACCCTCCGAAAAAGTACTTTAACACGTCCTGACACCGGAGATGGTCATCAGCCATGAGTTGTTGGTGGTGATAACAGGAGTTCAAGACCTCTACTCTCCTTTCGAAGTATTTTCTCCAAAGTTAGAAATTAGGGTAGATCACCACGGCAGGCCACCTACAATCAATGCTTGCCACCCTCCGAAAAAGTACATTATAACGCGTCCTGACATCGGAGATGGGCATCAGTCGCGACTTGTTGTTGGTGAGAAACGGAGCTAAAGACCTCTACTCTCCTTTCGAAGTAGGGTAGAATATCACGACAGGCCAACCCTCATCACGGTGGACGGGTCTTATTCACTCGATATTTAATTGGTGAAACATGAATACAATTGCAACTCTAAGCATACCATTTAAAAGACTGAAGTTTCGTCAACATATTGTGATATATGAAAGCCCCATACGAACTAAAATAAGCATGTGAGCTCTTCGTAAAATATGTTTTCAAGGCAGTTTTGAAATCCAATATGGCGGCTACGTTTTGCATGGAAGGTTCTCATCAGTGACGGCCACCATCTTTCCCCAGCCTTCCCAGCACTCATTTGAACAATGTTAGCGTATGTATGTAACGTTTATTGATCTTACTCAAGATTGCAGTTGTAATCAGCACAATAAAACAACATTTTGTTGCCTATATTAGTGAAAGTATGAAACTTGTTATTCCCGGGGTTATGGTTGGAACTGAATTCATTCTTACCTTGTAATCGGCGGTTTTTATCCTTACTGCCATCACAACTGAAACTCCACAGTGCTTATTTGATTGTTATTTATACACTTTTGGTCTCAGTTCACTCCACATTGCACTTTAAACCCGTTGCTGTTCCTGGTTTCTAAGCGCGCGCTGCCGTAAACACAATTTCGAACAGCCAGACGACCGAACCCAGACGACGAAACCTGTGCAAAGTTTTATTCCACTAAAACTGGTTTTACTTTTACTCGTTATTTAGTTTAAATTACTTTATTTAAAAAATTTTGATTTAATTCATGTATATTATCCCTTTTTTGCAACCAAATTACCCCGAAAATTACAGATATTTCTAAAGTAGATAAAATCAAATGTTTCTAACGTTTTCGTACATCTGGCTGCCGAAAACCATAGAGGAACGAATACGGAAAAGTGCAGAGGAACGACTACGTTTTTTTTTTTTTTTTTTTGCTTTTTTGTTTTTGCTAGCACTTTTCATTGATTTCAGTCTTTATTAGTATTGAATTTCTTTAATAATCGTATGCCAGAAATAAATGTAACCTTTAATGTTTGCATGCTAAGAATGGCAAAATCATCGTTGCCACATTAGTGGAGGCTTCACACATACGCCGTTCCATTATTATCCTGTTAAGCGTCCGCCCCTGATGAGCTCGCTGCTAACGTACCGTCACGCTTTTTTTGTAATCAGCGATCATAGCACTGATGATAGTTTTTCAAAGTTAATATTGATTTTATGCTTGTTATTTCATACTGTAATTAACTGTAGGAAATTCTCTTTCCTCTCTCTCTTCTCTCCTCTCTCTCTCTTCTCCCTCTCCATCCCTCTCTTCCTCTCTCGTCTCTCTTCTCTCTCTCTGAGTCCAGTCACTCGGCAAAGAAAAGTCATCTTCACTCCCGCAATTGGAAGAAAAGTTTGTTATCATCACTGGAGGATTCAGAACTAGAGCTCTCATCATCAAATAGGTTATCAATATCACACTCCTCATCTAGTATTTGATTGATCTCACCTAAAGAAATATGCCTCCTCTTTGGGACATTCATTGTGAAAGACGCCAAATCCAATTTGTCTCGATAAACGCCCGAAGCGTATTGAAAGAAAACCAACAGGGACCAGGCAGTTTTCTAGCATAAGCGACCACCAGGAAAGAGTTGCCAGGCTGGAAATAGTTTCCCATGTGCTGAGAGTGTTTACCAAATGATGTTCCTACACTTTCTATACGAGTAAACGTATTATTACGGGGCTGACGGCTTGACAAGCACAGTTAAAGTCTTCAACGTAATATCCCGTTGAAGGCGCTACCGAGTACGATCGCGGTAAACGTATTATTACTTGGGTGACGCTTAACAGGTTTATAAACTGTTTTCCATGAATTCTAGTTGTCATAGTAATGCAATAATGATAAAATTGCTTTAATATTTATGTATATATACTTCCAATACATAGCCTAATTTCATTTCAACCAATTTCAACGTTTTGTGTGTAGTCTTATACCCAGTTTGGAGGGTCAACACATACCGAATGGCAAGAGAGAGAGAGAAAGGAAGGCGGAGGAATGAAGAAGAAAAGGATGGCGGTGGAGGGGGGTTGGGGGGGTTGGGGAGAGGGTAGGTGGAGCTTTATACGCGTTTTGTTTCGTATCCATTTCTGCATAATAGTTTTTTGTCTCTTGGTACAAGGACAAGTGTCGTTATTCTTTACGATTAGTGATTCACGATACCCTTATAAATTACGGCACTGGGTGTAATGCACTATAGCAAAATCTCGTTCTGTTAAGAGTGTTCGTTACAGAAATAGGTATTGCCCAAAAACCTGCTTGCACTGTCTCTGAAACCCATAGTAGACATGCTGCTTAGTTGTCAATCAAGTTTTTATAACCAAAGTATTTTTTACAAGCCAGCTATTGAATAAATTTGTATTTTTCTCAGTCAAAACATATGCCCCTCAATGCTAACTTTCCTCTTTTAACGACTTTCTGGTCATTGCAAATTCGGCCCCATAATTTCTTATGGTGCGAAAACAGACAGAGGCCCATGGACCGAAAACGATTGCGTCACACTACGGCGATAATCCAGCAGTAAAACATCTTCATATATCCAAAAAGTAAATAATAAAGATATATATGTGCATTACGATTATAACAATTACATGTATAGCTGATAACAATCTGCATGAATAACTGGTAAACTGTTCTGCAAATGACAGTTGAGTATAGCAATTATTTACAATAGGTACGAAAGTCAAGATGTCGTGACGTCATAATACAGAACTTAAAAGAACGTTCTAATTCAGAAAAATAATTACTTAAATTTGAGTCAGAGTCGAGTTACTTTTTCAATAACGAATATTTTCAAATTAATCATCATAAATATGTAAAATATTGATGTTTTACTACTTATTTAAAAATTAGCTAAGAGCACGCTTCTCGTCATCTTCTACCTGAAACAGCTGTTTACTCCTGGCTTGTTGTTGGTGAGAAATCGTGTTTCGATTGTTGTGATAAAAGTGCTCCAGCGTCTGTGGGTACAAGTGGTGTGCGGATTTTATCACAGGAAATGGCGTTTGTTGACATAAGCGACTCCGTAAACATCGAGATGGCGTCAATCTTCGAAACATTTTTAGTTGTAAGTAAAAATTTCTAAAGCGTTTTGGTGAGATTTCCACTGCCGTGGGCGCCATTTTCAGTACCCTCTGTTTAAATCTTAAAATTTGGCCTTAATTTCTAACTTTGGAGAAAATACTTACTTCGAAAGGAGAGTAGAGGTCTTTAGCTCCGTTTCTCACCAACAACAAGTCGCGACTGATGCCCATCTCGGGTGTCAGGACGCGTTATAATGTCTTTTCTCGGAGGGTGGCTTGATTGATTGTAGGTGACCTGCTTGGCCTGCTGTGATGTTTCACCCTATGTAACGTTTATTGATCTTACTCAAGATTGCAGTTGTAATCAGCACAATAAAACAACATTTTGTTGCCTATATTAGTGAAAGTATGAAACTTGTTATTCCGGGGTCATGGTTGGAACTGAATTCATTCTTACCTTGTAATCAGTGGTTTTATCCTTACTGCCATCACAACTGAAACTCCACAGTGCTTATTTGATTGTAATTATACACATTTTGGTCTTAATTCACTCCACAGTGCACTCGAACCACATTGCTGTTCGTGTTTTCCTAAGCACTCACATCCGTAAACAAAGTTACGAGCAGCAGACGACAACACTGATTATGAGATGCAAAGCTTTATTCCGTTAATTGTTTACTTTACTCAATATTTAGTTAACTCTACTTCAAAATGTTTATTTAATTCATGTACCATTATCCTTTTTTGCAATCCAAATTAACCCCCAAAAATTACAAATGTTTCGGATGTATACTTACTAGCAGACGACGTGAGGAAAATGGCTCATCGTTGCCAATCTAGTGGAGCGTCACACATACGCCGATGCATTTACAAACTGTTTCGATGAATTCTAGTTGTCATAGTAATGCAGTAATGATAAAATTGCTCTAATATGTATATATACTACAAATAGATACGCTAATTTCACTTATTTCCCGGTTTTTGTTGTAAGTCTTATACCTAGTTTGGAGGGTAAACACATACCACAATTGACAACACTGATAAACAATTGAAGAGCGCAAAACGCCGCAAAGAATGCCGTAGTCCCCTTGAAATAAGTACGAATAAGTGCTGGTAAGAGGTGGGTTTTACGATTGTTGTGATGAAGTGCCCCTCCAGCGTTCTATGGGTACAAGTGGTGTGCAGATTTAGCACATGAAATGGGAAGTTTGTTGACACAAGCGACTCCGTAAACATCAAGATAACGTCAATCTTCGAAACATTTTTAGTTTGTAAGTAAAAATTTCTAAAGCGTTTTGGTGAGATTTTCCACTGCAGTAGGCCACCCTTTTCAGTACCCTCTGTTTAAATCTTAAAATTTGGCCTTAATTTCTAACTTTGGAGAAAATACTTACTTCGAAAGGAGAGTAGAGGTCTTTAGCTCCGTTTTTTTCACAACAAGAAGTCGCGACTGATGCCCATCTCCGGTGTCAGGACGTGTTTATAATGTACTTTTTCGGTGGCTAGGTGTTGATTGTAGGTGGCCTGCTTGGCCTGCTGTGATATTCTACCCTAAGTATTTTCTCCAAAGTTAGAAATTAAGGCCAAATTATAAGATTTAAACAAAGGGTAGTGAAAAAAGGGTGGCAAACGTAGTGCAAATCTCACCAAAACGCGTTCAACATTTTTACTTACAACTTGAAATATTTAGAAGATTGACGCCATCTTGATGTTTACGGAGTCGCTTGTGTCAATAAACTAACCTTGTTCCAACACGAGATACAAACCTTTCGGTTCCTTTTACGATAGTAACCTTCCTATTGTAAAAGGACCTCAGGTTTGTATAGTTAGGAAAAATGCAATTTTGGACAAATTGTCATTTTGGAATAGAATTTGTCCATTTATCCCACCTCCTATCAATGTGGGATTCAGCTATGTAATTACTTGGAAAGCTACTTAAATAAAAATGATATTTTGTGATAGAATAAGGTTTTATAAATACTTACCAAGTAACTACATGATTGGACCCCTCTCCTACTCTCATGGACAAGGCATAAACGAATGAGGTTGTCGGCAGAGTTGTTCATGGTACTAGGGTAGAATATCACGACAGGCCAACCCTCATCACGGTGGAGACGGGTCTTATTCACTCGATATTTAATTGGTGAAACATGAATACAATTGCAACTCTAAGCATACCATTTAAAGACTGAAGTTCGTCAACATATTGTGATATATGAAAGCCCCATATGAACTAAAATAAGAATGTGAGCTCTTCGTAAAATATGTTTTCAAGGCAGTTTTGAAATCCAATATGGCGGCTACGTTTTGCATGGACGGTTCTCATCAGTGACGGCCACCATCTTTTCCCCAGCCTTACCAGCACTCATTTGTTAACAATGTTAGCGTATGTATGTAACGTTTATTGATCTTACTCAAGATTGCAGTTGTAATCAGCATAATAACAACATTTTGTTGCCTATATTAGTGAAAGTATGAAACTTGTTATTCCCGGGGTTCGGGGTGGTGGTTGGAACTGAATTCATTCTTACCTTGTAATCAGTGGTTTTATCCTTACTGCCATCACAACTGAAACTCCACAGTGCTTATTTGATTGTAATTATACACATTTTGGTCTTAATTCACTCCACAGTGCACTCGAACCACATTGCTGTTCGTGCTTCCTAAGCACTCAGTCCGTAACAAAGTTACGAGCAGCAGACGACAACACTGATTATGAGATGCAAAGCTTTATTCCCTTAATTGTTTACTTTACTCAATATTTAGTTTAACTTTTACTTCAAAATGTTTATTTAATTCATGTCCATTATCCATTTTTTGCAACCAAATTAACCCCCAAAAATTACAAATGTTTCGGGATGTATACTTACGAGCAGACGACGTGAGGAAAAATGGCTCATCGTTGCCAATCTAGTGGAGCGTCACACATACGCCGATGCATTTACAAACTGTTTCGATGAATTCTAGTTGTCATAGTAATGCAGTAATGATAAAATTGCTCTAATATGTATATATACTACAAATAGATACGCTAATTTCACTTATTTCCCCGGTTTTGTGTTAGTCTTATACCTAGTTTTGGAGGGTAAACACATACCAATTGACAACACTGATAAACAATTGAAGAGCGCAAAACGCCGCAAAGAATGCCGTAGTCCCCTTGAATAAGTGAGAATAAGTGCTGGTAAGAGGTGGGTTTACGATTGTTGTGATGAAAGTGCCCCAGCGTCTATGGGTACAAGTGGTGTGCAGATTTAGCACATGAAATGGGAAGTTGTTGACACAAGCGACTCCGTAAACCATCAAGATAGCGTCAATCTTCGAAACATTTTTAGTTGTAAGTAAAAATTTCTAAGCGTTTTTGGTGAGATTTCCACTGCCGTAGCCACCCTTTTCAGTACCCTCTGTTTAAATCTTAAAATTTGGCCTTAATTTCTAACTTTGGAGAAAATACTTACTTCGAAAGGAGAGTAGAGGTCTTTAGCTCCGTTTTTCACCAACAAGAAGTCGCGACTGATGCCCATCTCCGGTGTCAGGACGCGTTATAATGTACTTTTTCGGAGGGTGGCTAGCGTTGATTGTAGGTGGCCTGCTTGGCCTGCTTGTGATATTTTACCCTATTCCCTTTAGTGGGCGGGACTGGCTACTTGCACTAAACTTTGAAGTGTTACCCACAAATTTTTTAATTTAAACTAAACGCCATGTAAGTTGAAACTATATGTAATTACATAGGGTAGAAACACACGGCAGGCCAACCCTCATCACGGTGGACGGGTCTTATTCACTCGATATTTAATTGGTGAAACAAGAATACAATTGCAACTCTGAGCATATACCATTTTAAAGACTGAAGTTTCGTCAACATAATGTGATATTTGAAAGCCCCATACGAACTAAAATAAGCATGTGAGCTCTTCGTAAAATATGTTTTCAAGGCAGTTTTGAAATCCAATATGGCGGCTACGTTTTGCATGGACGGTTCTCATCAGTGACGGCCACCATCTTCCCCAGCCTTCCCCAGCACTCATTTGAACAGTGTTAGCGTATATATGTAACGTTTATTGATCTTACTCAAGATTGCAGTTGTAATCAGCACAATAAAACAACATTTTGTTGCCTATATTAGTGAAAGTATGAAACTTGTTGTTCCCCGTGGGTTTTATGGTTTGGAACTGAATTCATTCTTACCTTGTAATCGGTGGTTTTTTATCCTTACTGCCATCACAACTGAAACTCCACCGTGCTTATTTGATTGTAATTATACCATTTTGGTCTTAATTTCACTCCACAGTGCACTTGAACCACGCTGTGGTTCCTCGGTTTCCTAAGCACTCACTCCGCAAACACAGTTACGAGCAGCAGACGACAACACTGATTATGAGATGCAAAGCTTTATTCCCTTAATTGTTTACTTTACTCAATATTTAGTTTAACTTTACTTCAAAATGTTTCTTTAATTCCATGGTCCTATTAGATCCCTTTTTTTATTTGCAACCAAATTAACCCCCAAAAATTACAAATGTTTCGGATGTATACTTACTGCAGACGACTGTTGAAAAAGGAAAAATGACCTCATCGTTGCAATCTAGTTGGAGAGCGTCACACATACGCCGATGCATTTACAAACTGTTTTCGATGAATTCTAGTTGTCATAATAATGCAGTAATGATAAAATTGCTGTATATGTATGTATATATAATACAAATAGATACGCTAATTTCACTTATTTCCCGGTTTTGTGTAAGTCTATACCTATTTTTGGAGGGTAAAAACATACCAATTGACAACACTGATAAACAATTGAAGAGCGCAAAACGCCGCAAAGAATGCTGTAGTCCCCTTGAATAAGTGCTGGTAAGAGGTTGGTTTACGATTGTTGTGATGAAAGTGCCCCAGCGTCTATGGGTACAAGTGGTGTGCAGATTTAGCACATGAAATGGGAAGTTTGTTGACACAAGCGACTCCGTAAACATCAAGATGGCGTCAATCTTCGAAACATTTTTAGTTGTAAGTAAAAATTTCTAAAGCGTTTTTGGTGAGATTTCCACTGCCGCAGCCACCCTTTTCACTACCCTCTGTTTAAATCTTAAAATTTGGCCTTAATTTCTAACTTTGGAGGAAAATACTTACTTCGAAAGGAGAGTAGAGGTCTTTAGCTCTGTTTCTCACCAACAACAAGTCGCGACTGATGCCCATCTCCGGTGTCAGGACACGTTATAATGTACTTTTTCGGAGGGTGCAAGCGTTTTGATTGTAGGTGGCCTGTTTGGCCTGCTGTGATGTTTTACCCTACTTGGTAGTATATAAAACTACTTTTATCATAAAAATGTTGTTTTAGTAAGCACTGTAAAAAGGGTTTGACTACCCACAAGGTGAGGATGAAATTTCTCAAGTTCTTAGTACATATATTTATTTAATAATCATTGTTACAGTATTTGGATTAAGATCAAATGATACTCATTTTACTATTTGTTTCCTTTGGGCTTCACATAACAATGGTACTTCTGGTTTCAAATATTTACGTTGCACACCTGCTCAACTTCTTTGGCAAAATACTTTTTCAGAGAATTAAGATTTAATTGTAGCAGCACCTGATCCTAACCATTAATGCAGTGTTACATTTCAGCTCATCCAGAAGTTCTTCAGGCTCCTCAGGAAGTTCAGAAAGTTCTTCAAGCACCAGTAGATCTTCTTCCTCATCTTCCTCCTCATCTTCATCTTCAACTTCAAGATCAAGATCAAGGGATAAGGATGCTAAGCAAAAGTGAGTTGTTTGTACCTTATGTATGCTGCCAAATTGTTTTGTAAACACTGTATTTCTTTGGTGAATTGCTAAAAAAAAAATTTATTTCTAAGGTGTGTGTACAAATTTGTTAATAGTGTCTTGTGCAGATTTTAGTTCTACTTGTTTTTTACCCTTGATATTCCTTTATTTTTTAAATAAGAGTGAAACATACATTGTATTTGAGAATGGGGTATGTGCAAGGAATCATAAACTTACTCATGTAAGCAGTTGGTAATGTCAACTAAAAATAGTTCCTGAATAGTTACTAAAAGTTAGATGAGAGGGTGTCCTGAGAATCATTCCTGACACATTAACACCATGTATGTTACATCTATCAGTGCAATCTAAAGCTTTTTCTAGGTCAGTGTAGTCTGTGCCACATATACCAATAGCTTTTTCCTTTTACTCTCAAAGTTTTCAGTCAATTATTCAATAAATACTTGATCCACACGATATCAAAAACTATTCTCATCCTGTCTGTCTCTTATGTCTCCTAACTTAATTTCTCAATTAAAATCCTTCGTATCACCATTTCAGTATAATAACCAGTGTTATTCCCTTGTGGTTGTTTTACCTGTAGTAGCTTCTGTCACCTGTATTTTTATACTGTACAAAAGAGCAATTAGTATGGTAATCATTGAAGATGTTACCATTTCCATACATAACTTACCTGAACCAGATGTAGATATCTCTTTTATTAATCATAGTTTCACTATTGTACTGCAATCAGCTCCCAGCACCTTTTCATTCTCTTATTCTTATGATTACCCTCCTTGCATTAACTAATCTCACAAGCATTTATACTGGATCCTTTGTAACATCTACCTTCAAGAGCCTCAAAGTACTCTCCATCTTTTCTTCAGACACTATGTCTCTCTTTGTATTTGTTGTTAGGTCCATGTACTCAACCTTTTTCTGCATTTACTGTTCTTGATATACAACTTCTCTGTAATGTCCATGCTTTGATGTACATGTGTGATTTTTTCTAGTTTTTTTATTACTAGTACTATATTCATTCCCTTTTCAAATACTAAGAGATCATCTCTTATACTGCCATTGCACTGTCAACCTTTTAATATCAACATCCTTTTTCTTACTACTCTTCCTCCTATTACACCTAAGTTTGTTAGTTTCCCATCCGTGACCTAAACATACACACAGACTTCTGTTTCAGTGTCTCAGTCATAACTTATTTTTCATATATTCTCCTTTGATTCTATTCTCGCTTCCTTTTGTAGCAAACACACTTGTCTTGGTTACCTAAATAGCCACAGTATTGCCCGTCCTCTCCACTAAAGGTTAATTTTTCCTTGATCAGATATTAATCAGGTTTGTATTCAGCCATGTCAGTTTTCACTATTCCCCATTAACTTGCTCTTCCATCCACTTAATACATTTTTACACATTATTCAACAAACTTTTCCACTGTATTTTATTCTTGCTAATATTTAATATTTTTTTTTAGAAATCGTATATTTTCAACATTCACACCTGCCAAAAAAGAAATGTTTTTCATGCAGCTCAACATTCACTTGGTTCTAGGACTCTATACCTACTAACTATAGTTTTGGTCACCTTTTATGATCAAGTCACTTTTTCTCCAATTCCATTTGCAACAAACACTGACTTACCAGTTCAGTTAACTTCTCAGTTCTTAGACTATGAGCACTTACTATTACCCTTTAATTTTTATTCCTGTGTCATTCAGTTGTATTTTTATACAATTCTTTGACATATTTGTACTCTCCCACTCGTGTTCACAATCATGATATAACAAGTTCTACCCTCTCTCTGTGTGTAGGCATTAATAAAGGGTGTTTGACATTTTCCTTTAGCAGTTAGCTGCACCTAATATTAGCTTTTTACTCCATCTATTCCTGCATCTTTCATCTTGCTGTCCAGCCTATCTTACCTATTACCTCTTGGTGGATCTTTGGGATTTTCTCCCAGTTTCATTTTTTAAATCCTTGTAGGTTGTACTTTTTTTTTTTCCAACCCCTTCAGGTCCTATTTTTGACTGGCTGAGTGTCTTTGTGCCCAGCTATATAGCCTAAATGATTCATTCATTGTGTTCTTTCTCTCGCACACCCTTCACATTCCCATTCATCTCTCCAAGTGCCATAATATTCAGTGATCTTATTTTGTGTTTACAATAAGTCTTTCAAGCACCCTAGAATCAGTAGGTGAGACGAGTAAGGATTCAAGTATCTCATTGTAATGATGAAAGCTTGTTTCATACCAGCCTGCAGAACTAATAATTGCATGTTCCTATCATGCCCATTAACTGGATGAGAAACCTACCTACATTGAATCCTAAACATTCAATGTGCATTAAATTACTGCATATATATGTCTACTACACATATAATACAGCCACATATATACAGGCAGTCCCCGGGTTACGACGGGGTTCCGTTCTTGAGACGCGTCGTAAGCCGAAAATCGTCGTAAGCCGGAACGACGCTTGGAAATATGTCTTAAACAAATAAAAAGTTATAAAAACCTTACTTGTAATCCTTTGGTTACACTACATATTGTTTCCTGTAGTTTTATGTACAACCTGGAGTTATTTTCATAAAAGAATGCTGGTTCTTGAAGGTAAAAACTATTGTAATCCTCTGGTGACACTACATTCTTGAAGTTTTATGTACAACCTGGAGTGATTTTGCCAAATCTTGAGGGCTACAAGAACAGCTGATTACTATTTACGTATCATATAGACTAATTAAAGTAAAACGTATCTTTAAATAGGCTTATATATTAGTATCAACAAAACATTTCCTGGCATGAGTCAGAGGCTGTTTAATGAAACGAACACTTCTCTGTCCTATCTGTTCAGAAAATAAACGTTACGTCAATCCCCAGACCATTGTTGCCAAGGCGTCTCTCTCTCTCTCTCTCTCTCTCTCTCTATCTCTCTCTCTCTCTCCTTCTCTCTCCTCTCCTCTTTCCTCCTCTCTCTCCTCCTCTCTCTCTCCTCTCTCATCATCAATTACACTGGAACCTTGACATACGATTGCCCTAATATACGAATGTTATGAGATACAACAGAAAATTTGCGAAAATATAAGCTTTGATATACAACGAAATATTTGAGATACGATTTTGCGATGAGTGTTAGTTGTATAGGCGACCGATAAATGGTGTTCAGTCTGTTTGTTTGTCGGTGCTGCATGTTAACACGTCGTTGTTTAGTTCGTTGTATTTGCGCCTGTTTTTCGTGTTATTTTGTCTATTTTATTATTAACCATGGGTCTCAAAGCTAAAGACAAAGCAGGTGATAAGAATAAACCAAGAAAATGATTTCGATGGAAGCAAAATATGATTTCATACAATCAACTTACCTGTCAGATATACATAGCTAAGACTCCGTCGTCCCCGACGAAATTCAAATTTCGCGGCACACGCTGCAGTAGGTCAGGTGATCTACCGTCCTGCCCTGGGTGGCAGGATTAGGAACCATTCCTGTTTTCTATCATATTTTTTCTGTCGCTTGGAATGTAAACAACGTTTGCAGTTCCTCCTGACTTGATTTTTGGATTTCATCGCCATCGACTTCTGGGCTATCTTTTGCAGGGAAGTACTGGATCTTTGGTTCGGCATACGCATATTAATTTGTTTTGATAACTTTGGCTTCGAAAATTTCGAAGAATTGTTACGTGTAACTACCGAACTTTTCGGTAGACAATCACATAGTTTTGCAAGAAGGAAAATTTTAATATTTATTCATAATAACGTGTAGTAAATGTTAGAATTGATTGAGCTAACTTCCTTCTTGACGATGTAAGGAAAGAATAGTTACGCTTCCTTTAGAAGTTTATATAGCTCTCGTACTAACGGACAGTTAGAGCATTAACATTACTAGTAGTGTGGTATCCTCATCTCCTTCTTACTTCACAGAATCTTCAAATTCATATTGCAATTTGAAGACAAAGGAAGGTAGCTCTAAATACGAGCTATTGAAAGGTAAGAAGTGATTTTACTGTTAGTGCAGTGGAGGGTGCGTTC
The DNA here is from genome assembly GCF_015104395.2 of Macrobrachium nipponense. Lineage (NCBI taxonomy): Eukaryota > Metazoa > Arthropoda > Malacostraca > Decapoda > Palaemonidae > Macrobrachium > Macrobrachium nipponense. The sequence goes on from NC_061096.1 coordinate 58,241,956, forward strand.
TGTTCGGCTCTGTTTCGCTCCCATGGCCTAGACCTCTTCCAAGCTCACATACCCAGAGGAGAAGGAAAGTCGAAAGCCTTACGGAGGTTATGGAGAAATCCCCACCGATCAGGCGTCCCCTCGGCAGGATCTGTAGATCGCCCAGACTGCCAAAGTTCGCCATTGGAAAGGCGTCCTAATTAGTAGAGGGTGCGTTCGATCGGCTCTGTCTCGCTCTCAGGCCTAGACCTCTTCCAAACTCACAAGCCCAGAGGAGAAGGAAAGTCGAAAGCCTTACGGAGGTTATGGAGAATCCCCACCGATCGGGCGTTCCCTCGGCGGGATCTGTAAAACGTCCCAGACTGCCAGGGATAGCCATTGCAAAGGCAGCCTTTAAAAAGTGCGTCTGTTCTTCCGTTTCTTCATCTTACATCCGAAAAGACGAAGAATGTACATGTTAGAAGTTCGGACGATCTGGCTCGTTCTCTGAATAAGAGAACACTGACTCACTGAGCGAGAGGCTGAGAGCCAGCCAGCAAGCTATCGCGAGCCACTGTTCCAACAGCCAGCATCGAGCCGCGTTCCAACAGACTAGCGCGAGCCGCCGCGTTCCATCAGACTAGCGCGAGCCTCGTTCATACAGATAAACGCGAGCCGCGTTCCAGCAACTGAGTGAGAGCCGCGTTCCAGAACTTTTTCTTGGCGCAAGGCGCCTTCAAGAGAAAACAGGCGGCTTAACTAAGGAGCCTTATAGTAGAATGGCAATCAGAAGGATGCTTCCATTGAACGTTTTCTGGCAAGAGGCTCGTATAACAAGACTAGAGGCGCTCGGATCTATTAGGGCGCACGGGACCTTCCATGCAAGCGGAACGTTCCAGGTCGAGTCTCCTTTCTAGCGTGCGGAAACATTCCAGGCGCGCGGAACTATCCAGACGCTAGGCGCTAGGCGCAAGGATCCAGACGCCAGGCGTCAGAAAGATTTCAAAAATCTTCATTAGAGAGAGAGTCAGTCGCGAGACTCCTCTTTGAATTTTTAACTTGAACAACTTTCCCCTGGCAAATGTGCAAGATGTCGCACAGGCGGCCGTTGCTTTTGTCAGAAGGATTCTGATACTAAGAGAAGCCCCTTTTCATTATTCAGAAGACTCCTTTGTTAGGCAGTTCCTCTCAATGCGGACTCTCTCCTTCATCCATGCTCTTCCCCTCGTTTTGAGGAGGCAAGAGCTTTGGGAGTTTTTCTTAATAAGATCTCATCGATGTTTGGGTATGATGGCGGATAGAAAAATATCTACTTCCTTCCGTAAACCCTAGTGAGAACAGGAATTCTGTCTCTTCCGCGATTTATGAAGAAATCACGAAGATTTAAAGAGTTCCTTGATTAACTTCGTTCCTTAAGGATATATGTGATGTATATATGTATGTATGTATATGTATGTATATATATGTATATATATGTATATATATATATATATATATATATATATATATATATATATATATATATATATGTATGTATATGTGTGTATATATGTATATATACTCTTTCTATCGTTCTATTAACGAAAAGAACGAAGATAGTAGAAGGTAGTAGAGTTTCTGCTGTATGAGAATACGATACGGTCAATTCATAAACACATACCGTAGTTACTTCTTTTTCTGTGGCAACTCAATTACAAGTATCCTTCTAACGTCTTTCCTAGGAAGGACTACGCTTAAAGGGATTGTTAAGACTACACCTACTTAGCTTCTAGATTTATCGAAGTCTTGTTTCGCTTAAATATGCTTTAATAAGAACACTTCCTGAAGTTCGATAATAATTTTATTAATTCCTTTATTAATTGGAGTAGCTGGCAACTCTGGAAGAGTAAGCGGGTGGACTGCTTTCGCTGAGAGCCTGAGACCAACGCAGTACGCCTATGCCAGTTACTGTCAGTACCATGTAGGTGTCAGTCTGAGCGGTGTGGGCGAATCTCTCTCTCTCCTGCGGGAGGGAATAACTTTCCGTATCTCTCCCCTACAATCGCGGTCTTAACCTCGGATTGAGGGATAATTAAGCTAACATAAATAAATATTGTATGCCTTTTGCTAAGAAGCTTTCAATAAGAGAGATAGTACAACCTTTCAATGCGGTTTACCGTAGGTAACATTATTAAAGGATTCTATCGCAGCAGAACATTATATTATGTAATGCTCTCAGGCTTACGAAAGCATAGCTTATTAGAGTACCTGCTCAGAAGAAGATGGATGAGTCGGATGGGAAACATTCTCTTTGGGACAGAACTTGTTTCCCTGAATGGACTATACTACGTATATAAAGTTTTTTCCTATAAGAACGGAATTAACATGTGGATGTCGGGTACCATAAAGGCACAGCTGTTCTGGCACATAACATAAAAAGAATTAGAAGAAAGCGCCAGTCTGGCGCAACGCGCCAGAAGTACCAACCTGGCGCAATGCTCCAGAAGCGCCAGCCTGGCGCAGTGAGCCAAGAGCACCATCCAAGATTTTCTCGTTTTAGCGAGTTATTAACCTAGGAGTCCAGTAGACTCTCGGAGACACCAAGCTCGGTAACGGCAAGATTCGTTCCTGATTTCGTTACCCATTTAATACTTAGGCCTTTATTTCCACGACACTCTCATATCGCATAGAGCATCGAGAATCTCTTTTTTCGCTCCTATTCGCGTTAACAAAGAGATCCTTCTCGATCGACGATAATAACTGTTAAACATGTTTAACATTTATTGGGAAGAGTTTTGAGAAGACGAACAGGCTTCCTATAGACTGCTTCCGTTTTCCTACTTCTCCCCCGATTGAAGATGACGTGGGAAAAGCTTCAGGAAGATTATCTTGCCAGTACAAGAGCAACTGGCCTCTTTGGTGGGAGTGTTAGCGCCTCGTAGGAAGGACGTTGCGCTTCCAATCAAGAAGTCGTCGTCCTCTCTCCCCTGCGAAGCGAGAGGCGTCATGCAGACGTGAAGCTTCCAAACATATCGCAGAGGCTTCGGTTTCGAGAGCGAGATCGGAGAATCTTACGGAAGACACGTAACGCCAGAGAGACGTGAGACGTCGTCAAGACATGAATAGTCATTTAAAGCTGCTTTTAGACGCGAGGCTCCAACCAAAATTTTCTTTTGGCGCCAGTTTAGGACGCCTTTTGAGAGCGAAGCGTCGTTCCAGGCGCGAGCGTCATCCAGACGTCAGCAGCCACACAACGGGAGGCGTCAGCCAGGACGCTTGGCTGACTAGAAGCGTCATCCAAGCGGGAAGCGTCTCCATTTTCCATTTATGGAGAGAAGCCTGGGCTGTTGGCGCCTTCCAGGACTATTAAAGCGGGGAAGAGGAAGGAATATCATTCCCTTAGCCCCTCTCCTTTTAGGAGTTTGTCTCCTCCAGAGAAAGACGTACTGAATTAGCAACGGAGACTCATCTAGACCCCGAGTTTAGAAGTAAACTCGGAGGAGAGTTTCAAGGAAGAGAAGGACTGTCGAACTATAATGTTTTGACAGCCTTGCTTCTAGAGGAGTATGGAGACGACTTGACTCCTGCCTCTCCTCCTTCTCCGCGCGCGTCTTTTCTCGAGTGCAAAGACGAGAAATCTTCGTTTTTTCTTAGAATGAAGCCCGCCATTTCGATGAAGAGGGCTCTTCAGTTTTTAGACTCTTGGATGAAGTTGAAGAAGGTGTTAGTTAGAACGGTCTTCTGCATGCCTCCAGCGAGACTAGCTGGTAAAAGAGGCATTTGATATCAGACGGGAGAGAATAGGGGTATTTCTCTTCCGTCTACGTCAGAAGCGGACTTTTTCGACCTTAGTTGACGCTTCACGTAGACAAGGTTTGAACTCTGCCCGTATAACTTGGGGCATTTCAGAACTGGACCATCTCCTCAAGGGACTCTTTCATGTATTGGAAGTTTTTCAACTTCTTAGATTGGTCCCTTGGGGTGATGTCCAAGAAAGCCCATGATTCTGAAGGACTCGAACCAGAAGTCCTTCTGTGTATTTTGTCTTGTATAGACAAAGAGCGTTTCAGGATGCTCGGTTGAGATCTCCTCTTTGTTTGGAGCAGGTCTTCTTAAAAAGAGGACAGTATATAGTGTCTTTTTAACCAAAGCGGTCTCCCACGCTCAGAGGGCAGCGCTTCTGTACTCGCCTTTGTCTGACTTTTTGTTCCCTTCTCAGTAGTGAAGGACATTTCTCGTTCATTAACTGAGAAGGCGACTCAAGACCTTCTGACACAGTCAGTAAGGAAGAAGAAACCTGCAGACAGCCCCAAGAACACTGTCATTGTCTGATGAGGAGAAAGACCGGGCCTGACACAGATGCGCTAGATGCGAACATATAGGACAGATAAGAGTGTCCGATGTGGACATTGCCAGACATCCTCGAGACTCTACCAAGCTCGAAGCTCCGGCAAGTGGGGAGGAGCCACCCAGGCGCGAGGCGCCAGGCAGGAGCGAGGCGCCAGGCAGGCGCGAGGTACCAGCCAGCGGCGAAGCTCCAGGCCAGGCGCAGGCGCCACTCCAACCGGGCGCGAGACCGCCAGCCAGGCGCGAAGCTCCCGGCAGGCGCCAGGGCAGGCACAAAGCGCCAACCTGGCGCGAAACGACGCCAGGCGCCAGGCAGGCACAAAGCGCCAACCTGGCGCGAGACGCCAGCCAGGCGCGAGGTGCCGAGCCAGCCGCGAGGTGCCAGCCAGCCGCGAAGCTCCAGGGCAGGCGCAAGGTGCCACTCCAACCAGGAGCTAGACGCCAGCCGAGGCAGGCGCGAGGCGCCAGGCAGGCACAAAGCGCCAGCCAGGCGCGAGGCGCCAGCCAGGCGCGAGGCGCGAGCAGCCAGCCAGGCGCAAGCCAGGCTCTAGGCGCGAATCTCCAGCTAAGACGCGAAGCGTCATCCAGATGCGAGGCGCCAGTCAAGCGAAAGGTACCAGACAAGCGCTAGGCGCCAACCAAGAGCGAAGCACCAGCCAGGCGCGAGGTTCCTGCCAGGCTTCAGGCTTCAGTCGGGTGAGATCCATTTCAAGAAAGCCCTGGTCTTCTTTGAAACATGGAGATCTCCTAAGCACTTCATTAGTGACTTGATTCCTTCAAACAGCTGAGAATTAAAAGCGCAGGAAGTGCGCGCTTTTGCAAATTCTTGTTCTTTACATAACAATATGTCATATAAGACATATTAGCTGTGTTGTACGGTAGAGGCAACTCTGTGTTGACTTCTCATTACACAAAGGATGTCAAGTTAACCTACGAGAGATCCTTCTCTTTTGGTTTATACGTTTCTGCGGATACGTTACTGGGATAAGGAGCCGACACTGATCCTTAACTTTGAGTTAAAGTTTTTTAACTTAGTGAAATTATTGGGGTTTTTGAAAGGAGTGTGGGGATAACTCTTTCCAATTTGAGCGCGAACCCTCGTGTTAGGATCAGGTGATCGGGATCGGTGTTGCGCTCCTTCATAAGGTGTATTGTCATATAAGTGGATCAGCACCCATTGACAAAGTCCTTTCAGGCTCTGCCGAGTAAGTGGATAGACCCTTCGGCAGACCCACAAGAACTCTTGGCCATAGATCATATATCTCGCTAAAGTTTCTTGAGGTGATGCAGACTACTGGGCAAACACCCACGAAGTCTACCACCTATCAGGTAGGAACCAAGTTTTATTTATACCTACAACATATGTTGTTTACCTGTCTATTCCATATAGTAGCTGTCTCTTACCCTCCACCGAAGGGTGCCAATCAGCTATGTATATATCTGACAGGTAAGTTGATTGTATGAAAATGATATTGTTATGATACAATAAAGTTTCATACATACTTACCTGGCAGATATATACGATTAGGGCCCACCCAGCCTCCCCGCAAGGAGACAGGTGGAAGAGAAAAAATATGATAGAAAACAGGAATGTTCCTAATCCTGCCACCCAGGGCAGGACGGTAGATCACCTGACCTACCTGCAGCGTGTGCCGCGAAATTTGAATTTCTGTCGGGGACGACGGAGTCTTAGCTGTATATATCTGCCAGGTAAGTATGTATGAAACTTTATGTATCATAACAATATCATAATTATAGCAAAGCATCGTCGATTTGGCAAACGAGTATGGTCGAAATCCTTCTACAATATCCACGATCATCAAGCAGAAGGAAGCTATAAAAACCTTCCAAAGGCATCACCATTATTTCTAAACTACGAACTGATTAAAAATAAATAAAAATTAGTTTAGCAATGTTATTTCATTTGTGTTTATTACGTAGTTATTAGTGTACATACGTAAATAAAAAGAGAAACAATCGTTCCCTGCCACCTTTCCCTACCTCCTCCCCCTGCTGGCCTCACGTCATCTTTCGTTGTGGTAAGTAAAATTCCTTTTTTTTTTAAAATTGAGATTTTATTAACATTTATCATCATTTATCACATTGCTATGTTATTTTATCATTATGTGTGTTATTACTCGTTTATTTTGTGTATAAATTGTGTATATATTATATGTAACTTAGCTGTGTTTAGGTGTGGTTTCATAGCGCTAGAACGATTAATCATATTACATTATTTTTAATGGGAAAAAATGCTTTTGAGATACAACTGTTTTGATATACGACGATGGTAACGGAACAAATTAAATTCGTATGTCAAGGTTCCAGTTACTGGATAATGTCTCTTGGATACTTCGATTTTGCCAAAATCTTGAGGCTACAAGAACAGTTGATTACTATTTACGTATCATATAGACTAATTAAAGTAAACGTATCTTTAAATAGGCTTATATTATTAGTATCAACAAAAACATTTACTGAATGAAACGAACACTTCTCGTCCTTAACTCGGAGCGTCGGAAGACACTCTCTCTCTCTCTCTCTCTCCCTCTCTCTCTCTCTCTCTCTCTCATCTCTCTCTCTCTCTCTCTCTCTCTCCTCTCTCTCTCTCTCTGATCAAATTACTGGATAATGTCTCTCTTTGGATACTTGGAATTTGCGTTGTAATCTAACCAGAAACTTCGTTTTGTTATTATTACTGGAAACAAGCAATGATTTTTTCATTATTTGCGCTTTTGGACTGTTATATGTAAACTTTGCACACCGCAAGCTAGTATGTATTCATTCGCTCGGAAACTAGTTCCGCATATGAGGCCGTCATCAAAAAACATAGAAAAATACGACATAAAAAGTGTCGAAAATCATCATAACCTCAAAATTTTGTTGTAATCTAACCAGAAACTTATTTTTATTAATATACTGTGCTAAACTATAAAGGATTTTTGATCATAGTACGTATGCGTTTTTTAAAAGCGTCGTTAACTCGGAGCGTCGCAAGCGTCAGCGTCGTAACCTTGGAACAAGCGTCGTAACCCAGGACGGATTTTTCCATTGAATATTTAAGAAAAAGCGTCGTAACCTCGGAACGTCGTAAGCCGGAACCGTCGTAACCCGGGGACCGCCTGTATCCTTAAATACATACATAAGTGGAATTTACTGAGAAATTAGACCACTGTAGCTTGTTCCTGGTTGTTAAAAAAGTCAAAACGACCTGATTCCCTCACCTCCCATTGGGGGAGTGCCGGAACTCCCTCCAACACCCAGCCATTCCTTTCTTTGTCACTGTCCAGTGCATATGACACTTGACAGCTCTTCGGTGTATTGGGCGACACTCATACTATTACTTATTGTATATTTGTCGGCATTATAATGGAAGATTTATCCAGTCATAGCAGTGCAGCTTCATCAGCTTCAACAAACACAAGACACTGCACTTGCTGCAAGTGGTTAAGTGTTAAATTTGATTTTCACGGGCATACTATCTTCTAATTGTAGGGGTATAACTGCTTTGAGATTAGCTGAGATCAGTGTAAGGATTGGTCTGACTTGCAATATCAGGAGTATACAGCTTTCAGTACTTATTAGGAGTAATGATAGCAAGCATAGGACTAAAAGTAAGCGTATGGCTGCAGATGTGCAGGATAATAGCGTAGGCTCTCCTTCGTTCTTGTACACAGATGTGCAAGATCATGTAGTGTTACTAGACCTTGCAGTATTTTCCAGAATCTCGCAGTGTTACCAGGTCCAAGTGGGAGAGTTTAGATGATTTGGTCAGACCTGTGAGGTAGACCCAAACAATCAGATCAGGTGTATCTTGTAATGATTTGAGATCAGGTGTATCTTTTAATGATTTGAGCTCTATTCTTGGTGATAACTATATAGATATTGTAGATAGTGAGATCAAAAGTTTAGCTGATTTTAGGGATTTGGCTAATCATGTTTATTCCAGCTCCCATTGTCCTGTTTTGGCGTCGTCTGTAAACGATCCCATCCAACTCAGTTTGTGCATTCATTACCACACCATTCCACAGGTAGTGGCAATGTTATGACTGGAGTGCCTAGCAGGACCATGGTTTCTAGAGTCTCCCTTTCCCCTGAGATTCAGCTAGATAGGGATAGTGATGTGGATCTTGAGGGTGATTGGGAAGATCAGTGTAGGCCTAGGTCAGGCATTTATGTTAATGAGACTTTGTTCCAGGCCACATGATCTTGTATTTTATGGGATGTGTGACCTCCTAGACCTATAGAGGGATTATCTCCTATGCAGATTTTTGGATTCCATGAAGTCAAGTCAGGATCTTGCTTATCTTGTCATATGTTTGATGGTTGGGGGAATTATCCTCGACCAATTACTGTTCATTGTGACTCAAGATAGGTTGGTTTCTATGGGTGGGTAATAACCTTAATGTTGGGACTAGTTTTGGGAAGGTTAAAGAGAGCAGATCACATCTGGGCATTAGGTTTTCCCCTAATGTGAAGAAAAGTATTGCTATTGGTAGGGAGAGGAAGGATGTGTTTGGTAGGGTGAAGTCTTCTTCCATAGAAGGCCTGCGTGCTCTGGCTAGTAGAGTGAGGTTTCAGTTTGGGTCACAGCAGGGTGAGTTGTCCTTACAGCCCTCGGTTGCTATTACTTCGTCAGTTGGGGTGGAGGAATCTCAGGAGGTGATTGTTTTTGATGAGGAAAGGGTTGATCAGGACTCTGTTCCTGCCTTACCAGATATTGCAGAGAATTTTCCCAATAAGACTTGCCATTCTGGGGAAGGAGAGGCAGCCTTAGTGGGAATGTAGAGAGGCATGCAGGAGTTTGTTATGGATTTTTTCTCTGAGGCTAGAGGTCTTTTGGTTCAGGCTAAATGGTGTTCTTCGGGTCAGGCATCCAGGTTTGTTAGGGGAATGGAACCTTCTTGAGATTGTTGAAACAGCAGGAGACATTGCTAACAATAGGGCAATTGCCAAGGTTTTTAGAGGGAAAGCCAGCTATTCCTATCTCTGCCTTGACATTCAGGAAAAAAATATTTTAAAGTTTCAAGTCCCTCATGCTCAGCTCAGACCTTGAACAATAATATGGCTAATGTATTATCTGCCTATGGTAAGTCTTTGAAGGCTCAGGTTGGGATTTCAGTGGATGATTGTTCAAAATATGAAGGGGCCTGGGGTACCATGACTGGGATTGTTAATTCTTTAGTTTGGGTCTGTTCAGCAAACATGTCCGTGTGTTTTCAATTTCTGGCCTTGTTGGTGACAACTTGTACATTTACCATCAGTTGGTGAATAGTTTTAATACCTCCCTGAAACAGCTTATGTCAGAAATGCTTAACCTTAAGCTCTTTCTTGTGGCTAGATGTAGGGACTTTCATTTAGGATATGCTCCTCCCACTCTTTCAGACCTAAACAAGAAGAAACTAAGAGCATCATCTTTCTTAGGAGGGATTCTCTTTCATGTGGCAGTTCTGGAAAAAGCCCTAGATGATTTTGACATGATTGTAGTGTGTGTTCTGCTGGCCTCTTGCAGGTCATCACACCCAGATTTGAGATTGATGATGATTTATGAGAAAAAGAAAAAACATTTTTTTTTAAACGCCCAGCACAACCCGTCGCACCTATTCAGGGTTAAAGGAAATTACTGTATTGTACAGTACACTTGCACCCAATAGTGGCATTGTTTATGTGTGGGAGTTTTCACCATCCTGTGTGTAATTTTAAACTTTTTCAAGTTATTAAAACTTTTTGTACATGCAACTTCCCCGGCAGATATATACTTAGCTTATGTCTCTGACGTCCGACAGAAATTCGAATTTCGCGGCACGCTGCAGGTAGGTCAGGTGATCTACCCCCCTGCCGCTGGGTGGCAGGAATAGGAACCGTTCCCGTTCTAGAACCAGATTTTCTCTGTCGCGGTAGTGCAACATATGTTGTTTGCTACTCCTGACTTGATTTTCGTTTTTCAAATCGCCATCGATCTTCTGGGCTGTCTTTTGCAGGGAAGTACTGGGTCTTTGGTTCGGCATACAGTAAGTCCTCGGGTTACGCTGGTCTCGACTTACGATGTTTTCGTGGTTACGAATGCGCCCCCATAAAAATATAAAAAATAATATTTTGCGTCGTTCCGTCTTACGCGGTTTAGCGTCGTAGCAACGTAAACAAACGCGAACTAGTTTCCAGGCGCACGCGGAAGAATACGCTTTGTGGGGAGAGGACGGCGTCGCTTCGCTACGCTCATTCCTCGCCCATACGCCATTTTGGTTGTTTACACTGCCTCTCTCTCCCTCGTGTTGTATCGTTTTTGTAACTTTTTGCTCTTTGTTATGGCTCCCAAGCGCAAGGCGGACTCTTCTGATGGTAGTGCATCGAAAGAAAAGAAAGGCCATCACCATGGAAATTAAAGGGTGGACATTATAAAAGCGATCTGAGAAGGGAGAAACGCCAACAAACATTGGCCGCTCGCTTGGCCTTAGCCGTTCGACCGTTGCTACCATTATCAAAGATAAAGAGCGCTCGTTGAACATGTGAAAGGATCTGCTCCTCCTATGAAAGCGACAGTGATAACTAAGCAGCGTAGTGGTCTAATAATTGAAATGGAAAGGTTATTGGTGCTTTGTTGGTTGAAAGCCAAAATCAACGGCGTATCCCAGTCAGCCTTATGGTGATTCAGGAGAAGGCGAAAAGATTGTTTGAAGCGTTGAAAAAAGAAAAGGGGGAGGGAAGTGAAAGTGAAGAGTTTGTGGCTAGTAGGGGTTGGTTTATGCGATTTAAGGCTCGGGCCAATTACCATAACCTTAAATTGCAAGGTGAAGCTGCTAGTGGGGATGAGAAAGCAGCGAGTGAATTTCCTAAAGCGTTGTCTGAGATAATTAAGGAGGGGGGTTATTCTGCTCAGCAAGTGTTTAACGTAGACGAGACAGGTTTGTTTTGGAAACGTATGCCTAACCGCACTTACATCGCCAAGGAGGAGAAGTCAGCACCCGGTCATAAAGCCAGCAAGGAGAGGCTAACTTTACTTCTTGGGGGTAATGCTGCTGGCGACTTCAAACTGAAGCCCTTGTTGGTGTATCAGGCTGAAAATCCAAGGGCACTCAAGGGCATTTGGAAGGGTCAACTACCAGTAATTTGGAAGTCCAACAAGAAGGCATGGGTGACACTTGCAGTGTTTGAGGACTGGTTCGTAAACCATTTTGTTTCCAAGTGTGGAGCGGTATTGCGCCTCCAAGGGTATCCCCTTTAAGGTGTTGCTAGTGCTGGACAATGCCCCTGGACACCCTGCCCAGCTGGGAGACTTCAACCCTAATGTCAAGGTGGTTTACCTTCCACCTAATACCACGGCCCTTTTACAGCCTATGGACCAAGGAGTGATTGCTTCGTTCAAGGCCTACTACCTACGAAGGACAATTGCTATGGCTTTACAGGCAACTGAAACAAGAAGGACTTGACTCTGAAGGACTTTTGGAAATCCTACAACATCCTTGATGCTGTAAAGAACATTGCTAATTCCTGGGAGGAGGTTAAGCAAACAAACATGAATGGTGTCTGGAAGAAAATTTGTCCTCAATTTGTGAATGATTTCCATAGGGTTTGAGGACACAGTTCAGCTAGTTGTCAAGAACGTTGTTGCCCTGAGTAAGGAAATCAATTTGGAGATGGAGGTTGATGATGTTACAGAGCTGCTGGAGTCTCATGGCGAGGAGTTATCTGCTGAGGACCTGATACAACTGGAGAAGCAGATAATAGAGGAAGAAGAAGAAGCACCCCCCCACCCCAGAGCCTAAGGCTTTCACAAGGCAGGACTTGATAAGAGGTTTTGCAGAGTTGCAGCAAGCGTTGTCAACTTTTGAGGCTCAGGATCCCAACTTGGACAGGTTCACTAGGGTTTCCAGAGGCGTCATGGATTTGATTGCAGTGTTACAAGGAGATCTTGGATGAAAAGAGGTCGCTCTCTGTTCAGACTAACCTGGAGCAGTATTTTAAGAAGGTAGAGAGGCCTGCAGGAGATCCTGTACCCTCTACCTCAGCTGCCTCTGCTAATCCAGACTCGCCTGCCCCACAATCTCCAGCACCTTCTGAATGTTCTGCTAACCCAGACTCACCTGCCCCAGTATCTCCAGCACCTTCTGTAGGTTCTGCCTCACCTAAAGACTCACCTGCCCCAACATCTCCAGTAGTATGTTCTGCCTCACCTCAAGAATCACCTGCCCTCAGCATCTCCAGTACTAGTATGTTCTGCCTCACCTCAAGAATCATCTGCCTCAGCATCTCCAGCAACTTCTGGAGGTTCTTTTTCTCTTCACTAACCTCCCCAGTCTCTCCAGCACCGCAGCTTCCTCTCCAGTGCAAGCCAATCAAACTAATAAAGGTAAGGATTGTTCTCTCGTTGTTATTGATAGGTATTTACATTAAATCATATGGTATTTTTTCAATGTTCCGACTTACGCTGAAAAATCGTGTTACGATGCATCGTAAGAACGGATCAACGTCGTAACTCGAGGACCCCCTGTACGCTTTTATTAACTTTTTAATGAATTTGGCTTCGAAAATTTCGAAGAATATATGACGTGTAACTACCGAAATTTTCGGTAGACACTCACATAGTTTGCAAGAAAGGGAAATATTAATATTTATTCATTAATATGTGTAATAAGTGTTAGAATTGATTGAGGAAATATACTGACTTCCTACTTTAGGGAGTCAGTAAAGCATGTAACTAGATACGTTTCTTTTAAAAGTTTTTTAGAAACTCGTACTAACGAGCAATTAGTAGTTATTAACAGTACTGTAGTGTTGCATCCTCATCACCTTCTTACTTCGCAGAAACTTCAAATTCATAATTGCAATTTGAAGTCAAGGATTGTGGCTCAAAATGCGAGCTATTGAAAGGTAAGAAGTGATTACTAGTGTTCCCCATTGCAGTGGAGGGTGCGTCTGATCGGCTCTGTCTCGCTCCCAGGCCTAGACCTCTTTCAAGCTCCCAAGCCCAGGGGAGAAGGAATGTCGAAAGCCGTAAGGGGGTTTCAGAGAATCCCCACCGGTCAGGCGTCCCCTCGGCAGGTTCTGTAGAGCGTCCCAGACTGCCAAGGATAGCCATTGAAAAGGCATCCTTAAAAAAGTGCGTCTCTTCATCTTACATCCGAAAAGACGAAGAATGTATATGTTCTGATGATCTAGCGCGTTCTCTGAAAACTAAGAGAACACTGAGCAAGAGCCAGCCAGGAACTTAGGAAGCCGCGTTCCAGCAGCTAGCGTGAGCCACTTCCAACAGCCAGCAGCGAGCCGCGTTCCAGAAAACAGACTAGCGCGAGCGCGTTTCCTACAACCAAAACGCGAGCCGCGTTCTAGCAACTGAGCGCGAGCCGCGTTCTAGAAAATTTTTCTTGGCGCAAGGCGCCTTCAAAGAGACGAAGCGCCAGCCTGGCGCAAATTGCAACAGAAAAACAGACGGGCTAGAGCAAGGAGCCTTATAGTACAGTGGCAATCAGAACGATCCTTCCATTGAACGTTTCCGGGCAAGAGGCTCTTTCTAAAAGGGTCTAGTAGGCACAGCTCGGAAACCCTATCAGGGCGCACGGGAACCTTTCCAGTTCCACACAAGCGAACGTTCCAGGAGCGAGTCTCCTTTCTAGCGTGCGGAACATTCCAGGCGCGCGGAAAACTATCCAGGCGCAAGGAGCCAGGCGCCAGAATATTCCAAATCTTCTTAAGAGAGAGAGGTCAGTCGCGAGGCTCCTCTTTGAGTAATGCGGACACACTCCTTCATTCATGCTCTTCCCTCGTTATGAAGAGGCAAGCGCTTTGGGAGTTTTTCTTATAAGAATCTCATCGACGTTTGGGTATGATGGCGGATTGGAAATATCTACTTCCTTCCGTAAACCCTACAGACGAACAGGAATTCTGTCTCTTCCGCGATTTATGAGGAAATCACGAAGATTTAAAGAGTTCCTGGATTAACTTCCTTCCTTAAGGAGATATATATACTCTCTCTATCATTCTATTAACGAAAAGAACGAAGACAGTAAAATTTTTCCTTTATCTGCCTCGGCAGGGAAAGAAGTAGTAGAGTATCTGCTGCATGAGAATACGATAACGGCAAATCACACATACCATAGTTACTTCTTTGTAGAGCAACTCAATTATCAGTATCCTTCCAGGATTTCCTAGGAAGGACTACGCTTAAAGGGATTGTTAAGACACACCTACTTAGCTTCTAGATTTATCGAAGTCTTGTTTCGCTTAATATGCATTAATAAGAACTTCCTGAAGTTCGATAATAATTTTATAAGATTCCTTTATTTAATGGAGTAGCTGGCAACTCTGGAAGAGTAAGGCCAGACGGCTAACGTAGACTGCTATCGCGCCACCGACGGTGGCCACACTTAGAGACCAACGCAGTAACATGTACGTAGGTGTCGGTCATGAGTGGTTGGTTACATGTCTCTCTCTCTTCCTGCGGGATGGAATAACTAACCGTGTCTCTCCCCTACAATCGCGGTTTTAGCCTCGGATTGAGGGGATAGTTAAGCAAACATAAATAAAATATTGTCTGCCTTTTGCTAAGAAGCTTTCAATAAGAAAGATATTACACCTTTCAATGCTGTTTACCGTAGGTAACATTATTAAAGGATTCTAACGCAGCGGAACTCTATATTATATGATGCTCTCATGCTTACGAAGCATGGCTTATTAGAGTACATGCTTAGTGAGAAGATGAATGTAGTAGAAGAGAATTCACTTTAAGACTACGGTATGGTCAAGTCTTATGCGCATACCGAGGTTAACTACAGAATTCCTAGTATCCTTACAAAGTTTTCCTAGATTAATGCTGTTTACCACAATGTGACAGTATTATAAAGGAGTCTAATACGGCAGAGCACGAAATAATATAATTCTCTCATCCTTTCGAGAAACGCACACAACCTTTTTAGAATCGGATATTGCTCAAGAGAAGATGGTGAGTCTCGGATGGGAAACATTCTCTTAGTGCAGAAGTTGTTTTCCCCTGAATGGACTATACTACGTATATAAAAGTTTTTTTCCTACTAAGAACGGAATTACACGTGAAGGATGTCGGGTACCATAAGGGCACAGATGTTCTGGCACATAACCTTAAAAGAACTAGAAGGAAGCGCCAGCCTGGCGCAAAGCGTCAGAAGCGCCAGCCTGGCGCAAATTGCGCCAGAAGCGCCAGCCTGGCGCAATGCGCCAGAAGTACCATCCAAGATATTTTTCTCGTTTTAGCGAGTTATTAACCTAAGAGTCCAGTAGTGGTTTGGTTTGGTGTTTGCTTCTCACCTCGGTGGGTCGCGGGTTCGATTCTCGGCCATTCCATTGAGGAGTGAGAGATGTGGATTTCTGGTGATAGAAGTTCACTCTCGACGTGGTTCGGAAGTCGCGTAAAAACACCATACAAACAAACAAACAAACCAGTAGCCTCTCGGAGGCTCGGTAACGGCAAGATTCGTTCCTGATTTCGTTACCCATTTAATCGGAAAGGGGTCGCTTACAAGGAATGATGAAATGATTTTTTTTTTTTAATCACTTATTTGGCCAATTCCACGACTCTCATATCGCAAAGACCATCGAGAATCTCTTTTTTCGCCCCTGTTCGCGTTAACAAAAGAGAACCTATTTGGGAACAGACACGGAACGTAACGATCCTTAAAGGTTCGATGCAAGATTTTGCATGTCCGTGAGAACCTTCTCGATCGAAGATAATACTGTTAACGTATGTCTAACATTTATTGAAAAGAGTTTTTGAGAACCTGCGGAAAGTCTCATAGATCTCTTCTCAAGCAAGGTAGAAGACGAACAGGCTTCCTATAGACTGCTTCCTTTCCTCGAACCAAGAGAGGTAGCAATATACGACATCTTTAATTTAAAGAAGGGGAATAAACTTTAGTCTTTTTTCCCCTTAGTTATAAATTCTTAACAGATATTAAGATAAATGGGCGTCAAAGGAAGAGAGGATGAATGCCTCATTTTGGCCTTAGAGAGGTTGGATTCACAGAAGTCACGTTCTTATCACAGCATGTTTCGTAAGGCTTTTCCAAGGGTATCTGGATATTCTATCAGAATCTATTATAAATAGACCTGAAAAACCTCTCCACCTGAGTCTTTCCACGTGCAGACTGACCAGAAGTGGACATGAATGAGAGGATTTTTCAAGGTAAATGACACAATAGTCATGGCTAAGACATAGAATTGCTGCAGATCGTGCTAGATGGAATGAGGAAACTGTCCTCTTCCGATACCTCTGTGAACCACATAGCGAGGTTTTTTCTTCACTTTCAGAGGGAAGAAATCACCTATGTATATATCTGCTATCAAAGAACACAGTAAAAGGCTATACTCTGTCTCTACAAGGGGAATTAGAGATAACAGAGGATTAAGATCTTCGGGATCTATACGATACCGCAATACGACAAGAGTAGGATATCATGTACTTCGAATGGAATTTTTTTTTTTGTGGCCACATATTCCGTGTTCCGACAAATGGAACTGCTCCTCATCAAACTTCTTTGAGGAAGTTTATGAAGGAATTCTTTGTTTCTCTTAGCCCTAACGACCAAGAAGACAAGTGAATTTTTTGTGCATTGGAATCTCGCATCAGATTCATGAGACTCGGCAATGGGTTCTTGCCAGCATAGTATGTCTGGCAAAAGAACTAAATCTCTATTCCTGACGCAACGCTTTCAGATAGAAGTTTAGTTGCCCAGGCAGGGTACTTACATTTTCATCTACAGAAGAAGAGATGGTTTAAACAAAAACGTTTGCCTACAGAGTCTTCAGGGTGCGATGAGGGCTCAAAATGCTTCCCAGAAGGTATTCAGAAGAAAACAATAAGAGCTAGAAATCAGGTTCCGCCCAATTTCAGCTCAGAGTCTCCCTTCCTTCTGGGCAAGGATAGGGAAGATTCTGCAACGAGGAACCTCATCAACATGTAAGAAGAGATCTCGTTAGCAAAAGAAGTGTTCACGAAGGATCCTCCTCGGAGGAAGACTCTTCTCTCTCGTATTGTTAGATATCCTGTCGTCTCTGGGTGTAGCTGACTAAATCACCTCCCCTTGCCAGGGGCCCAAAAGCTCAAAGGGGAAGAATTTCTTCCACCCTTCTCCAGTCTCCTGATAAACTATGTGGTTGTTCAGGACTCTCGGACAATGTAGCGCCAGCCAAGCGCCAAATGCCAATACAGGCGAAAAACGCCAGAGGCGGACAGTTCAAGGAACCTCTGTCATGGCCGGATACTGAGAAGGAGCGGGCCTCCAACCTGGCGCAAATGCGCCAGAGGCGAACAAATCGACAGATATAAGAGTGTCCGATGTGGACATCGCCAGACAGCCTAGAGACTCTTCCAAGCTCGAAGCCCTCCGCAAGTGTGGAGGAGCCAAGCCAGGCGCGAGGCGCCAGCCAGGCTCTAGGAGCCAGCCAGGCTCTAGGAGCCAGCCAGCTCTAGAAGCCAGCCAGGCGCCATCCAGGTGCCAGGCTCCTTCAAGGCTAGGCTCCAGTCAGATTGAGGATCCATCCAGGCGCAAGGCTCCTTCCAGTAAAGAGAAACCTAAAGCTCTGTCATGTAAGAGGGCTAGTCCCCATTGATATGATACAGGTAAGGCTCTGCCATGTAAGTTGGGTCAGCCCCCATTGGCACGATCCGAGAAGGCTCTGTCGTGTAAGCGGGCTAGCCCCCATTGACATGATCCAGAAGGGTTTGTCAGTCATAGGTCCCTACCTCGCTGAAACTCTTGAGGCATGCAGACTCATAGACAGTAATCATGAAATCTTCTGCCAAGCTCCAGGCGCAAGGCGCCAGCCAGACGCAAGGCTCCAGCCAGGCGCGAGGCGCTCTAATGCCAGGAGGGAGGAGCCAATCAGGCGGCCAGCCAGGAGCGCGAGGCGCCAGCCAGGCTCTAGGCGCCATTCAGGCGCAAGGCTCCAGCCAGGCGCGAGGCGCTAGCCAGGCTCCAGGCTTCACCCAGAAGAGATCTATATCAAAGAATGCCCTGGCCTTCTTTGAGACAATGTGATCTCCTAAGCACTTGACAAGTGCATTGATGATTCCTTCAAACAGCTGAGAATTAAAAGCGCATGAAGTGCGAGCTTTTCTGTATTCTTTGTCTTTCCTTAACAATATGTCATAAGGACATATTAGCTGTCACATACGGGAGATGCAACTCTGTGTTGACTTCCCATATCCGAAGGATGTCAAGATAACCTACGAGAGATCCTTCTCTCTTGGTTGATAACGTGTCTGCGGATACATTGCTGGGATAGGGAGCCGATAGCTGATCCTTAACTAGTGAGTTAAATTTTAGTTAACGTCGTGTTTTTTCTTTGGGTTGTTTGAAAGGAGTTTGGGGATAACTCTTTTCAACTTAAGCACTAACCCTCGTGTTAGGATCAGGTGATCGGGATCGTGTTGTGCTCCTTAATTATGCCACTAGACATAGGCATATTGTCATGTAAGAGGCTCTGTCGAGTAAATGGATAAGACCCCATCGACAGACCCACAAGAACTCTTAGCCATAGGTCACATCCTCGCTGAGGCTCTTGAGGCGAAGCAGATTCCTAGGCATTAGCCATGGAATCTTCCGCCTGAACAAGTAGGAACAAGGTTTTTATGTATTTATTACCTACACGTATGTTGTTTACCTGTCTATTTTCAGTAAATAGTTGTCTCTTACCCCCACCACCAAGGGTGTCAATCAGCTAAGTATATATCTGCCGGGGAAGTTGCATGTACAAAAATGAATATTGTTAGAATACAATAAAGTTTTGTACATACTTACCCGGCAGATATATACGATGAATGGCCCACCCAGCCTCCCCTCAGGAGACAGGTGGAAGAGAAAATCTGTTCTAGAACGGGAACGGTTCCTATTCCTGCCACCCAGCAGCGGCAGGGGGTAGATCACCTGACCTACCTGCAGCGTGTGCCACGAAATTCGAATTTCTGTCGGACGTCAGAGACATAAGCTAAGTATATATCTGCCGGGTAAGTATGTACAAAACTTTATTGTATTCTAACAATATCATTTTTCAAAATTTTATTTACCACAAGAACAATTCATATTAGAAAAAAAATACAGTATAGTACATTGAAAATGGGTAGTATAAAAAAAGTTTGAGCAGGTAATTGCTGTTTTCCTTGGCCCTAATTGGAATGATTCCCATAAGGTATTTGTTTCTAAATACGTACACGAATTTCCAATTCTGCAAGGCCGTGGATCGACTAAATTCTTGCATAACTTGGGACCGTACTGTATTTATTTTTAGAAGTCTTCTCAACCTCGTTTTTAAGAACTCTATCTGTCCCCTTTTTCTGAAATTGCTTTTCATGAACAAACAGCACTTTTTTATTTGGATTAATACAACTATAGTTATGTGTCTATGTTTTATTAGAACAGTGCATTTAGAGTTCTAGATGGTAGAGAGAGAAGAGAGAGAGAGAGAGAGAGAGAGAGAGAGAGAGAGAGAGAGAGAGAGAGAGAGAGAGGAGGTTAAGTTCCAATGAAAAGTTTGTGTGGGAATTCATGCATCTCAATTGCGCAAGTTCAGTATTACTGTACTATTGTGGTCCCCCCACCCCTGTATTCATGGTGTGCCGGTACTAGACCCCTCCATGATGTTTAGAATCCACAAGTAGTTGGAACTCCTATAAAAAGGCTGAAAACTTGGTAGGTAAAACTCTAGAAAAACCAACTAAAAAAATTTACACCTGGTTTTTTTAATAGTTTTATCACAAAAAGTGCATTTTATAATGAAATTGATTTTAAAAAAACCAGGAATTTGTGGACATTTTCTCTTATGAAAAATACAGCCACTAGGCAAATTACCCATGAATATGGGTAGATATGTTCAGAGAGAATCCGTGAATCTGGAGAACGCGAATAAGGGGAGCCCGCTGTATATTTAAGTTAACATTTGCGATGGCTTCAACACTTGTAATCCAGAATTGTTATGCATCAGCCATTCTGCTTCCTAATGTCCCCATTTGTTAGATTTTGCCCACTTTCCTTTTTGCCTTGTTGCTCCTTTAACCTACCTTCTGTTTGTCTGGTCCCCTATGGTTTAACTCTGATAATTTTTTTTAAATATTTTTCTTGGCCATAAATTTTGAACTTTGAAGTTAAGATTGCATTTTGCATGCATGGTCCTATAATGAAGTTATGTAGAGTGAGGTTAAGGATCATATAGAAGGTAGTGGTTAAACAGAAGTTTCCCACTTCTTGGGCTCTCTGTTTTACTTATACTTCTTATTAACAGTAATTATGTGAATGAAACTTATAGCCCATTTGCAAGAATACAAGATTTTGTCAGGAATTTTCATAGTGGTGTGAATTAAGAGTTTATGAATTAACACTTAACTATATTAGTTTTATTTTCTAATGTAAATTATTATAATTGTGTGAATTTTATTTTTTAGGGAGAGGGAAAAGGAGAAGGAGAAGAAAGATGAATCTAGGTAAGTCTTAGAAAAACTTTGTGTACTGTATTCTTTATTCACGATGAAAAAAATAATTATTTAAGTTAGTTGCTAAGTATGTAGTGTTCTGATTTATTAAATAGAATAAAGGCAACTTGGATGCATTGTAGAATATCAACATTCTATTATTAACTTTCCTTTGGTGTATATTTCAAGATTTCCAAACAAGAACGTAAATTTTTATCAAGGAAATACTATATTGCTTTATTCACAACTTTGAACCGAGGTTTTTCAATCAATAAGTGGACCCTGCCACAGCAAGTACACCTGTTTCAATGGTTTTTCCAGCTGTGGACCACATTCCATGGGTTAATGGTTAGACGCCTGAGAAATTTGATAAAGCTCCCATTTCTTTTGAAAAAAAGTTATTTTCATAATGGATTTCAACTCTGAAAACCAAGAAAAAGTTCGCAGGCTAAATCAGTAGCTTAGGGTAACTTAGGAATAAGATTCATTTTATGTTTTGCCAAAAGTTCACTAGTAACGAATGATGGTAGCATGTACAGTGACTTCTTGCAGCACCCATGTTGTGTTTCTTAGCATTTTCTGTAAGAAACATGATCAACTACATTGAAATCAAATTATTACTTTTTTCTCTTTTAGTTTGGATGACAATTTTCCAACTCCTCATGATGACTTTTTTTTATTTTTTGTCCTCTGTTTCGTAACTGCATACCCATGTTTGTCAACTGTTATGAAGTTTTCTACCTTGAAATGTTGCCAGCTTTAGGCCACAGAAAAGGTAGGAGGAAATTTTCTGTGCAGCCAGCACATTATCACTCAAAATACATTCCAGGATGTGTATGTTGCGAGGGGGTTTTGTTTTCATTGTGGAGGAGACTTCAGCATTTTTAAAGAAATGCCAGTAACTTTGTTTTGTATAGTTGTTTCTTTTTGGGCAATCCTCTGTATGTATTTGTATGTCAGAGGTTTTACGGTGCATGTCTGTGCTTGAGTTTTCAATGACCTTCATGTATTCAGTCCTTCAGACTATATTTTAATATGTTCTGAATTGTTGATGTTTCTTAGTGCATGGCATTTTAGCTCCAAATTATTGAAATGACATTCACAATTTTTTTGTCTGTCGTCATCATATTTGTTCCACTTATCTCCAGTGTTGTCAAGTCTTTCTTCAGTTTCCTGAGTCAAGTTTACTTTTTAAAACTCAAGTTTCAGTTAAGGGTAAATTGGTTATAAATTCTACTGCCTCCTGGTGTCGTCATTGTGTGCCAGTGAGTTTTTACAAGCATTTTAAAATTGTGTGCATGTTTTTATGGTAGTTACCATGGATTCTTTTTTCATTCACTTCTGTGTAAATATTTTCATAGATCATACAGTATAAAGAGTAATATGGATTTTGCCAATAAATCAATCATTTATGATACCTCTGGTATTTCATAAAAAATGAAACTAAATTATGGGTAAAAGAAAATTCACAGTTTACGTGTTGCAAAATTTTATGTATGAAGGCTTCAGCTTTAACAATGAGGAAATCTCTGTAGTTTTGTTAATGCTTCCAATATGTACACGTATGTACTTTTGTATATACGTATATTCAAGTATAACCCAAAGAATGTTGCAACCCATGGAACAACCCACTGTAGCTTTATTCTATTATAGCAATGGTTCTGTTATTTATGGACTGAAGTAGTTAGTTCCATTCTCAGAAGGGGATGCAAGTCAGGATATATGTTAATATGGCTGTATTATTACATAAATGCAGAAACAAACACATTGAAATGACATTGAAATGAAAGAACACAGACACAAATCAACTGGCTTGGAAGGAGAGCAAAAGCAATAGCATCTTACTACTCAAGGCAATTAAGGAAGACTGAATACATCATGAGGCAGTGCACGATCCCTGACCAGCCATCACCTCTATGATGCAGAGTTGCCAAATCTCACATATTCCTTGCTTACAATCTTTGATTGTTTTTAACCAGTTACCAGCCAACACTTGAAAAATATCCTATCGTTAAGACCTCAGATTTGTTAACTATGAAGAATACAAATTGGTTTAAAAATTTGTCATTTTTGCTTGGTTAACACCCAGTGATTTATGATTAATAACATTATAAACATAAAAGTATAATTTTATTTAAGATTGATTCAAAATATTTGTTTATGTGAGGAATTCTACTGTTCTATGCCTATTATCAAACTGTTTTATACCATTTTTAATTTTTTACATTAGGTTAACCTATGATTTTGGTCAAGAAGTTAATCATCTATGATATGTCTTGTGTATGGTAATGGAAGCACAAATTAGGGGTAAAGAAAGAGCCACTGCTAAATACAAGAATATATTTAAACTTAAGTCAGTCAGTAAAAAAATTGGGGGAGCATTTTACTTTCTGTAGGGGGCCACTCACGGAAGCACGCCTTAGAAAAAGTCAAAAGCCTTTGTAGTTTTTTAAGGCATTCAAACAGTATTTACTTCTGTGTACTAATGTACTGCTGGTAGTAATAAAGCTTGAGTTGTTCCTACAAGAATATAAACTCTTGTCTTTTATATATGAGTGTTCTGCCACTCCATCTGGAATTATTTATTGAAAGCTTCCCAGCAATCTTTACATTGGTGTGTAAGAACTTTTGCTTACACTGTTGCTTGTACATTTTTTTAATTGGAATTGAATTACAGGGGGTCCTCGGGTTACGATGTTGATCCGTTCTTAAGATGCGTCGTAACACGATTTTCAGCGTAAGTCGGAACATTAAAAAATACCACATGATTAATGTAAATACGAATCAATAACAAAGAGAGAACCATTCCTTACCTTTATTAATTTGGTTGGCTTGCACACTGGAGAGGAGCTGCGGTGCTGGAGAGACTGGGGGAGGTTAGTGAAGAGAAAAAGAACCTCCAGAAGATGCTGGAGATGCTGGGGCACTACGCTGCTTGGTTATCACTGTCGCTTTCATGGGAGCAGATCCTTTCACATGTTCAACGATGCGCTCTTTATCTTTGATAATGGTAGCAACAGTCGAACAAACTAAGACCAAGCGAGCGGCCAATGTTTGTTGGCGTTTCCCTTCTCAGATCGCTTTATAATGTCCACTTTAATTTTCATGGTAATGGCCTTTTCTTTTTCTTCGATGCACTACCATCAGAATAGTCCGCCTTGCCGCTTGGGAGCCATAACAAAGAGCAAAAGTTAAAAAAAAAAACGATACAACACGAGGGAGAGAGAGGCAGCGTAAACAACCAAAATGGTGTATGGGCGAGGAATGAGCATAGCGAAGCGACGCCGTCCTCTCCCCCACAAAGCATATTCTTCGGCCGTGCGCCCGAAACTAGTTCGCGTTTGTTTACGTCGCTTACGACGCTAAACCGCGTAAGACGGAACGACGCATATATTATTTTTATATTTTGGTATTGGGGGCGCGTTCGTAACCACGACAGCGTAAGTCGAGACCGTCGTAACCCGAGGACTTACTGTATTATTTTCTTATTGGAATTTAATTGATATCAAATGAGTGGGAAGTCTGTTCAGGAGACAAGTAGTATAGTGAGTACAGTTGTTCAAGGGGAAATTGAAATGCTTAGAGACTATCACCCTTAACTTGTGGAGCCCCATTCCCTTCATGAGGTAACTAAATCACCCATGCACAAAGAGCAATCACCTGCATTTTGTGGTGTGTGTATTTAGTAATAAATTGCTCTTAAACTCTATGTAGAGTTTGTCTTTCTAACCCAGTCGGCCTCATTTAGTGGGTCTATTTGTTGTCATGCTTCCTAGGTTCCTCTGCATGTTAGGGAACTGTCCAACCTACAGGAGACTTGAACATTGGTGAAGCAGGTGACAGGCCAGTGCCCATACCAGCAGTGTGGGATCTGACTGTCCATCTGTTTTACCCTTCTGGGGCTCGTGCTTCATCAGAAGGACTTCACCATCTATTTCATCTGCTCTTCAGTTATGCTGAGGTTTTAGATTACTTACGATTCTTAACCATCCTTAAGAGCAGCTGTTGAGAATGATATGGGTTTGTTTATGTTTTTGTTTGAATGTTAACAAGATCAAGATTCAAGAGGCTAGTGACTCATTTATCCATATTTATTTTCTCACCTCCTTGGGACAGGAATGTTATGTGGTGATCTCTGGTAGATCACAGCTCTATATAGAATATTGGTTTATATGGCCGGCTCAAAAATACACTTGCAACCATACAAAGATTCTTTGAGCAGTATTCTGCATGAGTGTCTATGTGATTAGACCATGTACTCTAA
Source organism: Macrobrachium nipponense (assembly GCF_015104395.2). Classification (NCBI taxonomy): domain Eukaryota; kingdom Metazoa; phylum Arthropoda; class Malacostraca; order Decapoda; family Palaemonidae; genus Macrobrachium; species Macrobrachium nipponense. The sequence goes on from NC_061096.1 coordinate 58,266,936, forward strand.
AAATACGTAGACCTTGTAATAGCTGCAGACAACAGCTTCAGATTTCCATGAAAATAATAGATGTGGGAATCACTGGGATGATTCTGCTACTTGGACTCACAGTTTTCTTTAGAATTAAAGACTAACAGATAAGTATTTTTAAGTCATTCAAGTTAGGTCCTACATGGTCACCAAGGCATAAGCAGGTAATCTCGTCTTGACCTTGAAATGGTTGTGCTATGTAGCAGTAGTCGAGAGAACACAATAATAATGTATGAACAGTTTAAGATTTAAACAGTTCATGAACAGTTTTAAGATTTAAACAGTTCATGAACAGTTTAAATCTTGTTTTCTTAATAACACTACTACTGTGTCAGTAGCAGTGTTGTAGGTGCTCTTCTTGTCCTTTGGAAAACAAAATTTAATGTATGACACTTACCTGGCAGGTATATATATAGCATATTCTCTGTTCCACCTGGCAGAAATTTTCAAAACTCGCGGCAATCGCTAGTAACCTATTAGTAGTTCAGGGCAACCACCACCCCGTTACCGTGGCGCTAGCGCTAGGAACCGTTCCCAATTGGGCCAGATTTTCTCTGCCAGCCGACCGGCAACATTGTGGTGGTTCCCTGCTAGAATTTTCATTCTCGTTGCTGACTGATCTTGGATTTTGGCATTGTACTCGGAAACGTTAGCTTGGCATTCGCTTTGGATTGTTCTTTAAGATGTCTGACTCTGGAAGTATGTTTAGAGTGTGTGTAAAAGAGGGGTGTAAGGTAAGACTGCCGAAAGCTTCAGTCGACCCTCATACCGTTTGTAAGAAATGTAGGGAGAAATGTGTGTACTTGGGAGAATAGATGCATTGAATGTGAGAATTTATCAGAGAATGAATGGAAGGTCTTTATGAAATACGTGAGAGACTGGAGAAAGATCGTGTAAGGAGATCTGTTTCTCGTAGTGAGAAGTCAAATTCTTTGAGTAAAAGGAGTGATTGTATTTCCTCTCCAGCTCCTTCTAATGTAGAATTGGTAGTTCCTTCTCCCCAGGTATCTCCTGCGCCCGCCTGCTGTATCGGAGGAGACGAACGATACAAATATTGTGAAAGTGTTCGCTGCCCTTGCGTCCATGGGCGACCAGATACAGCGACTTACAGACAAAGTTAGTGCTTTCGATGTCAGTGAAATGTAGTGGAGGGGGCGTCTGATCGTCTCTCTCGTTGGCTCCTAGACCTAGACCTCTGTCAAGCTCCCAGACCCAAGGGAGAAGGCATGTCGACAGTCGAAGGGAGGCGAGAGAGGTTTTGACACGGTCAGGCGTCCCTTCGAACAGTCCTGTTGCAAGTTCCCAGGCTGTTGCAGTTCGCCGCAAGAAAAGGCGTAACTGGGAAGTGTGCGTCCTCGGAAGGTTCGACTTCCGAGCGAGAACGTCGGTATGCAGTGGTGTCTCGCCCACTCAAGAGGACGTTCAGGACATCAACTGCTCTCGAGAGACAGGTGCAAGATAGTTGAGGCCTTGGAGTAGTCCTGAGGTGTTGTCATCCTCGGAAGACGGGGAAGCAGTACCGATCAAGAGGAAAAGGATTTTTCGTGCTAGAGAGGACGCAAATCGCACTGGCGATATACGTCCGTCTCGGCATGATATTGCCTTGGGAGAATCGCCTCCATCTTCTTATGGATCCTCCCCTCGTATTTCTCCGTCGGGTAAGAGTACAAGATCGCTCTCCTTTAGGTCGCAGTCCAGCTCGTAATCCTCATCCTTCGTCGTCTACCATTCAGGAGGATGGTACGAAGCATTTCTTACGGGAAATGCAGTCCAAGTTGGCAGTTTTGGTGAAGTCTTGGGATGCTCCTGAACAAGCATCTTCGAGGCGTAAGGACGATTTCCTTCCCATTAAGTTCTTCGAAAAGGGAAGACAAGGACGCGTTCGCCGAGGACGCAGGGCGCACTGGCGCTAGGAGGAAAATAGTGTCGGAAGAAGCAGGACGCAAACGTCAGGACGCGGGACCATGGTGGACGCAGGAAGCAGGCGTGTCTACGATGGACGCAGGACGCAGGCGCAGGACATCGAGAGGCGGCAGGACGCAGACGCATCGGTAGCCGCAGGACGCAGGCGGCAAGACATCGAGAGGCGGCAGGACGCCGATGCCTCGCGAGCCGCAGGACGCAGGCGGCAGGACCGCTAGTCCGTCAACGAAGCGTCAATACGACGACGACTTGCAAGATATTCTTCAGCAGAAGAAGAGTTGGAAGTAATTGAAGAAAAGAATACAGAACCTTCTTCAGATTATAAGGTTCTGACTTCACGTCTTATTGCTGTTTTTGAGGGGGAATTTAAACCGTCAGCTCCGTTATCCCCCTTATCACAGTTTTCCAAGACTAGGACTCCAAAGAAGTCCTCCTTCCTGAAAATGACGATGTCAATTTCGGCAAAGAAGGCCCTTCAACGGGTGAATGACTGGATGAAGGACAAGAAAGAAGCGGGAAAATACTCGTTTGTTTTTCCTCCAGCTAAGTTAGCTTCTAAGTCAGGAGTATGTACGCTACTGAGAAAGTCTAGGCCTGGGAGTACCTGCCTCCTCCCAGGGGGACTTCTCAGTATAGTGGACAGCTCACGCAGACAGGCGTTACAGTCGCCAAGGTCTGGTGGACGTCCTCGGAATTTGACCATCTATTTAAAGGGATTTTTAGGACTTTCGAAGTCTTAATTTCTTGGATTGGTCTTTGGGAGCGCTAGCGAATTCCATAGGAAGAGGATTCGCAGGACTTAGAAACAGCTAAGAGCATTATGTCCTGCATGGATAAGCTCTTAAGAGACGGAACGAATGAGCTGGCTTCGTTATTCACAGCAGGAGTGCTTAAGAAGAGATCGCTGTTGTGTTTCGTTCGCCTCAAAAGGAGTTTCTAACTCTCAGAAATCGGAGTTACTTGTTCTCTCCCTTTCGAAACAGCTGTTCCTCAGAGGTGATTAGGGATATAGCTCTATCTCTTTCGCAGAAAGCCACTCAAGATCTTCTTTCGTCTTCGGTTAAGAAGTTCTTACCAACCAAGTTGGTGAAGAAGACGCCAAAGGAGACTAGACCGTCGCAAACAGCCCTTTCGAGGAAGAACATTCGCTCGACCCGCATTTAGGGGTAAGAGAGTACCCGCGAAAAGAGGAGCCAAGAAACCCCCTCTAAAGAATGAGAACTCGGTCCTCCAGACGACAGTGGGAGCCAGACTTCAAGGTTTTTTGGGAAGTTTGGCAACAAATGAAGGCAGATCCCTGGGCTGTCAACGTAGCTCGGGAAGGGTACAAGATTCCTTTCGTGAAAAGACCTCCTCTCGCAACATCTCCGAGAGCCCTCGGGGCAAATTACAACGATTTGTAGAGAAGAAAGCGGCTCTGTGGGAGCAGGTAGCTTCCATGCTAGAGAAAGGAGCAATAGAACCTGTTCTGGATCACGAATCTCCGGGATTTTACAACCGTCTGTTCCTGGTTGCAAAGTCCTCGGGAGGTTGGAGGCCAGTGCTGGACGTAAGTCAACTGAATCTTTCGTAGAAAGACCAAGTTCACTATGGAGACGAACGATTCAGTACTGGCAGCGGTACGTCCAGGGGACTGGATGGCGACTCTGGACTTACAAGACGCATACTTTCATATTCCGATTCATCCAGGAAGCAGGAAGTATCTAAGGTTGTGATTCAGGACAGGGTCTTTCAGTTCAAGGCCCTATGCTTCGGCCTTTGCACAGCCCCTCAAGTATTCACGAGGATGATGTCCAATGTGGCGAGATGGCTACATTTAAGAGGGATCAGAGTGTCTTTGTATCTGGACGACTGGTTGATAAGATCCCAGTCGAGAAGTCAATGTCTGGAGGACGTAAGTCAACATTGGACTTAGCAAAAGACCTAGGTCTGGTAGTGAATATGGGAAAGTCCCATTTGGAGCCCAAACAACAGATAGTTTATTTGGGGATTCAGATATCGGCAGTACGGGGACTTTTTCGGGCTTTTCCGTCCCCCGAAAGGCAAGCCCAATGCATTCAGAAGGTGCAGGATTTCTAAAGAAAGACCGATGCTCTGCAATGAGAGTGGATGAGGTTCTACTGGGCACACACTCTTCACTAGAGAGGTTCATTTCTTTAGGAAGACTGCACATGAGACCTCTTCAGTTTTTCCTGAAGGATTCATGGCCAAGAAAATCGCAACCGGATTCCTTCCAGTTTCTAATTCCGACCGAAGTAAAGGAGGAATTAAAGTGGTGGCTAACTCCAGGCAGGTTAGCAAGAGGGATGTCGCTTCAGCAGAAGAACCCAGACCTCGTCTTGTTTTCCGACGCGTCGGACGCGGGTTGGGGAGCGACATTAGGCCCTCAAGAGGTGTCGGGGACTTTGGAAACAAGGACGAAACAAAGTGGCACATAAACAGAAGGAACTGTTTGGCAATTTTCTTGGCTTTGAAGCACTTCAGAGAGTTGATTCGAAACAAGACAGTGCAGGTCAACTCGGACAACACCACGGCTCTGGCATATATTCGGAAGCAAGGGGGAACTCATTCTTTTCCCCTTTACAATCTGGCAAAAGAAATTCTGCTTTGGGCAGAAGAGGAAAGGTCGTGATACTCACCAGGTTTATACAAGGAGAGAAGAACGTGGGTGCGGACCTGTGAGCAGGAGAGAGCAACTTCTCTCGACGGAGTGGACGTTGCACATGGAGGTTTGCCAGAGCCTGTGGAAGTTGTGGGGCCGTCCGGTAGTGGATCTGTTTGCGACAGCCAGAACAAAGAGGTTACCAACATATTGCTCTCCGATTCCAGACCAGGAAGCAGTGGCGGTAGATGCGTTCTTGATGGATTGGTCAAACTTAGATCTGTACGCTTTTCCTCCGTTCAAGGTGCTGGGGAAAGTGATGAAGAAGTTCAGGGAGAGCAAAGGAACGAGGATGACCTTAGTAGCCCCGTTTTGTTTTGGCCGGCCCAAGTTGGTTCACAGAGGTACTGGAATGGACAGTAGATACGCCAAGGACTCTTCCTCTAAGAGTAGATTTACTCAAACAACCCCACTTCGACAGGTTTCACAAGAATACCCTCGCTCTGGGTCTGACTGCGTTCAGACTATCGAACGTCTGGTCAGAGCGAGGGATATTCTAGAGAGGTGGCCAGTGCAGTGGCTAGAGCCAGAAGAACCTCACATTCACGGTGTATCAGTCGAAGTGGGACAATTTCCGGAAGTGGTGTGTAAAAACAGGAAAGTGTCTTCATCCAGTACCTCTGTGACCCAAATCGCAGATTTCCTTCTTTACTTGAGGAAGGATTTACACTTGTCAGTTTTCGACAATTAAAGGTTATAAGAGTATGCTAACCTCAGTGTTTTAGACACAGGGATCTAGACATCTCGAATAACTTAGATCTGAGAGATCTGATTAGGTCGTTTTTGGGACGAAGAAACAAGAAAATCAGAAGGCAAGGCACCTGCGTGGAACCTGGATGTGGTCTTGAAGTATTTAACTTCTAGCAAATTCGAACCGTTAGAGGAATCCTCTCTGAGAGATCTTGCTAAGAGACTATCTTTTTAGTAGCCATTGGCAACTGCTAAAAGAGTGAGTGAGCTTCAGGCCATATCGAAGAAGGTGGGATGGAGACACGGCAATGCAGTGTGTTCATTCCAAGAAGGTTTCTTGGCCAAGAATGAGGATCCAGCTAATCCTTGGCCAAGATCCTTTGAAGTTTTGGGTCTAGCTGAATTGGTCGGTAACGAGCAAGAAAGAGTTCTCTGCCCAGTGAGAGCATTGAGATATTATTTAGAAAGAACAAGAGTTATCAGAGGAGGTCTGATGCTCTGTGGTGTTCAGTTAAAGACCCCACTAGACCCATGACGAAAGAACGCTCTAGCCTTCTTCATGAGAGAGTTAATTAAAGAGCTCATATGTTTGTGTGAAGAGCAGAGCTTTGGTATTTTGAAAGTGAAGGCTCATGAGTCAGGCAGTGGCGACTTCATTAGTTTTCTTTTAAAAAGAATTTAGCCCTCAAGGAAATTATTGAATCAACATATTGGAGAACTAATTCAATATTTGCGTCTCATTATCTTAGGGACGTTCAGACAACCTTCGATAATTGTCAGACGCTAGGTCCATACGTGTCCTCGGGTACAGTATTGGGCAAAGGAGTTACTACCCCATAACCGTTCTTGTAAGCTAGTTGTTTTTATTAGGTGATGGTGTTTGTGTTTATTGGTCGTCTGAGAAAAGGGTGCGGTACTTTTTCTCAGTTGTGTTAGTATTATCGGGTGATGGTGTGTGTGTAGTTCAGGTAAATGATCTGTTACTAGCTTGAATGCCGTGGCATAAGAGGGCTGTAAGGATCTGTCAACACATTGGTCACGTCCAGTTGTCAGTTCCAGTCTTAGCTTCTTCAACAGACAGGACACTTCCTTGTTGAGAGCTACTAAGGTTTAAGCAGGCTTAGAGGCAGGACCTATGAAGTCAGCTACCTTAGCAGGTAAGGAACCTGGAGTTTTTAATAATATTTTAATATATTTTATACTCTAAGAATGTTGCTGTCCTTGACCCACCTCCAAATGTGTCAAATCAGCTATATATATACCTGCCAGGTAAGTGTCATACATTGAAAATGAAGTTTTTATGATAAAACGAAGTTTAATGTTACTTACTGGCAGGTATATATAATTTATTCCCCCCAGCCCTCCCCTCAGGGGTGACAGGGTTACAGAGAAAAATCTGGCCCAATTGGGAACGGTTCCTAGCGCTAGCGCCACGGTAAACGGGGTGGTGGTTGCCTGAACTACTAATAGGTTACTAGCGATTGCCGCGAGTTTTGAAAATTTCTGCCAGGTGGAACAGAGAATATAGCTATATATATACCTGCCAGGTAAGTATACATTAAACTTCGTTTATCATAAAAACTTCATTCTTAAGAGTTCTTGTACTCTATTTTTCAGACTGGTGATAGATGATCTTCACCTCATTAGTCATGTGGTGGTAGCAATTTCAGGTGGTTCGTTGCTCCACAGTAGATTCCAGTTAGGCAGATTCTTCATTATATACCAGCTTGAGATTTTTTTTTCTACATGACATTTCAGTCGTTTAGGCAGATTTCTACAATGTAGACCTGAGATTTCATGCCTCTTGCAGGTTGAAAATGCAGTTTTTCTTATTTTTAGACCGCTAGGTTTTTTTCCACATAACAGGTTTTCTGTCTCATGGTCTCAGCATCCCATGTGTCCTGCGGAACTGTGACTAATACATATTTCATCCCTAGGACTCAGATGTAGTCATGAAATGGATTTAGTTTAAGAAATAATTATAACTACAAACCGGTAAATCCCAATCCCAATTTTCTTGCAGCTAGTGGCTATCAATAGCAAGAGAAATGAGCTGTCTTGCAATTGTTAGGCAGAGGTTCCCGGGCAATCATGCACATTACTGCTGTTAGACTACCATGTTTTCTAAATTTCTGCAGAGAATGAATATCTGGGACTATTTCAGCATACCAGAATGGCATTTCAATTAGTGGTTTTGTATGAAAATATTATTTCCAAGACATTGCAGTCTAGTTTTGTGCATTTTTTTTTCCTCCCTCGCAGTCCAGGCTCAATAATATTAAGCATACCTGTAGATTGGGTAAATTTAAGGATGGCCTATTTAAAAAAAAAATAACTCAAGAATTGAAAGAGGAAGATATGCATATGCCCATGGTATAGAAAAAATATCTTAAAAATTTCTGTACCCTCCAAGGGAAGTTAAAAATTAATATTTCCAACCTGGTGTGTCACCTCTTTTTCCAAAAAACAGTTCGGGTGAATGGATTGGTAATTTTACGAAGTTATGATTTTTAAAATTATTATTATTATTACTATAATTATTATTTATTATTATTATTATTATTATTATTAAAGTTCACACAATTCTGAGTGTATTTATTGTAAGAGACAGTGGTACCTCGTATGTCGAGCATTTCTTGTGTCAAACATTCCGTTTTTCAAACAAATTTCTAGAAAATTTTGTTTCGTTTGTCGAACAAATGCTCGTACTTCGAACTGACTGATTAATTAATATACTTTATACTTGTATTCGACAGCCTACGGTCGTACAAGTTAATTTTTTTTTTTTTTTTCTTCTTCAATACATATATAGTTTAATGATAACAATATTCGACAAATAAATAAAAGTATAAAGCATTTAATATAAAATTTAGCTTTCAATATAACATTTAGCATAAAAGATGTATAATGTAACCACGGTGATGTCACGCCCAGAGACTGAACGACGGAGTCGTTTATATGTGAGGAGAGATGCAGAAAGAGAGTTAAAATATTACTGTATATGTGTGTAAAAGCAATAATAATTCACATAAAAAGGGAATTTCCCAATAAATTTAATGTAATTAATAATAAAATATGAAAACAATCAAATGCATTACAAAAAAAAGGAAAAAAAGAAAAATCGTAATTGGAGCCAGTGTTCAGTGCACCGAGTGAGACGGTCTAGTTGAACAATACTAACAAAATAATAAATGAAAGAACAAAGCTTTTCACAATAAAATTTAGCACAAATGATTAACAAAATCATTCGTCATTGCGGTGATACATAGCTAACTTGAGGTAGAGGGAGGGAGCCTTTATATTTTGAGGAATAATGGAATGAATGATTTTAAGTTATCCATGCGTCGTGGTATTGTTGAGGAGAGAAGAGACAGTAAAATCTATACTATAGCATGTATGTAAAAGCAGTACCAATTTACTTAAAAAATGAAATGTTATTTCACAATAAATTTAACGTAATGATAAAATATGAAAACAATCAAATGCAATAATAATAATTAATAATAATAAATTAAAAATTCTAATTGAGCCAGTGTTCTGTGTGCCGAGTTAGATGGTCTAGTTGAACAATATTAACAAAATTGTAAGTGAAAGAACAAATCTTTTCATGATAAAATGTAGCACAAATGGTTAACAAAATCATTTGTCATTACAGTGATACACAGTAAACTTGAGGTAGAGGGAGGGAGCCTTTATATTTTTGAGGAATAATGAATGAATGGTTTTAAGCTATCATGCATTGTGGTATTGTTGAGAGAGAAGAGAGAGTAAAATATTTTTATAATATGTACATAAAAGCAGTACCAGTTCACATAAAAAATAAAATTTTATTTCACAATAAATTTAATGTTATGATAAAAAATTAAAACAATTGCAATACAATAAAAAAAAGCTTGCTCGAGTCAGTGTTCAGTGTGCTGAGAGAGAGAGAGAGAGAGAGAGAGAGAGAGAGATAGAGAGAGAGAGAGAGAGAGAGAGAGAGAGAGAGAGAAAACAGCTCTGCTTCTCACTGACTTATCAGCTGATCTGGGATGATTATTCACCCAATTGTTTCACTTACACTCAGTCTGCCAAAATCACCAGTCTGCCCAAATCACTTTTATTTTTGATACGGTAAAATGCCAATCTAGCGACAATTGCTTTTTACGATTTTTTACTACTGTGAAAGTAACTCAGTTCTGTAATAAACAAACTGGCGCTGCTTTCAGCTTCTGCATGCCTTTGATTGTTTGTTGAAACGGCTTCCTTGTGAAAAGTTGTTGTCTCTCCTCCTTCTTGCATTCTTGACTTATTACTTATTTGTTTGCAAAATCCTCATACTTGTTTTAGAAGTCTGCCATTTGCCAACAGTAAGTTGATGTATTGTGGCATAATTAATCTCTTTCGGGTCACTTAAGTTCAGTGTAAACACTGCTCTCAAAAATCTCTCTCTCTCTTCTCTCTCTCTCTCTTCTCTCGTCTCTCTTTCTCTCTTCTCTCTCTCTCTCTCTCTCTCTCTCTCTGACATACAATCAGACACAAACGCTATCGATTCCTTTGATTATCCTTGTACCTAATATGTGAATAAAATTGATTTTATCAACCTTTGCATACTGCAACAAATTCAAATAAGCTCAAAAGGTTCCCGTCTCTCCTCCCTCATCCCCCAGCTGTTTCATTACTTTACGTTCTTAATTTAACTTTTGAACGCATTAGTATAGAAAAAATGTGAAAAGGGGGACTTTTAGCGTTGGCTGGAACGAATTATCCTGATTCCCTTTATTTCTTATGGGGATATTTGTTTCATATTTCGAACAAATCGTAACTTCGAACAGCCTTTTGGAACGGATTAAGTACGAAGTACAAGGTACTACTGTATTTGAAAGACATCATTGGATGGTAATTTTGGACAAGATTCCCCTACAACATCTGAAGGCAAACTGATCCCTCTCTTCTGTGCTGACTAGCTATTAGAGTTGGGTGAAGTTGCTATGATTCAATTGATGGCCCGGGAAGTGATCTGAGCACTTTCCCACAAAATTTGTTCAAATTGTACGGCACGAAATCTTGAACATATATGTACTGTATATACCTAAGACCTTTAGATAAGACAAAATAAAAAATCATGGCAAATTTTCATTGAAAATTTTTAATCTCATATCTGTAGTGTAGTATAAGATGACTTCTAAAGAAATTACAGAACCGAAATGTTTTTTGGAGAAAGGTGATTATTTGCACAAAGTAAAAAACTATAATTTATAATTATGATGACTTTGAAAAAGGTTTGCTCTTTGTATCCAATTATACAGTATTACTATTTCTATTATCATATTACTTACGTAATACAGAATATAAACAACACCACGTACACCATATCCATTTGATATTGTTTACAATCTCAAAGTCTTGGCTGATTGAGTATTATCGTTATCTTCATAGTCAGTTGTTAGAAGAGATATAATTCGGAGATACCTTTTCTCGTAAATTAACGAAGTTTGGTTGAAAACGTGCATATATTACTTCATTGTATAAGCATTAGGTGTGATTTCTCCAGTTCTGAACATCTCTTTCGACTGGCTGTTATTCGTTTTATGCAGCCTCAGCTATAACGTGCAGCTTTGATTTACTAGTTTTCTTTCTTGAGATTTCCACTGTATGAAGGATGAACAAAATTTAATATTATTTTTACTCATGGAAGTCACCATTGAGAATTGGCAGGGTTTAACAACTTGACAATTTTAACGGAGCTCTTAATAAACGCTTGATAGTTACAGTAAATGGCATCAGCAATCAGCTGTTTGTCAATTTGGTTGTTTATGTTAAAACAGGTTTACAATCGCTTCACTCAGAATTCTAAAACCAGAATTTTTTGTTGCCTCGGTTAGGATATCCACTTGCAAAATTCGAATAATAGCTGTATTGAGAATAATGACAATTTTAATCAAACTTCATTTACTGTATCTAATCATATTGCATGTATGATGAGTGCCATTTGCATTCTGGTATTGTTTACTGTCTTAAAATAAACTAGCTGATTGTGTTTTACCGATACCATCACTGTCTTTAGTTGCTGAATGGAACGTTATTCAGAGATACATTCCTTTTGTAAGTTTTTCATACATACGTTGCCTAAATGGGAAGCCATTGTTTTATGTTTCATTGCCATCCTCAAACAACCACTAATAACAATACAATAACAATCAATAATTATTGTTCATGTGACTGAATTGTTCTAAACAGTTGCAAACAGCTTTGTGTGCTGCCTCACTTGATGTTCACTGCGATTTTATTATAAAAGCTACGGGGAACATGAAAATAGAAAGTGTCATAAAATCATTTTAAAAATGTCATGATAGTACTGAAGATGATTTGTATGACAGTGGTGACGAAGCCGAAGTCAACTCACCAGAATCAGACTGGAATCCCTATGATGGTGACATATGTGATGTATCTTGTGATATGTATGAGAAACTTTTAATGAAAAATGAATATTATGCTATCCTAAATGTTATTACTACCGTAATTAAACTATCATTGAAATTTCTGAAAGGGTACAGAAAGATAAAAGTCGCTGTGAACGCTGCATAATCCATGTTTACAGTTTCTTAGCCGGGATCGAATAGATAAAAGTTGGTTTCATTGATATAGAATTATTCTTCAAGTAGGCTATTTGTTATGAAGATATGCCAATAAGTAGTATGTAAGGTAAAAATGAAAATGGTTAAATTACCTTTATTATCAGTTTTTTTCATAATATGAATCTTCATGTATGTTGGTGGTGGTTATCGCACCAAGGACGATGCTAGCCTACTGATACACATCTTGAGATTCGAAGTTTGATTTTTAGATTTGTAGTACTAGAAGATGACCCCCATTTTTTATGGTTGAATTTTAGGATTTAAAGGTCCTCTAATACAGGGAAATATACAGTATGTTTCCTGGACTCCACTCACAAAGCTATATGAAAATTACCTTCTACAAGTGGTTATAAGTTACATTTTCAGCATCAGATAACTTTGCTTTATGATTTAGAGGCAAACTGTTAGTGATTTGAAAGTCAGTATGTATTATTGATCTAATCTGACTGAGCATTATTGAAAATAGTAATTAAAAAGCCATTGGACAAGAATGGCATTTCAAGCAGGGTTATGTATGAAAATAATTTGTTAACAAACAATACATTGTAGTTTTGTATAAAAATTATATTTTCAACATCAAATAACTTTGCATTCTGACTTGAAAGTCAGTATTATCAATGATGTAAAATGTCTGAATGATGTTGAAATAAGTCAATAAAATGTAATCTTTTCAACATACCACACCCCATTTGATAAATCTTTTGTGTGCATGTAACTAACACTCACACAATGCAGAGCACAGGAGAGGAACACTTGACATCATTTAAAGAAATAAAATTAAATTTACCCTAAAATGTGGCAATAAGTTATAAACTTGGGTAAGATATTGTTAAGTTTTAAAGGTAAAAATTCGTTTGTATCACTTTTTATGCACTTAGAGAAATTTTTTGGTTTTAATTGCTTTTCTTGTTTTGTTTGATTTTCAATTTAAATAAATTATTCTTCATGGTATGTTTGATTTATCTGGTACAGGAAGTTTGCTTTTTATATCTGGTACAGGAAGTTTGCTTTTGATTCAGGTACGAAGTTTGCTTTTGCATACTTTTGTGGTCGTTGTTTAAATGAATTGTCAAGTATTGTATCTTTGGATATTTTTGGATATTTATTTGTGAAAGTTATCAGAGGTGCTTATGAGTAATTTTTTCCATTGTCAGGTCAACAGCTAAGACCCAGAAGGAGAGGAGTCGCAGTCCAAGTGCTAATCGTGAGAAAAAAGCTAAAGCTAAGAAGCCACCTTCAAAGTCACGTTCAAGGTAAGTCAGTTTTGTATTTTTTAGGGTTATAATCTATGTTTGATGTACTTTACCTTCAGAGCTTATAGAAGAAATTTCAAATTGTGTAGCAGTTTTAGTAAACAGCACATGCCATGCCACCAATTACATATCGAGTCATTTCATATTTTTTTCTTTTACTGCCACTTTGGTAAAGAGTAGCAGTGCATATTTGGTTAGCATGTCTTTGGAAAGATGTTTGTGGTTAAATTTCATTAGTATTAGGGAGGAATGGACAAGTTTCCCAAATAGTTTATGCAGGTAAGTTCCATATAATTTTGATTAATGATTGGATGTTTTATCAGCATTTAATCATTTCAGTTCAATCCATACCTAGTATACACATTATATTTTGTAGTGTAGAGAAATTGGTAACACACTCTCTCTCTCTCTCTCTCTCTCTCTCTCTCTCTCTCTCTCTCTCTCTCTCTCTCTCATCCTCTCTCTCTCTCTCTCTCTCAAAAAATCTGGTTATTGTCTAAATTGAGGCACTTAGAACCAGAAGGTCGCAAACTGCCGTAGTTTAAAAAATGGGAACATTGACTGTATTTGCCGACTCGTTTCTCTGCAAAGGCATTATTATGGGGTTTGTTGCGTTTTGCAGCATATCTCACATTTCTGAGACTAATGGAAATTACCCTAAAAATAGAACAAAGACAGATGAACAGTGGCAAACACAAATCACAATAATGCAGATATAAAAAAAAATAGGTAAAAATAATATTCTTAATAATAAAAACTAAGAAAATACAGCAACCACTAACCTCAGGAACATTCAGAAGTATGCACAAGTTTTCCTCAGCAGTATAGTAGGCGGCTAAGGCACTTTAGGTGTCATAGTCTAGGACAAGAGCCATCTCATCCTCTTTGGGCTCATCTGGATCCATAGTGGAGAAACAAGAGTCTTCTAGCTCCATGAATATTTTATGAAAATGGTCTGCTTTGGAGGCAGGGGCAACGTAGTGCACCAGGTCCTTCAAATCTTTTAAGTTGATGTGCTCTCAGTAGATTAGGGCCAGAATACTTGGGAGGAAGGCTGACCTCAGCAAGGTTGAAGGCTTTGTGGTTGTAGGCTTTCCCTCCTGGCATAAGCCTGACCCTCTTAGGTCATGGTTCATTATAAAAATCAGCATGGAGAAGCCCTCCATATACGACACACTATAGCTTAGGACCCAGGCATAGCTTAGGACCCAGGCATCGCTGAAGTTCCTTTCCTTTGACTTCCTGCTCACAGTGTGTTTTTACATTGCACCAACATATACAAAATCTTTCCCTTCCATTTCATACAAAATCTTTCCCCTCCATTTCCACTATAGGAAACCCCTTCACTGTGGCACTGTGGATGGGACGAATGTAGTCATGCTTTGTCTGAGTGGCACACCTGAACTTTTGCCAAAGAAGACCAAAATGCCTATCACAAGGCAAGTAGGAGTGTTCTGGCATAAGGAAAATGTGGCCTATATTGAAGAAGTTCTTTGGGTGGATCCAATGCAAGCACATCTTCACAATATTAATATTTTTATTCAGACCACTACAATTGTCAAAAAACTGCACAAGAATTGTTTGGTCATCATGATTTTCCTCTTTGTAGTGCTTGAGGCAACTGGCAATTTCTACCCTGCGTTTTCTAGCTGTAGCCTCATCCCTTACGTACATAACCATCCTTGCAGTTATGATGTTACAGATAAAAAATTATATGTCCACAATTTCCTCTTGTAATAGGCCACATTGGTCATCAACTTCAGAGTAGGCAGTGTCTGTTGTTTATCAAAACACACTGCCAACATCACATCCACTTTGTAATAAGAGGAATCTAAGAAAGTGGTGAGATCTTTACTTTACTTTTTCTTTTCTTTTTTTTGCGCCAAAGTTTCATATTTCAAAAAAGTCACTTCCACCTCACTAATCCTGTCCTCATGACCCTTATCCTCCTTCATGCCCTTGATCTTGACCTTGAAAAAGTTACACACATTGCATATATTTGCCTTTGCAGGTGCAAAACCAATGTTGAATTCGGTATTGAAAACTGCCAATAGTACAGCAGTTTCACTTTTTCATCATGTGGTTCGGTTCATGTATTCCAAATACAGGTCATACCCCTTGGGTAAGGTCATTTTATGGCTCAAGTGCTTCTTTCCTGGTCCCTTACTTCTCATGTAATGTGACGAGACAGTTGGCAACATAACTACTATGATGTGCTTCCTAACACTTTTGAGTTCCTTCTCTGTGATCTTTGTCCCTGGTTGGTTATAACCCTTTTCTCTCCCTCATGGAAGATGCTAAGAAAACCTTAATTACAAACATCATACGATACAGCACCATACACTACTTTATATAAATTTATTTGCGATCTCGCAGGGCCCTCTTCCCCTAAAGGCTTACGATACCTTTTCACTGGCACTGAAGTAATGAGAGAATGCTTGTCATAAGATTCTACTTCCCACTTTCTAGAAACATCCATCATTACAAGGACCGACTTACCCATTTTTTTTTTTTTTTTTTTTTTTTTTTCTTTTTTTTTTTTTTTTTTTTTTTTCCCAATCGTCTTTTCTCACGTTTACAGCCATTCGAAGGCTCAGACTAGCACATTAACTTCACTATCACTGGAAGACGACAGACTATGGTCGTGGTCCCTCATGGTTCTAAGCACCTCAATTAAATTTGACTAATGTTTTTGCTAAGTTTTTATTCAAAAGCTAAATTAAGTTTGTAATCAAGTTAAAAAATTTGTCAACAATATTTAAGGTTTAAGGAGGTCTGTTGTACAGCAGAGCTTTACATTTATTGTAAGAGTAATTGTGATGGACAGCCAAAAAATTTTATGTTAATGGTATTTTAGAAATGTATGGATGATACAACACTCCCTTCACCAATAACGGTTTGATTACATATTAAAGAAAGTGTGTTTGGTACTATTCCTAGGTCCCAAGTTATTTTGGCCATGATATTACGAATCAGCTTCGGAAGTCTGCTTGGGAGTTCTGTCTCTCTTGTCTCTAGCTCTTAAATGAGTCTTCTCATATTTATGATATTAATATATGGGATCAGGTTCTAACAAATTATTATACTGTGAGGCCAGTAGGTAAATGTTTACGTAAACATGTTGGTTAATCAGTAGTATTCTCCTATTAATATATTCTAATTAGATGAGCTGAACTAAAGTCTCATGCCAACTGGTAATAATGTAAAATAATTTTATAAAATATCTCACATGATGTCATTTCATTAGTTGGTGAGTTATCATATCAGGTTTTCTCAGTACCCTAAGTCAATATGAAATTAGGTCCTGGTACCAAGACTCCATCAGTCACAAAACCAGGTGGTAAGTCTGTTTGGTCCATGGTCTGTGAGTGGGGCTCAGTTAATCACTTCCAAGGTCAATTATTTCAGCTAAGACTTCATTTTATGGAGATTATAATTTGTATTTTTGTACATTTTTTTATTTGATTTTTTTTTAATTGAAATCACTCCTAACTATACTTCTCAGGATTGAACAGTTTACTCATGTTTTGCAGTGATGTTCCAGTGGTAAGAGGAACAATGAATGAAAGGTTAAAGGTTCATCATTTATACTACTAAAATGTTCTCTTTCCAGTTTAGGAAATATATATATTAATAATTCAAAACAAGCAGGTGTAACAAACAAAGGAAAAGTGTATTAACATGAATCATCATCTGCAAAAATAAGTATTTATTGTTGTTATACACAGTTATTATTTCTATGTTCTGCCAATTGGCCTCAAAATTGCAGGTGGCAACTTGAAAACTTACCACATTATACCCGGGTAGAAAGAGTAAGATTACATACGTATATGTACACATTTTTTTATATTTCTAGTTGATTTATGTTTATAGTGCATAGTTTTTGTGCATTACTATTAGCTTGTCATGAATTTTTTGTAATTATCATTTTTCCATGAATATTCAGTGGTTTCTTCATAACCATGATAATGCTAAATCTCTTACTTGTCCCCAGCTTTGGGTCATATGGCCAAAATTTCACATACTCTTTCAGACCTTGTCCTGTGTAAGGTATTTGTTTGTGTTGCATACCTACGCATATTTTCTCAATATTACATGTACTAACACCTAAAACAGTAGTGTGTTTGCAGTAGCTTTTGATGCTGTTTTTGTTTAAGGAATACATTATGATGGAAATTAAAGTACAACACATTTATTACCGATGCAGCCATCTTAACCATGTGTGTGTAACTGAATGTACCTGTATTTACAGAATCACAAAGTAACTTAATTTTTTTCCCTCAAAGAGTAACCATCAACACAGTATTAAATATAATAAAGTAGGCAAACTAGTACATCCTTAGCTGGAAAATCAGGAACCTCCAAGCCCAAGGTTCCCAATGGGGAAAGCAGAATAGAGAAAGAGAAAATCTGAAGTTAAGAAAACTTAAATAAATAACAAATAAGGTAAAACCAGTAATCCATAAATTATACTCATGCAAGCTTGGTTATGTAGAAAAGGTTTGTACTAAGTTTGAACTTATCTTATTCCATCACTTTAATTATGTGAGTAAGATGATGGTCACAACAGGAGCAAAATGCCTAGAAAACATTGTGGTACTGAACCATGCCTCACAAATAGAAAGCAAGACTGAATTAACAGGATATTCAAAACAGGTACATACTCTGTATTAGACAGTGGAGTCTGGAAGGCTCTGATCAAAATTATGACTTGAGTTTAAGCATGCACACTGAGCCAATGGAAACTATGGTACCAGAAATTAATAATTCGGAAAGAAAGAGAAAAGATTAATTTTTTTTATTGTCCTCTTAGTGTGCCATATCCACAATTTGTTGGCTCTAGTCCCTTGCTGATTATTTGGAAAGTTATGATTTTGAAATATCTTTTTCTGTTTTTAGTACTTTCTAGGCCTATTTTTGACTTCTCTTTGAGCGTACACCATGTTGGTTGTAGGTGACTGTGTTTGTCTAAATACAGACATATGTGTATTTATTTCCAGAATTATCTCTTCTCAGTACTCTCACACTTTTATTGCATCGTGATGAGCTTTAATCTAAGTCCGGATATAAAGGTAAAAAAATCCCTCCCCCCCCCCTTCACTCCTTGTGATGGGATTCAAACCCCAGCACAGAAATAAAAGGAAACTATCACTTAGTTCTCATGTTCTACCAGGAAGGATAAATTTCTATTTCAGTTTATCCATTTATGGGCCTGTTGATTCAGATACATATTATTGAACTGGAATATAGCCATCCCCACCATTGTATAACATTATATATAGGGTTATTGCTTTTTAAGCTGAAATTTTTGTAGACATAGATTCTGTTGGTCATGAATTGAATCACACACACACTATTAATAACATTATTGTATCTACCCTTGCATAATGTACGGTATATAGTTATGTGACTACTGTGAAAATATTGCAGTTAGGGGTGATCCAGCTAAGAATTGTTTGACAGTGGGAATTGAAAAACAAAGCTTAAAGTAATCAATAGCATTTTATAGAGACACCATGACCAACTGGTCCTTGGATCCAGCTCGTCAGGATTATCAGTCGAACTCTAATGCATCTCACCCGCGGAGACGCCCATCAAGGTGGGTGGTAGTTTATGAAGTTATGCTTTGACCAGTTCTTTTGAGGTTTTATTTTGTTGCTGTAAAGCTTAGTTTTTCATTGGTCTACAGTTGCGTTGCTAGAGGTTTTTATTATAAACCAAAACTTCTGTTACCTAAATCCCACACCTCATATACAACAGTGAATGTGTTACTAGCATTCTGTTTTTTTAAATATCAATGTTTTGGGTAAGTATTGGGTAAAGCAGTGTGATGCTTGGTTGGTACGTACTCATTATATCCACTTCGGCTTCAAGCTTCAATTCTTTGCCCAGTTCTATGCAGCTTACTATTTAGGCTTCTTTTTGTAGCATACTATCACTTTCTACCCCAAACTTTCTAGGAAAGTATTATTGCTACTTTTCCTTCCTACTTATCCCAGCATAATTTTATAAAGAACCTCATCACACTCTTAAGTGAAACTCATTATGAAACATTCGTATTAGTTACACTGTTAGCTCTGTATATGATGGATTTAGATTTTATGAAATAAAGGTTAACTGCAAAAATAGTGATTTTGGGCTGCAAATAAAAGCTACTCTCCTCTCAGTTATCGTTTTTCATTTTATCTTTCTTGATTAGTCAGAATAGAGTAATAAAAAAAAAGGTGCAATAAATAACCTAAATGAATTTCTCTCTCTCTCTCTCTCTCTCTCTCTCTCTCTCTCTCTCTCTCTCTCTCTCTCTCTCTCTCTCCCCTTCCTGTTCACTTTTTACAAATTAGTAAACCTCCCAAATGTGCATTCTGTTGTTTTGACACCATGTCAAGTGCAACAGTAAAGAAAACAGGATTTTAACACATACAATGAAGTGAAACTGTGAATGGCAATGATCCTAGCGTAATCATAAGTGCCTCCAACTTTATGCATAAATAAGCTTTTTCTAGCTGAACTCCCTACAGGTCTAGGTCTTCATCAGTTCCTTTGTCTTCATAATTTTTTGGGTTTTCCCTCAAGTCTTTAAGACTATTGCTGTACTGACCAACTCTTCTTTATCACATTTCAAAATCATCTTGATCTACAAGTCCTCAATCATTTCTCAAGCCGCTTGATACCACCTCTTCCTACTGTACACACACACACTCTCTCTCTCTCTCTCTCTCTCTCTCTCTCTCTCTCTCTCTCTCTCTCTCTCTCCTCGGATGAGTGGTTTACGTGCTTGCCTACCGTTTTGGTAGTTCCGATTGCAATTCCCTGCTCTGCCAACATTGAGTCTCAGAAATTTTTTTCTGGTGATAAGAAATTAATTTCTCTATATAATGTGGTTTGGGGCCACAAAAACCCGTAGGTCCCGTTGCTAGGTAACCAATTGGTTCCTAGCCACATAAAAATATCTAATCCTTCAGGCCAGCCCTCGGAGAGCTGATAATCAGCTCAGTGGCCTGTTAAACTAAGATATACTTATTTATTATTTCTCTCTCTCTCTCTCTCTCTCTCTCTCTCTCTCTCTCTCTCTCTCTCTCTCTCTCTCTCTCTCTCTCTCAGATCTACACAATGACGGGAAAGAGGAAAAAATATACAAAAAAGACAAAGTCTGCAACCTTTTGAAAAGAGGGAATTGCAGATATGGAGAAAAATTTTACTACAAACATCCTAAGGATATGTCACAACTATGAAATATATGGTAAATGTGCATACTTTAGATGGATATGAGGATGATTGCAGAGATCTACATCCAAAAATATGCAAAAACCTAAAAGAAGGAAAAGGATGTAAGTTCGACAAAAAAATGTAAATATATGCACCCTGTAGCCATGAAAAATATTCAAATAAATAACCAATCAAGCAATAAAATCCAAAATAAGAAAGAAAAAAAGAAACAAATAAAGAGAGGAATGAAGAATATCAGGTAAAAGAAAAAAGCAAGCCATCAACGAGATATGCAGAGGTGCCAGCAAAAAATTTCAATGCATCAGCTCCAAGATCTACTCAAGAGATAATAACTGTTTTTATTATGCAAGGGGATATTGCAGATATGGAGAAAATTGCAGATTCAGACAAAATAATTATGAATGAAGGAAGAAACAAATATTATGGAAAAGTTGGATTTTTTAATGTCAGCCATTCTGAAACGAAAAAAAACACATACCAGAACAGGAAAGAGACATGGGAAAATCCTTATTATTACCAATATTAAATGAAGGAAAAAACACGCAAACCATCATAGTGATGAATGCGCAGGGTTTAGTTACGAGTAACTCAAAAAGAAAAATAGAGTATTCTTAGAAGAACTAACCCAAATTGAAAAGAAAATAGATATAATGAATATAAGTGAAAACCTGGTATTCCAAGAGACTGGGAATGATGATCAAATAAAAGGGTTTCAAACTTATAGATCAGATAGAAAAGTAGGAATCAAGGGGGAACCGCAATATATGGGAAAGACAAAAAACAAGGAAAAATATATGAGAAATATAGTAACTCAGAATGTGAACTTAATAGCGGTAGAATTTGAATCTGAAAAATTAATGAACATAGTAATATATAGACCTCCTAATACTAAAGAGTTTGACTTAATAATAGAAAAATTGGATGATATATGTAGAAATCACAAGGACTGGACTATTCCTCCTAGCTGGAGACTTCAACTTTCCTTTCGTAGACTGGAAAGAACGAATAGGAGATTGTGGATGTACTTATACATATAAAAAGAGAGTAATAGTAGTGCAGAAGATAAGAGGCAATTCGAAAAGCTATTAGATATGCTACTAGAATACAACATTCAACAAATAAAATCACCTGCCAACAAGAAAGGAAAATACTTTAGACCTAGTATTTGTGAACGAGATGAATTATGTTAAAGAAATAATAGTTTATAATGCGAGTATTTCAGACCATAATGTCATAGAATTAACAGTCCATTCCAAAGCAAGTGAAAACAGAGATAAGCAAGAAATGAAAAAAAGTGGGAAGGATATGGAAAATACAAACTTCTACAGTAAAAATATAAAATGGTCAGAAATAAATGAAGAATTAAACAAAGATTGGGATAATATTTTTCGTAAGTGATGCATAAAGGTAAAATACGGAGATATTATATAAAATATTAGAGAAAATAGTGGATAAATATATACCGAAGAAGAAAAGTAAACATCAGTCATGCATACCAAGAGACAGAAGGATCTTGTTCCAGAAAATCAGAAAGTGGAAAAAAAGGTCTAGCAAAAAAAAAAAAGAAAAAAAAAATGCATGGTAAAGTTATAGAACTAAAAAGTAGATAAAATGCAGACAAAACAAAATTATTACTAATCAAAAGAAAATGAAAAACGGGACTTGGAAGAAAAAACCCTATTAATATCAAGCAAAATCCCAAACTATTATACTCATATGCGAAGAAGATGAATAAAAGAAGAATAGAAATAGGCCCTCTAAGAATTGAAGGGAGATTAACGAATGAAAAAAAAGGAAATTTGCAACATACTGGCAGAACGATATAAGAGAGAATTCACCCCTAGAATAGATAATGAAGATAATGATATAGAAGTAAGGGATGAAAATAGTGAATATTTAGCTGACATAGATATTAATGAAGCTGATATTGTGCAGGCTATTAATGAAAAATTAAAAATGGAGCTGCTGCAGGGCCTGATGGAATTCCTGCTATTTTGTTAAAGAAAGTAGTTCATTCTATCGCAAAGCCACTTGCAATATTATTAAGACAAAGTGTAGATACAGGCAAGATTTATGATGAGCACAAATTAGCATATATTACCCCTACTTCAAAAGTGGATCAAGACTAGAGGCAAGTAATTATAGCCTGTGAGTCTAACATCACATATTATGAAAGTGTATGAAAGGGTAATGAAGAAAAATATTATGAAACATTTAATAAAAAATAATTTGTTTAATAAAGGACAACATGGTTTTTCGTACCCGGAAAAAGTACACAAACCCAACTGTTAGTCCACCGTGAGAACATATTCAAAAATATGAAAGCGGAAATGAAACAGATGTGGTTTATTTAGACTTTGCAAAAGCTTTTGATAAAGTAGACCATAATATATTAGCGAAGAAAATTAGAAAACACAATATCGTGGATAAAGTAGGAAGATGGTTAAAAGAATTTTTACACACAGAAAACAGATAGTTATTGCAAACGACGAGAGAAATCGGATGAAGCCAAGGTAATATCCGGTGTGCCGCAAGGTACGGTGTTAGCTGCAATACTGTTTGTTATTATGATTGAAGACATAGACAATAATGTTAAGGATTCGGTAGTGAGTAGTTTCGCAGATGACACAAGAATAAGTAGAGAAATTACTTGTGATGAAGATAGGAACGCTCTACAAAGAGACCTTAACAAAGTATATGATTGGGCAGAGGTAAATAGGATGGTATTAACTCTGATAAATTTGAATCAATAAATTATGGAGACAGAGAAAGAAAGCTATATGCATATAAGGGACCTAATAATGAGACAATCACAAATAAGGAAGCAGTTAAAGACCTTGGTGTGATGATGAATAGGAACATGTTATGCAATGATCAAATAGCAACTCTGTTGGCAAAATGTAAAGCAAAAATGGGAATGTTGTTACGGCACTTCAAAACAAGAAAAGCTTGAACACATGATTATGCTTTATAAAACAAAAATATGTTCGTAGTCCACTTGAATATTGCAATATGATATGGTACCCACACTATCAAAAGGATATTGCACAAATAGAGAGTGTACAAAGGTCCTTTACAGCTAGAATAGAAGAAGTTAAAGACCTTGACTACTGGGAAAGACTACAATTTCTTAAAAGAATTATATGTCTAGAAAGGAGAAGAGAACGCTACATGATAATTCAGGCATGGAAACAGATAGAAGGAATAGCATAAAATATCATGGAACTAAAAATATCAGAAAGAGCAAGCAGAGGTAGATTAATAGTGCCCAAAACTATACCAGGAAAAATAAGGAAAGCACACAGGACATTAATCCACTACGCACCAGCATCGATAATGCAGCGTCTATTCAATGCGTTGCCAGCCTCATCTGAGGAATATATCAGGAGTGAGCGTAGATGTGTTTAAGAATAAGCTCGACAAATATCTAAACTGCATCCCAGACCATCCAAGATTGGAAGATGCAAAATATACCGGAAGATGTACTAGCAACTCTCTGGTAGACATTAGAGGTGCCTCACACTGAGGGACCTGGGGCAACCCGAACAAGATGTAAGGTAAGGTAAGGTAAGGTCTCTCTCTCTCTCCTACTTTTTTTTTGTGTGTGTTTCCCAGGGTAATACAAATGCTCTACCTCTTTTAAATCCTTATCATCTATAACGGCAGGGATATCAACTCCACTTTCTTCCTCTATTGCTTATGTATTTCATTTTCCATTGATTCCTTTCCAATCACCTTAAAGTTTTGTTTTGCCTGCATTTATTTTCAGTCTCCTTCATCCTGCTCTTCCACAATTTAAATAGTTTCAATATTCCTCAGTTGGTTAAGTATCATTGGGAAGAAAAACAAAACAAAAGACTATACGTAGTATTAACACTACCTCATTTCTCCGTTGTCACTTTATACAGAATTATCTACATAAAGCAACTCCCAGGATGCCTCTTGTCTGTTGTGGGTTTACTTTGGCTACATGACTCATAAACATATGAGCATCGGAGCTCTATACACAATCAGGAATTATATCCTACATACATGAGGTAGACTTTACAGCGTCGAAGCCTGTGTGTTGGACTCCATACAAATGCAATAATAATTTGGTTACACTTATAACATTAAGCATGACGCAATGCTGTGCAACTAGCTTTGAATGGAATACGTCTGCGCAGCTGAGTTTTCCCACGCTCGTTACATAACGTCTTGCATACATGACAGTCTGCACTCCCTTTCTAGCTGTTACTATTAGTATAAAGAACCAAGAGCCCAGTGCTAATCCTTAAAGCACATCAACAGTTATCTCAAATTCTTCCAGTACACTTCGTTGTCTTCAGCATAGGTCTTTTTTTATGTTATAGTAACTATTGCTAAATGCATCTTTCTGGTTCCTTCTGCCCTCATTATTCAGGACATGTGAGAGACTACCAAGACAGACTGTGAATGGGACAATTTTTAGGGCAAAGGGACAAGAAAGATTTATAAATCTGGAAAAAAATTCACAAATCTGATATAATCTATTCTTTGTTTGCTGTTATTCCTGCAGTTGCATTTTGTAAAATTAGCTGCTGCATGATGCCAAACTATATTATTACTTTGAAAATTATACTTTTGCTATTTCTCCAGCACCTTTCTGCCAAACTAAATTATTAAATTGAGAATTTATACTTTTCCTTTTCTTCAGTACCTTTCTTCAACTCATGCAATAAACTTCATCACTTTCACATTAAAACATATGGAAAAACAATGTTTTTATTTTTTTTTTCAACTAATCTTACATTGCCTTATTTTCTTTTGAGAAGAAAGTACCGGGTCACACCAGTTCATACCTTTCAAGACTAGAAGCCTCTTGTTCACATCCTTAGATATTATTATATTATTTTTATTATTTAGGTTGACAGTTTCTTGAAAAGTTTAGATTGAACATTTCTCTCTCCTGATCTCTCTCTCTCTTCTCTTCTCTCTCTCTCGTCTCTCTCTCTCTCCTCTCTCTCTCTCTCTCTCTCTCTCTCTCTCTCTCTCTCTCTCTCTCTCTCTCACATCTGCTCCTCTGTTAATCACTTTTACTAGTCATTTTTATCAAAACCTATTTCAACAATAGAAAAAAATAAATTATCAGATGCCAAAAGTTAGTCAAAACAAGTTAACCTAGAAAAAAATTCTTACTTAATGTTCAGCAATGACAGATTTCATGTTGTTGACTGCTGCCAGAATGAAAGTTGCTCCTTCGTCTTTAACTTAAGGGCAAACTTTTTAGTTTCGAGAAAATAGGACTTCCTCTTCAACTTCTAGGCAGATGCATATACGTATACATGATGCGGATGATCAGAATACACTTCGCAGACTGAATAATACGTGTGGCGATGATGATGATACCGATCACTCTCACACTGCGCTATGACGTCACAAATGCGTGAAGCAGAGCCTTCCGTCTTAGCTAATGGCTGAGCAGGAAAACTTTCTCTCGCATTCTCCCTTGGAGGAATAATAGTTTTTTCCTCCAAGCATTCCCCCCCACCCCTTCTCTCAGATACCAGCAACTCAACCCCCACCCCCCACATCTATAAAATACTTGAAAATACAATAGATTTGATACGTTTTGTGGCACGTGACTCGCAGACTTTGAACGGCTTTTGTAGGTACAAAAAATCTATTTTCGAGAACTAGCGACCGTATAAAAGGGGAATCACACAATTCGAATACGCATAATTTGGGGCCAGACTATACAGTGGTACCTCGACATACGAAAGGCTCAACTTACGAAAACTCGAGATAAGAAAGCAAATACGAAAAATTTTACGGCCTCTACATACGAAAATTGCTCTAGTTATGAAAGTTTGTTGCTGTAAAGTCCGGACCACCGAGAACAATTTAAAAACTCGCGCGCTGCCAACTGAGTAAACTCGCCACCATCCTCCCGCTCTCCCTTTATTGGTTTCCTGATTCTAGTCACCCCATAAGGTCCTGCTCTCCTATTGGTCAGCATCTACCCTTGTGCTTTAAGTATTCTATTGGTAAAAGGAAGCTGTAAATTGAAAAACTTATTCATGCAATACATTTAACCCCTTCTTTACCGGGTGGGTGAGCAGAATGTAAACATTGTGTTCGCTGCCGAACTGAATCTCTCGGTAGTGACTCGAGTTTGGAGGGGTGCCCATCGTAAAAATATTTGCCAAAAATACACTAATCAAGACAGGCTAATGAAATTATCAGGTATTATTAGCACTATAATAACGCATATTCTCTGTTAGTTTATCATCCTACAGGGAAAATAAATGATTTTATGAAAAAAAATGTGAAACTCAGTGTCCCCTGGTCGATGAGAAAACTACGGTCTTGAATAGAAATTCGGTCTTACAGAATGTTGGTATATTGCACCTGGAACATGCACATAAAGTATTATCAAAATAGAACAGTAAATAAGCACGTAATAACAAAAAAAAGAGCAAAAACTAAAGCGAAAGCCCCGCCAATAAAAAAAAATATGGAAATCGCAAATTTTATAGTATATCTTTCAAAAATTGGGCGATGTCATTTTCTACGTTTTCTAAGATTAGTTTCATCACAGAAAACAACTTTAGGGCATTAGGGTATCTAAACTAATTTTTCAAGTTTCTTGTCCTCAGAAAAAATCGCTTTTTTGCTTTTTCTCTGGTTTGGTTTTATATATAAATAAAGTTACTATAAGGCTTTATTTCTACCTTCATTTATCTGGTGTTCATATCTTTATTTTGTAAAATGTAATAAGTGAATAAATAAATAAATATAGTAAATGATGATACAACTGGTTTTTTACTTGGGTAGAAGTTATTACATGTTTACGCTTGTCTGGTTTTGTGATTTTTTGTTGAGACGCAGTTCATCTGTCACCTACACACTACTATAAGCATTAATAATACTATTTTTTGGGGTTCATCATACGTCTGGCATCGTGTCATACTGTTTATTTTGCTCCAAACTCTTCAAACCGAAATTACAGAATGATTGGAAGTCCCTATCTGAAAAGAGGAGTTTTGGTGGTACTATGCGTACCACCTTTATGCACCCGGTGCGGTATAGTAGACTTCAATGGTGGTACCACCTACCTCCAAACAAACTTTCGGTAATGAAGAGGTTAATAAAAAAAAAAAAAAAAAAAAGGTAAAGATAGAATAAAGAATAGAAATGAATGGTTATTATACTGTTTGGTAGTTTCAGTAGTTGAAGAGAGATAATGAAAATTTATGGCTTACTGTGTACTAGGAAAAGTGATTGCTTGGCGATTGTTCGATACTCGTAAGTGCTGGATGTAAATAGAAGTTTGGAAGCTTTTTGTTTTTGTTTGTTTATTCTTATAGTTAATGGTTACTTGGTAATTATTTGAAATGAGTACATGCAATACATTTAATAAAAAAAAATTGTGAATTAGATATCATAAAATATAAAATCAATCAGATTGCTATCATCGAAGCCAACAAATACGTATTTTTTAGAATTCTTCTTCTGTTTTAATAATATGTTTCATTATAGCTGTCAGTAACTCGGTATCTCCATTAGGTAAAGATAGAATAAAGAGTAGAAATGAATGTTTATTATACTGTTAGTAGTTTCATTAGTTGAAGAGAGCTACTAATGAAAATTTATGGCTTACTGTTCCCCCCCTCCTAGGACACAGTAAGAGCTGAATGTAAACAAACGATTGGAAGGTTTTTTTTTGGTTTGTGTATAATAGTTATTGATTAATTAATAAATATTTGAAATTAGTACATACTGATTATTTATACATTTTATTGGCATATTCTAAGCTTTTAGCTTCTTAGGTTTAGATGTCAGAACATAGACCTAGGCTACAGTAGCAACCGCTAACATAGGCTAGGCTAATTTAGTTACTAAGGGACATATGCTAAAGTCCTAATATATGCAGCAAAAATGGGGTTGAACATTACATGCAGTTGAATATTACTCAAGTATGTACAGTATTTTGTCTTTTGGAGTCATATTTCTTCCGTCGATCGGCGTCGTAACCCTAGAACATGTGTTGTAGTCCTGGAAATATAATTTACTGGGGTGTTTTTGTAGGGCTTGGAAGTCCCTTATTTACAACAAGGGTTCCATTCTTGAGATGTGTTGTAAGCTGAATATTGGCGTAAGCCGGAAAATTGTCACAAATTTTCAAAAATCCTAAGAAAACCTTGAAAACTATGTTAACTATATATATATATATATATTTTTTTTTTCATCAAAACACCTTCAAATATTTGTTTGATGTATATACTCCTGTGAGGTTTGATATTTAAAGACCAGTTTCATGGCCTAAACTTTTGGGCCTAAACATTTCATGTAGCATAGGCTAGTTTTGGAAATATGCAAGAGTTTGGCTCTAGGCTAAGCCGATGCTTTGGATTTTCCTACAACAAACAATAAATACAAATGTTGTTTTAATTATTTGAGAATCTTTTATTATTGTGATATTTCTCTATTGAAAAAGTGCAAACTTTAGGGACTAGGCTAAGCCTACCTTATTCTCTAGATTTCCTGACAAAGTCAGCATATTAGCATTTCTTTCCACAGAAGTCAACAAACTTTTATTTTTGTATAATAACCACAATAATAAATATAAATGTTGTTTTACTTATCTGAGAATCTTTGATTATTGTTATGTTGTTTTTAATTTATGGCTATTCTATTTCCCAAATGAAACAAGTTGCCGCCATTTGTATTTCGTCAGTTGTTAACTCTTTATTTACGATTCACAAAGAATCGTGTATTTTTTTTATTCATGCAATACATATAATAAAAAGAAAACATTTGTGAGTTAAATATCATAAAGTAGAAAATTAATCAAAGACTGCTCTCATCGAAGTTAGCAAACATTTGATAGATTTCTTCTTCAGTTATGATGGCATTGTATGTTTCATTATAGCTGTCTGTATCTCCATTAGGTAAAGATAGGTTAAAGAATAGAAATGAATAGTCATAATGTTCAGTAGTTTCAGTGGTTGAGGAGAGCTAATAAAAATGTATGATACTATACTGTGCGCTAGTTGAAAGTGGTTGCTTGACAATCTATAGGCACTCAGTAGTGTTGCCAAAATGATTGTAAACAAAGTAGGTGAGGAGCTTTTGTGATCTTTCATTCATTATAGTTAGTAATTATTTGAAATTAGTATACATACTGATTATTTATACATTTTATAGGCTTATTCTAAGCTTTTAGCTTCTTAGTTTTAGATGTCAGAATCTTAGACTAGGCTACAGTAGCAATTATTGACATAGCCTAGACTGATTGCCAAAATCAAAACTCAACATCATAAGGGATATATGCTGAAATCCTAATTTATGCAGTAAAAATTGGGTTGAAGATTACATGCAGTTGAATATTACTCAAGCATATATACTGTATTTTGCCTTTTTGTTGTCTTCCGTTAGATCAGCATTGTAACCCTAAAACATGCGTAGTAAACCTGGAAATAATTTCTGATGAATATAATTGAAAAGCGTCGCAAACTCGGAATGTTTCAAACTGAAACCATCTTAACCCACAAACTGCCTGTATGTGTATATACACCGTCACCTCGCATTTAATGCGTTTTCAATTTTTAAATGTTTTAAAATTGCAAAAATTTTGATTTAATGCGAATTGACATCTGAGCGTTGTTTTCAAATCACCCGCGCATCAGCTCTGCAAACGATGGCTGTCAGCATAAACAAAAATATAGCACAGTGCGCTGTATATATTTATTTATTAATAAAAAGAAAGACTTTGTGTACTGTATTTATTAATAAAGTGAAAGACTTTATTTATTAATAGTGCAAAAGATTTTGTTTTGTTTTTCTTTTTTATCTGACCTACATAATATAGTATGGTATATCTTATACATATGAATACAGTAGCCTAGCCTACAGTATACATGCGGCCCTCGGTTGGTGGCAAGGATTCCGTTCCTGGCCACCGACACTTAAGTGATTTTTGACGCTGAGCGATTTTAAAGTGTATGGCCGCCGCACACCTTCTTTTGAAATTCTAGACCAGTCAAACGGCGCCTTAATCCCGCGATGGCGCAAAAAGTAAAATTATATTTATGCAGTATAGATCTGTAGAATTTACTGTACAGTACATTATAGTATTATAAATACTGTAAAGTGAAAAAAGCCTAGCTTTAATACCTTGGGTGTCTAGAGTATGTAAAGATATAATAAGGTTTTATACAGTGTACAGGTAGCTGTAATGTTCAAGTTACGATAATTTGTCTTACGATAATCCGATTTTATGAGAGACCAAATTACAATAGCCTAACTTTATCCCATCTTCTAGTTACATAAGTTCAAAAACAGCAAAAGTGAATGATGAAAGTATGGTTTTAACGTTATACTTGTTGCATAAATGTGTACAGCCATGAACAACCGAACGTGAAACGACTTATTTTTTTTTTAAGTACAACCGAATTCAATAACATCCGTTTGGCTTGCATTTCAATCATCGTACTGGATTAAAGATCAATATAGATCGAAGATCAATCGGGAAATATACTGTTAAATTTAAACCTAGTTATAATTGAAGCTGAGGAAACTGTTCAAGCTGCTAATGACTATTATCGTGCATCGGCAACAGGGATAAAACTCCAGTAAACGTATGCCATTAAACACAACCATAGATAAAATTTAGATAAAATGATTTTAATCAAAACTACTGGGCTTGAAAGAACACATTTTACTGTTGGTTTCACGCCGATGTAAGATAAATAACGTAAAGTTCGTATTACGGTGAGCGGAATCACATAATTTTTTTAAGCAATAAACATGCCGCCAACGTAATCTGTTAAAAGAAAGAAAAAAAAAAGTTCACAATCACAACGAGTGACATTCATTTCATATTTGCACCTAAAAACTCCTTGTATAAGGAAAAATAACCTTGTCTCATATAAGTCAAGTATCTAGATATTTGTTTATGCCAACTAGAAGCAAGAAAATTCGCTCAGAAATGCGTTAAATATGGCGAAACAAACTCGTTTTCACCATCAGCTGATTTGAAACTAAAGCATTGGCTGCTCCAAGGAATACTAGCTTAGATTTACCATAGTATTTTATAATACAATAATATAAGAATGCATACAATATTATTGGATACAGTGAAGTAATGTATAACTTTTTAAAGGATTTATGGAAAAGATGCATAATTAATAGAATAACACCATGCATTTTTCGGAACAGTGGCAGACAAGAATGAACATGAAAAAACATCCTCTGACAATGTGGAGGGTAGTTACAAATGCTGCCTTAATTTGTATCATATTTATGTCCGAAAATAAAAAGTACCCTATACGTAATATATTTTCTTACGCATTTTAAACATACAGCATGAACATTTATAAAATCGACGCATCGATTGCTAAATTTTTTAAATTATATTTTTGGAAGAGCAGCAAGGCAGCTGCTTACAAGAATGAACATGAAAAACATCGTATTTGATAACATGAAGGGCAGTTTCAAAAGCTGCCTTAGTATGTATCATATTTCTGTGCAGAATTAAAAATACCCTGTACATAATACATTTGCATGCGCATTTTAAACATTAAAGCATGAGCATTTATAAAATCGACACATCGATCGCTAAATTTGCACTTTTTTTAACTATATTTTTGGAAGAGCGGCAGGCAGCGGCTTATAAGAATGAACATGAAAAAACATCATATTTGATAACGTGAAGGGCAGTTTCCCAAGCTGCCTTTGTATCATATTTATGTGCAGAAATAAAAATACCTACGTATGCGTAATACATTTTCATACACATTTTAAACAAAAGCATGAACATTTATAAATCGACACATCCATAGCTAAATTTGCACTCATTTAACTCTATATTTTCGGCATAGAACAGCATCAGAAGCATATATTTTACCCTAATACCTATGTAATAACTCTCAATACAATTTTTTAATATCATTTGTATAACCATTATGGGCTGAACGGTATTTCTACAAATGTATGTACTCGTTAGACATAACGGCGCTAGCAACGCTGTTGACTGAAAATTGTGCCGTAAAAATACCTTAAAATGCCTTATTTTTTTAATGAATATTTTTTATGACAGCCGTAAAACTGATTCGCCGTTGAGTGATTACGCCGTTAACCGCGGACCGCCTGTACTTTATACTACATGTATGGTACAGTAAATATTAATATAAGCTAATTCTGGAGGTTCATTACATTCTGACTATGGTAATTCAGTACAAAAAAAAGAAAAAATAAAGAAATAGATATAAAACGAGAATCAGCTTCGCTCTGACATCGGTATAATTGAGTGATGTCAGGCTGCTGATGGCTACGTATAATTACAAACATAACGAATGTGCATCTTTTCCACGAATCTTTTAAAAAGTTATACATTACGTATTTCATTGTATCCAATAATATTGTATGTATTCTCATATTGTATTAAATAATTACATAGCTGTCAATGTTTTGGTTTGGAAATCAGCTGATGACAAATTCGAGTTTTATTTCGCTGTATTTAACTCAATTCTGTGCAGATTTTTTTTTGCTGCTAGTTAGCATAAATGAATATCTAGATACATGAGACAAGGTCATATTTTGTTATACGACAAATTTTCAAGTCAAAATATGACTTGAATAAGTCTCGTTGTGAACTAAATTATTTTTTTTTTACCAGATTGCGTTTGGAGCTTGGTTATTGCATAAAAAATAAAAAGACATGATTCTGTTCACTATTTTCACTTTATTTCATCGTAATATGAGCTTTATGTTATACATCTTTTATTTGCGTGAAAACAGCAGTAAAAGTTGTTGTTTCAAGCCTAGTAGTTTGGATTAAAATGATTTTCTTTCTATTTTATCTGGGGTTGTGTTTGATGGCATAACTTTACTGGAGTTTTATTCTTGTTGCTGATGCACGATAATAGTCATTAGGAGCTTGAACAGCTTTCTCGACTTCATCTACAACTTGGTTAAAATTTAATAGCATATTTCCTTGCTGATCTTCGATCTATATCAAATAACGTTATTACATAAAAATATATCAGTCCTATTCTACATAACGTTGTTTATAACATAACTACGGTAATTGTTTACTATCGTACAGTGGTTGAAATACAAGCAAATGGATATTGCTGTTATCCAGTTTGGTTGTACTTAGCAAAAAAGTACAGAGTTCCCTAAGTCCAGGAACGTAACCCCCTTATTACTGTTATTTCTTATGGGGAAAAATATGTTTAAATAAAGCGTTTTTGATTAATGCAAGCTCTCCAGGAATGTAAACCCTCGCATTAATTGAGAGGTGACTGTATGTAAGCATACACACACATGTGAAAAATTTGCCTATTCGCGGTATTTTTTATATGAGAAATATTCACAAAGTAGTACTATATTTTCATATTAATATCGTCATAAAATATGTTATTTGTGATAAAACTATGAAAAAATTAGGTATTAACTTTTTTTTCCTAGCAAAAGAAGCAGTTTTAAGCATTTTTATAGAGGTTCCAAGTATTCGCGGATTCTAGCTATTCAAAGGGGGGGGGGGTGTCTGGTACGCAACCCCACGAATAAGGGGATCCACAATCCAGGCTCCTTTTCAGGGCTCTTGGGATCGTACCTAGTGTTCTTATGATTATGGGTACAATTTCTACTGGCAAATCCCATATTCATATTTCTATTTTGAGGTCTTAATATTTATAAATTTTTTACCCCTTTCTCATCTACTCTGGTGTCCCATATTATTGCAACATCAGTGAGTGATACTTTCTTGATTTTGTCAATCTACGTCATGTCTGGTCTATTAGCCCGGATCACCCTATCTGTTCTGATACCATAGTCCCAGAGGATCTTTGCCTGACCATTTTCTATCACTCCCTCAGGTTGGTGCGCTTACCACCTATTACTGCAAGCCAGCTGGTGTTTCTTACACATGATCCAGTGGAGGGCTTTTGCCACTGAATCATGTCTTTTATTTTACTGGTTCTGTGCAAGTGCCAGACATACACTTGCTATGTGGCTTATGGTCTCGTTTTTTATATTGCACTTCCCATATGGGAGAGATATTGTTTCCACCTATGTATCGTTCTTTGAACATATCTAGTTCTTAGGTCCTGAATTTGTGCTGCTGTTAGCATTCCTTGTTTACTCTTCTTGAGTTCTCCCCTCTGTAGCCATTGCCATGTTTCATCGCTGGCCAGTTCTTTAGTCTGTCTCATGTATACTGTCCATGCATTGGTTTGTTGTGCCAGTCCTCCGTTCTGGTTGTCATTCTCCTGTCTGTATATTTCTGGGTATTGTTTTATAAACATTTTGCCAGAACAAGTATAGGAAGGAGGGCAAAGGATAGTATAAAATGTAGGCAAATCCTAGTAGCTTGGGACCAGTGGACTTGGTTAATGGTGATCTGGTTTTATAACGCTTGTCTAGCAAAATCGGCAATTTATGGCACCATAACGAGCCTAGTTTCAGTTATCAGCGCAATAAGGTGCTGATATATACCTAATAGAGGCGCCATTGACCGATTACTGGTGCCATTAATTGAAACTTGGCACCAAAGGCCAGGTAGGTATGATGGTTGTGGACATTCAAAGCAAGCATTGTATTGGTAAGTAGTTGAAGTTGCGCGCTTACCCTCGACCTGAGGCATGAAAGCAGGTATCCTGGAAGCCACTATGTACTCAGAGGATTGACAGATAAATGGAGGTGAAAGTTTCCTTCTAGCAATAGCACACCTTGCTACCGCAAGTGTATCTGTTAAGCAAACAAAAATTTTTTAGGTTCATATATCAAAATTTTACAAAGGAAAAACTAAACACCTTCCTTCTCAAATTATTCATGATGCCAAAGATACAATTTAAACAATAGTAATCACGTGGCACTCCATTACCCACACGAAAACTGAGAATGTTATTCATAAGTATGCTGAAGATAAACCTTGATGATTTTCATTAGCCTAAGTAGGAGATCTGATGAGACAGATATTCAAAGGTGCAACCATCAAATCTAAGCCACAATGTTACTGCAGCCTGATATTGAAATCCAGGGGAAAAGAAAGCTTGACCTATTAATATTCATTTCAAGTGTGTAACATTGCCAGCCAAGATGCTAGCTTCCTGACACCAAGGATGAGATGGAGATGAAAACATCACCTTAAAAGTCAAATTGAGGAATGATGATCAGACTCCACTGTAAAAGTCAAATTGAGTAATGATTCCATGAGTTATTAACATGGAGGCCTGGTCTGTATTTTCAAAGTTATACTAGATCCCTGCTAGGAGCCTTGAGAGACTTGGTTTTCCAAATTTACAAAGTAATTCTGGAAGAATTTATATGGAGTGCAAGACCAACTGAATTCATGAGAAAGGGTTGCCATTATATAACTTTTGATCATAGTGATAACCTCTGAAGCTTTAGAAAATGAAGTCAGCAATGAGGGGAATAGAGGCAATGATTGATATCACTCTATATCACTGCATCTAACAAACTTCCTGGGGGGATGGTAGTTTTTAATGCCCTGTAGAATATCATGATTGTAGCTGCTGCAACTTTCAAACAGCTAAGTTCCTGGAGTTCTTGCTGGATAAGTTCACGAGGGAAGATGAAGTATTTCCATTGGATATGGAAAACTTACAAAGTAAGAGTGCATTAGAAGTTTCTTCCAGAGAAGGAAAACTGTCCCTGTCTGTGACTAATTTTGGATGGTTAGCACTTCACTCCTGCTAAGAGAATAATAATTGTTTTGCAGATGTTCATAACTATACTTGAATGGGCTTCATATGACCATGCAGGTGGCAAAGACAAATCTTTTCAGGTTGAAAAATGACAATAGACTATGAACAAAATAGACATTTTGGATTTTTGCAAGGTCTTTTGATGCTCTTGCAGTTTCTTGTGTAAGAAATTCTTGGAATTTGATCATGAAGTTTGGGTGATTAGATTGTTTGATGCTGCTTTGCCCATGTTAATCACAAAGC
This sequence comes from Macrobrachium nipponense, assembly GCF_015104395.2. Lineage (NCBI taxonomy): Eukaryota > Metazoa > Arthropoda > Malacostraca > Decapoda > Palaemonidae > Macrobrachium > Macrobrachium nipponense. Next base: position 58,303,267 of record NC_061096.1, read on the forward strand.
CCTTGTTTCCAGGCTCAGCTGAGGTTAGGTGTTATATTTTTTGTTATTGAATTTTTAGCAAACAAATTCCCCAAAATAGTTAATGTTGAGCAGTATAGTGGCTACAGAAGTACAGGCAGTCCCTGGTTATAGGTAGGGGTACCGTTCTCAGCAGGGTGCTGATAAGCAAAAACTGCCATTGATTGAAACTTGGCTGTTAGGTATGTTATGGGGCCATAACTCTTATTGTCAGCACCTTATGGTACCGATAACTGAAACACGGCCCGTTATGGCGCCATAAAACCCAATCGCCATTAACCAAGATCGCTGATACCTGGAGACTGCCTTTTATATCGTTTGTGTTCCCTAGGGTAATGTAATTGGCCCTGTATTTTATATGAAAACAGTCATGATGCTTGTGCATATGATGCTACTATCTTTGAAGCAATTCCATTGTCTGACTAGACACACGTGATTGTTGAATCTCTCAAACAGATTAATGGAAAGGTAGTACATGGTGCACATTACAGGGAATTAAGATAAACCTAAGTATGGTTAACTGGTCTGGGGCATTGGATTCCCCTTTGGCAGTATTGACTGTATTTAACTGTATGTCACTCATTTGATATTCTAGGTGTTGATCTTGGTTGCATATTCAATTTAAAAATATCCAGCCCATCTCTTCTTTGGTTGCATATAAAACTTGTATATCTAAAAACGCTCTAGATTTTTTTGGTCTCTAGCAGCTGGCTCAGCTTAAATTGTTGGACAAAAACATGAGTTGTAATAAATCTCTTGTCCTCAATCTGGATTTTGTTCCCCAACTAAGGCATTCACCATGTAGTACATGGAATTCAGGTTATTCTAACAGTCTTGTCTTTTCTTCTATGAGGTAGGCTTGCATCCAAATTGTGGAATGATCTTCCAAATTCTGTTTCGAATCATTGGACACTCAGAAATTCATTTTTGAGCAGTTTAGTTTGAGTCACACTTCATAGTTTATTTGTAATTTGTCGTATTTCTCTGTTGGGGTCCTTTGTCTTGTACCATTTTGCATTTCCAATTAAGGTTGCAACATGGAATGTAATAATGACATCACTAATTACTTTCCAGTGCAAAAATCTAGGTAAATCATTATTTTGACATTAAAATCCTTACAAATAAACTCAGAAATAAGCATTAAAGAGTTTTTTAATCTCTTCAATCAGAAGAAACCATGATACTGCTGATTCATATATGTAGCCTGATATGACTCACCAGAGGAATTTGTTCTCAAGTGAAAAGGGATCATTTGAGAAAGGTAAAGTAGAAGAAAATGGATAGCCATGAAAAGTCCAAAGCGAATGAAGGAAGGAAAAGTATAGGCAAGAAGTATTGCAGCTAATACTAAAAGGATGTTGCATTTAACCTTAATACAGTTACACTGGCATTCCCAAGTAGGTCAGCATCTTTTGCCTTCAGAAGTTACACTGGCTTTGTATTTTTGATACACCTGAAGCTTTGTATCCTTTAATTATTTCTCAGCCATCTCTCTTTTCCACTCCTCCATATTGTAAACATTCCTTCAATCTCATCCTCATATTTCCTGTTAATGTTAAACACTAGGTCATCAACTTATAGCAGTTCCAAGTTTCTTTCCTTCTTCACACTTCTGTAGCTTCCTCCATTGCTATTGTAAACAGTAATTCAGAGGATCAGCAATGAGTTGCTTATTGCATGGGGCAATGTCACATGTGTAGGTACATGAAAAAGACGCATTTCACATGTACCAGTATTATTATGTTGTTATTATGTTCAAACATTATTTCACATGTTGCGCGCCATTAGAGTAATGGCGTATCCCATGTTAAGTCCAGTAATATGATATGGCAACATTTAAGTATTGGCAACATTGTAATTATTGCTCTCGTGAGGCAGTCTCGTCTCGTCTGTCTGTTTGTTAAGCTGTCTGCTGTTTGTCCCCTGGATCATGTATATATTTCTACAATAGACATTTAGAACCTACATTCAAGTTGTGTCCTTGCCCCTCCACTTAAGGTTAAGGAGTTTACCAACACATACATGGCGCATGAACTGTGAATTTGGAAGTGTCGTATTGTTTGAAGCTTATCAAAGACTTGGACATCGGGAACCGGACGGTCATCGCCATATGGATGAACGTTCAATTCAAGTGCTTTCGTGTCCCAACTGATTTATTCTATGTCGTGTGCAGTGTAGTGCCTCAAGTACTCAGTGAAGTGTTGTGCAGTGCATTGTGCTTTTATAGTGCCTTTTTTGTGTGCTCAGTGATTTGTTATATCATTTTATTGAGTACCCATTTATTCTGTTGTGGCTTTGCCGGAGCACCGACTGTCACACCGCACTCATGCCATGTCACGGATGACTGAGTCGACTTGGCAAGTTGGCAACGTCGCCTTGGATGTGAGCTGCCGTAGGCAGACACTATCGCTCATTAGTCCCTCGTTGGCTGACGTATTTCTCGCACATACGCACACACTCACGCTTCCACGAATTTTATTTATTATTCTTGTTCAGATGTTTTGGACTAATTTTAATAATTTTGTTGAAACTTTATTCTTGCACACTGCACATTGACAATAATGACGGACTCGAAAGTACGCCTGCAGACCAATTAGAAGAGCCCATAGAACAGTGGCAATCCAGTAATGTGGGCGCCCACTCTGAGTGTTGGGAGTGTTGGAGCATCCAGTCTCTCCCTCCCCACCAACTTCTTAAGCCCCGCTACCAGCCCCCATCTACCTCTCAAGCTACTGGGACAGATTTCCTCGTTTTGATTAAGTTTTTAGAGGAATCTCGCTTGTATGAGGATGAGAGAAGAAGAAGGGAAGATGAAACAAGAAGACAAGACAGACAACGTGAAGAAGAAAGAAGAAGGGAACAAGAAGCAATTCGCCTTAGAGAAGATGATCTTAGAAGAGAAGAGGAGAATGCAAGGTTTACTGCCCTCATTCAAACTCTTGCACCAATCATCCATTCTCATTCAGGTACCCTTACACCTGGCACAGAGGTGGTTTCGAACTCCAGTCAACCCTCTCTTCCACCACCACAGAAAGCAACCGCGCAAACGCCACCCCCACTGAAGGCAGATGCAACATTCCAAATGTTCAGGGAATGGAGACGTCGGTGGGATGACTATGCTGTCATGGTGGATCTTTATAAGCTTCCACGGGAAAAGCAAATGATCCAGATGAGGATGTGTTTAACCCTGGAAACGCAGCGTGTTTTAGAACACACACTTCAAATATCTCCCTCTACAGATAAGCCTGTAGATGAAGTCCTGGACGCCTTACAGTCACATATAAAGGGTTTAAGGAATGAAGTACTTCGCCGAAGAGAGTTACTTAGCTGCAAGCAATCGGAAGGAGAATCTTTCGCTGATTTCTATGTGAAACTTCGACGCCATTGCGGAAGAAGTTGATTTATGCCCAGGTACCGCCGTCGCATGTGAAGAGACCCAGCTGAAAATGATTATCTTGATGGGCATTCGAGACGCGGACTTGGTTCAGAAGTTGATCGCCTTGGATGCCAATTCTTCTTTGCAAGATTTCATCACCACCTGTCGGTTGTATGAGGCGGCTAAAACTGCAACTTCTGCCATACGTGCCCCACCCAATCAGCTGTGTGCTGTTTCGGCCTAGAGAAGCAAGAAGTCAAGCGGAAAGCATCCACCTTCGCCGAACCCTCGAACCCAGCAACTTGGTGCCAGTACTGCGCTCGTCAGCATGATCAAGACAAATGCCCTGCGGCCAACAGTACTTGTAAAAGCTGCGACCGCGTTGGTCATTGGTCCAGGACCATGAAGTGTCCTGCCAGCAAGGTCCAGTGCCGTCTGTGTCACCGCATTGGACACTTCGATAAGTGTTGTAGGGAGAATAAGAAGAATCTTCGTCAGGACAGATCTTCAAGCAACAGTGGTGCCTCTTCAGTCAACAAATCCCAAGATTCAAGGACCAGCTGTCGTCGCCTAGGATCGCCTCGCACCATTTCCAAGACGCCCAAACCTATCTGTGTCCTCTTGTCGTTTGGCGATGTTAAGTCTCGCATTAAAATGTTACCAGACACAGGTGCCGATGTCCCCTGTTATTGGAAAAGCAGCACCTTGACGCATTGGGTATCTCCAGGAGCTGTTTGCAGACGCCTCCGCAAAGTGCGACGTTCACCGCGGATGGATCTCCAATGTCACCTGCTCTGGGTATATTACAAGCTACCCTTACACTAGGCAAGCGATCCTGTCTCGCCAGGATTCAAGTGCATGAAAATGTGGAATTTCCACTTTTATCCCATGGTCATTGTGAGGAACTGGCCATAATATCTCCTGATTTCCCTAAACCTATTTTAGAGGTCAAACACGTTAATAGAGTCAAGGAGCTACCCATCTCAGCGACCACATCACCTTCAGCAGCAAAGAAATACTTTCTTCAAGAGTTTCAAGAGTGTTGGTCTCGAAAGAAGAGTTGAAGACAGCTCCTCTCAAGCCTATGGCTGGTCCTCCCATGAGAATCCACCTTAAGGATGGTGCAGTGCCTTTTGCCATCCACACCCCAAGACAGATTCCATTCGCTTTTAAGGACCAAGTTAAAGAAGAGCTTGACTCCATGGTGGCCCAAGGGATAATCAAACCTGCTGGTGATGACCCGTCAGTTTGGTGCCCCCCTCGTCGTCGTCGTTCCCAAGAATGGGACAGGAGTACAAGAAATTACCGTCGATCTGACCAAGTGAATAGCCAGTTTCTCGTCCAGCCCATCCTTCACCCACACCCATACGCCGCTATTCGCAGTGTAGGCCCGAAGGCTCGTTATTTCACCACAGCTGATGCTCTCTATGGTTACTGGCAGATGGAACTGGCAGAAGAAGATCAGCATTTTTACCACCTTATTACGCCATATGGTCGGTTCATACATTGCAGAGGGACCGATGGGCTTCGCAGCTACTGGAGACTGCCTTCTGCCTGCGAGGTGATATGGCCCTTCAAGGTGTCCAAAACTGTGTTAAGGTCATAGACGACCTTCTCCTACCACGACGAAGACTACACTACACACCTTCATCGTATCCACGAAGTGCTCACGGTGCCGCAAGTTTGGGATCACACTCAACAAGGATAAATTTGTGGTCGCAGCACCTCCGTGAATTTCTGTGGGTACAATCTCTCAGGAGACGGCATCTCAGCTGATAAGCAGAAAGTCAGTGCCATCAAGGATTTCCCAACCCCTGCTAACCTGACAGACCTCAGATCGTTTATGGGATTGGTCAACCAGTTAGCGGAGTTCACGCCTGACATCTCCATTGCAGCCCAACCTTTACGTCCCCTATCGAGTCCCCAAGCGGAAACATTTGTTTGGACCCCGACCATGATGAAGCATTTCAACGTGTCAAGTTAGCTCTCACCAGTCCACCAGTTCTCGCCCTCTTCGACCCAGACCTACCTGTTGTTCTTCAGACGGACGCTTCACGCCTCCACGGCATTGGATATGCCCTCCTGCAGGACCATGGTAATGGACACCTGCGTCTAGTTCAGTGTGGTTCTCGGTTTCTCGCTGACGCAGAGACACGATATGCCACCATCGAGCTTGAGATGCTAGCCGTTGTCTGGGCAATGTCGAAATGTAGGCTATATTTAGCAGGCCTACAGAATTTTACTCTGATGACGGATCACCGGCCCCTCATACCTATTCTGAACAGTTATACGCTGGATGCCCATCGAGAACTCTCGTCTCCAGCGCCTCAAGGAGAAAATCTCGCCCTACATCCTTTACAGCTGTGTGGCGTGCGGGTAAGTTGCTGTGCATCCCAGATGCATTGTCTCGCGCCCCAGTCAGCCACCCCACACAGGAGGACGAGATCTCGGGTGCTTCTTCCGCTGCTCATCTTCGAACTGTCATGGCTGTGAACGCCGTTATCCTTTCAGACGAGTCTCCAGCTCAGGATCCCGACAGGATACTTCAGGATCTTCGTGACGCAGCGAAAGCAGATCTGCGTATACTCATCTACTCGATTGTGTCACATCAGGATTTCCTCGCAACAGATATGACCTTCACAATTCCTTACTTCCTTATTGGAAACTACGTGAAGATCTCTACGCCGATAGTGACCTTGTCCTGTATGGAGCAAGGGTTGTAGTTCCTGCCGCTCTCCGTCGTCGCACCTTGTCCCACTTGCATGAACAGCCACAGAGGTGTGGAAGCAACCAAGCGCAGAGCAAGGCAGTCAGTTTTCTGGCCTGGCATTGACTCTGATATTGCCAACACAGTCAGAGCTTGTGAGGCATGTCAGACATTGCAGCCATCTCAGCCGCAGGAACCTCTAATGAATGACGACAACCGGACAAGACCCTTCGAGTCCGTCTCAGCCGACTTCTTTGTTGTTGCAGGGAAGTCTTTCCTCGTCGTCGTCGATCGCCTGTCAGGATGGCCTGTTGTCGCACCCTGCCAAGGCGATACTACCGCTTCCAATACTATCAGGATCTTCTGCCGCTATTTTCCGTGAAGTTGGTGTCCCCCTTCGCCTAAGGACAGATGGAGGCCCCCAATTCACCAGCGCAGAGTTCAAGGATTTTATGAAGCGATGGGGAGTTCGACACATGGTAACCTCACCCCACTACCCACAATCGAATGGTCATGCTGAAGCCGCTGTGAAGTCGATCAAGCACCTCATCCTCAAAACAGCCCCATCTGGCAACATTGATTGTGAAGCATTTGACCGAGGCTTATTGGAGCTCAGAAAATACTCCTAACTTTACTGGACGCTCTCCTGCCCAGATCCTGTATGGCTGTCCTCTCAGGTCATGTATCCCTGCCCACCCTCAAGCATTCTCCAAGGAGTGGCAGGTCAAGACCGAAGATTGTGACCGCCGTGCTGCCGCTCGTTACAAGTAGGGTAAAGAACCAACGTACGACAAGCATGCCCACCCCTTACCCACGTTGAGTGTCGGACAGCAAGTTCGGATTCAAGACCCGACCTCTCATCGTTGGGACAAAGTTGGCACTGTCATGGGTCATGGAAGGTCAAGAGACTATCAAATTAGTCTCCCTAGTGGTCGTGTGTGGTGGCGTAATCGTCGTTTTCTCTTCGCCTGGTGCCACCCACTAATAGTGACCCCGTTCTCCCTGTCCTGTGGCCCCTAGCCAGGACCTAGAAAGAGAGTCCTTAGTCAGTATTCCTCCAGTAAACCCACGTCGTTCCCAAAGACTCATGGAAAAGGAGTCCGCTCGAGAATGCACTACGAGCGTGAGGGGGAGGGAGGTGTAGGTACATGAAAAAGACGCATTTCACATGTACCAGTATTATTATGTTGTTATTATGTTCAAACATTATTTCACATGTTGCGCGCCATTAGAGTATCCCATGTTAAGTCCAGTAATATGATATGGCAACATTTAAGTATTGGCAACATTGTAATTATTGCTCTCGTGAGGCAGTCTCGTCTCGTCTGTCTGTTTGTTAAGCTGTCTGCTGTTTGTCCCCTGGATCTTGTATATATTTCTACAATAGACATTTAGAACCTACATTCAAGTTGTGTCCTTGCCCCTCCACTTAAGGTTATGGAGTTTACCAACACATACAACATGGATTGTAGATAATTGTCATGCTAACTCACCAGCAGATAACTTGCACTGAACAAGCACGTGTGTGAGTCATGAATTTAAGGTTGTTCCTACACAGTATACAAACCCTCGAGGGTCCTTTGCATTAGGAATTAAATACATTACGGTGAAGCTGAAACATGGCCTTTTATTTCTTGAACAAGGTGGTTAGGCAGTAACTACCATCTGGTAGGTGGGTAGACCCACCTACCTAAATGTAAACACTCCACTTTGATTTCAGCCGTCTGCCAATGAAGACGTATGTTTGTGAGCTCTAGCTGTCCAGCCGTTAATTGCGATTTCCCGGTGGGGTCTTTCTTTTGTTATTTTAAATAAGTATATATATTTATATATATTGTTTCATGTTAATAATTAATTGTCTTTAATAATTAATATACAAACCCACTTTTTGTGATAGCTTTGATAGCCGCTTTTCTCCTTTATGTTAAGGGTGTGCCTACACCCTGATTACCTATTGTATCCCTTTAAAGTCAGGGCAAGACGGATTATTTTGAAATTTACACTTGAGCTTTGGAAATTACCGAGGGGAACTTGGAGTTTTGTCCTTTGTTTTTCTTCTGGTATTTCCTCTTTTCCTTCGTCCTTTCGCTGGCTCATTGGATGAAGAGAGGGGGGTTTGTGTGGTGTTGGTGTTTGAGGGATCTCCTCTCATTTCGGAGGGTGGAGCCCTTGAGGGGAGTATCCTTTTTCAATTATATTTTCTTTCTTTTACGGGCTAAAAGTGGTGATAATTAATTACAGCTGTAGGTGGTTGGATATCTCTTCGTGTTGGCTGTCCTAAGCTCAGAATTGTATCTGTAACTCGTTAGCATGCTGTGATATTGGTCCTCAAGTGTGTGTACTGTTCCCCTGCTGAAAATTTTATTAATTTGCTGCGGTTATCTTTTGAGTTTTGTCACTGGACAATGGTTTCACGGCTGCACTGTGATTATTAACTCTACTTATGCTGGTAAATGTGCCTCATCCTGTAGAATTCTTTCAAAAGTTGGAGAAGAAGAAGTTGTCATATTTTTCTTCAACCTCCTCCCATTTCGACTTCTAAGGCTCCCTGCTGAAGAAGTAGAAGGTAGTCTTCCAACACCGCCTAAGAGGTCTCGTCACGGGTCTTCTAAGGTTCTGCCTCCTCAAACTAAGGAGGCAGTTCGGTCATCCGTTGGCTCGCTTTTTCTTTCGGGAGCAGGAACCTTCTCGCTGTCCCCAGGGTCTAGCGTGTCGGGAGCCGTAGAAGCGCAAACTTCGGTTTGCACTTCTGCTGCTAGTCTTAGAGGTTCTGCCCCTAAGACTAGTTCAGTGTCAGACGCTCATTCACAAGATTCCTTGAGTGCAGATAAATCTACGGATTCGCGTGCATCTAAAGACGATGATGCTGAGTACACTTAACATCACAACTTTGGCATGGAGTAGAAGAAAGGAGTGACTCACGCTGTGCTGGTGTTCACTCGGTACCCAGGGTTGATGTGGCGGTCCCTCAAGACCATGCATGCAGTGAAACTGGTAGGGGGGCCCCCATTCAGCCTTCTTGAAAGGTTTCGGCCTTGAAGAGGACCGAGACGTGTTGGAGGATGTTACTGGCCCTCGCCAGTCAAGTGCACCCTCTACTACCCACCCAGGCCCACAGTCACGTTCATGTGACCGACCGGTCTGTGTGGCGGCGAGCATTTCTCCTGCCGTGCAAGAGTTTTGTAACCTTCCTTGGGAAAGGGTTTCTCCAAGGCAAGAACGCTCTCCTAGACTTGCGGTGTGGCCATCACCGAA
>NC_061096.1:58313122-58386780 GCF_015104395.2 Macrobrachium nipponense
CACCAAAATTTACCACATTGGCAACCCTGTTACCTCCTATTCTGTCCGCCAGTTGGCAACACTGTCGTTGACAGATACGAAAAACCTTCCCTCAAATCAGTTGTTAACGAGCGCCCGTGTTGTTTACATCACGGCCGCTCTTTATAAATTTCCTTAAACATTTTTGTAGCCTTTAAAGCTTTCATTATTTGTTAAATGAGACTTTTATATGAATTACCACTCACGCATTACATGACGAAATAGTGAATTAACTTTGATTTCTGTAGTGGTTCTTATCTTAAATTACGAACTTTTGCGCGACCCGGAACTACTGACCTGTCCAATTCTACAATGGATTACCAAGAAATTACGATGCTTCCTTCTGCCAGCAACATCAGGAACTGCCCGGTTTGTGGGACAAGGATGAGTAGCAGGGAGTATGAACCACATGACATTTGTAGCTCTTGTCGTGGACAGGTTTGTGACTTGACTTCTCGTTGTGACGTATGTAAGCCCTGGTCTGACGAGGATATGACTGCTTATATGAAACGCCAAACAATCTTGCAGCGTAAAAGATCGGTTAACCCCTTCTTTACCGGGTGGGTGAGCAGAATGTAAACATTGCGTTTGCTGCCGAACTGAATCTCTCGGTAGTGACTCCAGTTTGGAGGGGTGCCGATCGTAAAAATTTTTGCCAAAAATACACTAATCAAGACAGGCTAATGAAATTATCAGGTATTATTAGTACTATAATAACGCATATTTTCTGTTAGTTTTATCATCCTACAGGGAAAATAAATGATTTTATGAAAAAAAAATGGGAAACTCAGTGTCCCTTGTACAAGGGACACTGGTGGTCGGTGAGAAAACTACGGTCTTGAATAGAAATTCGGTCTTACAGAATGTTGGTATATCGCACCTGGAACATGCACATAAAGTATTATCAAAATAGAACAGTAAATAAGCACGTAATAACAAAAAAAAAGAGCAAAAACTAAAGCGAAAGCCCCGCCAATAAATATGGAAATCGCAAATTTTTTAGTATATCTTTCAAAAATTGGTCAATGTCATTTTCTACGTTTTCTAAGATTAGTTTCATCACAGAAAACAACTTTAGGGGCATCAGGGGTATCTAAACTAATTTTTCAAGTTTCTTGTCCTCAGAAAAAATCGCTTTTTCGCTTTTTCTCTGGTTTGGTTTTTTATATATAAAGTTACTATAAGGCTTTATTTCTACCTTCATTTATCTGGTGTTCATATCTTTTATTTGTAAAATGTAATAAGTGAATAAATAAATAAATACAGTAAATGATGATACAACTGTACTTGGGTAGAAGTTATTACATGTTTACGCTTGTCTGGTTTTGTGATTTTTTGTTGAGACGCAGTTCATCTGTCACCTACACACTACTATAAGCAGTAATAATACTATTTTTTTGGGTTCATCATACGTCTGGCATCGTGTCATACTGTTTATTTTGCTCCAAACTCGTCAAACCGAAATTACAGAATGATTGGAAGTCCCTATCTGAAAAGAGGAGTTTTGGTGGTACTATGCGTACCACCTTTATGCACCCGGTGCGGTATAGTAGACTTGAATGGTGGTACCCACCTACCTCCAAACAAACTTTCGGTAATGAAGAGGTGACTTGGGCGCTCATGATTCTGGCTCTTCGGTTTCGGTATCGTACGACTCCGACTCCGAATTAATTGATGCTTTTGCCCCCTGTACAACCGGTAATTAGTGAAGTTATTTCTGATGTAGATTCGAAGATTTTGGCAATGGAAACTACCTGGAAACAGAATTTTAAGAAATTACAGCTTAGTCTAGATAGAGATATTTCTGCTAAGTTTAACAATCTGTCAGAGAATTTTCAAGAAGCCTTTACTAGAATGTCTAACACACTTTTAGATTCATTTTCAGCTCCTCGTCAGGTACCTGTCGACAGCACCATGGGTAACGTGCGACAGATACCCCGGCTTGTGAACCCCGTCGTGGCGAAGGCCTAGGGGGGATCCGGTTCCGGGCAGGTGCCTAACGAATCTTTACCCAACGTGTCCCCTGTTAGTCCCGTAACAGTGCCAAAGGGCGCTTATTTAGAGGAAGAGGGGGGAGGGATATTAGTGTCAGACCTAAGATAGCTAGTCGTCAGGATTTACTTCAGAGGAAGTTTCTAAGTTAGGATCTGACGATGATGATGATGATGACGCGGATTCGTGGGATATTGATGTTTCCTCGAATGGATGTCATGATGTAGAATTCAAGAAACTTTTTGATTAATTTGAGTTTTCTTCCTCAGGCGAGGCCTAAGAGCAGAAGCAGCCTCCGCCTCGTTGTATTACAGAAGGGATTTTTCTTGACGGTCCTTCCCGGTCACAGGAATTTGTACGTTTTCCCCTTTGCCCAGAGGTTCGCGAGAGTGAGGGCGGACGTTGCCGCTAAACTTTCGAAGGTGATCGGGGGAAGGAAGAGGAAGCTCTCTTCTCTTCTACGACACCGGAGAGGAGTTTACCAGGTGGCGGATGATTCTTCATTCTCTCGACCGCCCCCCAAGCCAAATCCTGATTTTGTCCGACTTTCAAGTCAAGCCCTTGCCTTCTAAGGCTTCGGTCTCTGTCTCAATTGAAGATTTTATTGCTATGGAGGCTGTTATGAGCTCCTTACAAGAAGCTCAATCCTTCAATATGTGGGTCCTCGGAGGGCTTTTAATGTATATCAAGACTCCGGGTTTGTTCCTCCTGATGCTCCTCTTTTTGAGAAATTCTGCTCATCCATTTCAATCGCTTCTGTACATCAGAACGAGCTTGCTGCTTCAATGCAGGCCTTTCTTGTTTCTCTAAGGCGTAACCTGTATTTGTCGCAGTTACCCTCCTCTGTATCGGAGATTCAGAGAACCCGTCTGTTGTCCTCATTCTCCTTTTGGCGATTTCCTTTTCGATATTTCTGTGCTTTCTGAGGTTTTGAAGGACATCAAGGTGATGCCTCTTCCCAAGCTCACTGGGCCTTATCAGAGCTTTTTCCTCTGGTCTTCCTCCCGTTCCTTCAAGGAGTAAGCGTAAGTTTAGACCAGATCTGTACCTTCTGCTCCAGCCCAACAACCTCCTTCTGGCTCTTTTTTCCAGAGTACACCTAGGTTGCTGGGTGCCTCTTCTTCATCCTCTGGTGCTACACCCTTTGAAAACGCGGGAGAGGTTCTTGGCGTGGCTCTAAGGGCAGAGAAAGAGCTCAACCTCCAGGAGGACCACCTTCTTCTTCTTCTTCTTCTTCCTTGTCTCTGCGTAAGAATTTTCGGAAGTAGGAGTCATCACCTCGCCTGGAGACCGCAGTAGGAGCTTGTCTCTCCCGCCATTGGTCAGCTTGGCAGGGGAGAGCGGTGGATGCTTGGGTGGTGGAGGTCCTGAAGGAAGGTTACGAGATCCCTTTTGTTTCCAGACCTCCACTTTCCAATCGTCCTCTCGAGTTCAGGCAGTTATTCCCCTCACTCAATCAGGGGTCAAGCCTTGAGAAGGAGCTTTCGGCCCTCGGTTGAGAAGGATTGCCATAGAGCGAGCTCCTCCTTCTCCAGGTTTTACTCTCGGATGTTGTAGTTCTAAAGGCCTCGGGTGCTGGCGCCCCATCATAGATCTTACGGTTTTGAACAAGTTCATTCTAAAGTCCAAGTTCAGGATGGAGACGGTCCAGACTGTTCTTTCATCCGTCAGGAGGGGGACTGGATGATTCCATCGATCTGCAGGATGCTTATCTGCAAATCCCCATCCATCCAAGAAGCAGACCTTACCTTCGGTTTTTCATGGACTCGGGAGTTTTCCAGTTCAAGACCCTTTGTTTCGGCCTCACCACTGCTCCACAGGTCTTTTCTCGGGTGATGGCTCCTGTTTCAGCTATTCTGCATCAGTTAAATGTAAGGATGCTTCGGTATCTGGACGATTGGCTAGTCCAGGCCGAATCTCTAGAGAAATGTCTCCGGTCGAGGGTAGATAGTTCTGTCTCTTTGTGTCGAGTTGGGGATTCGTGTCAAACTTCGACAAGTCCAATCTAATCCCTTGCCAGATCATGACTTATCTCGGGGATTGTTTTGAATTCCCAGATTTTGAGGGCTTCTCACCCGCTCAGAAACGGATAGACAAGCTTCTGAGTATGATCGAAGAATTTTTGTCCTCCGTAACGCAGCCAGTTTCTCTTTGGAGGTCTCTCCTGGGCCATTTGTCATCCCTCATCCAACTGGTTCCCGGAGGTCGTCTCAGAATGAGGTCCCTTCAGTCGACACTTCGCCAGTCATGGGATTTCGTGTCCGAGGACACGATAGTCGCCTCTTCTCCACAATGTCAGAAGGATCTCCGTTGTGGATGCAAGTTCACCGCCTCAAGTCAGGACATCTCTTCTTTCGGTTCCTCCGGACCTAATGTTTTGGTCAGACGCCTCGGATCAAGGTTGGGGCGCACACCTGGGCTCCGAAGCCGCTTCGGGCCTTTGGTTAGAGGAGGAGAGGAGCATGTCAATAAATTGGAGGGAACTGAGGGCAGTGTACCTAGGCCTTTCTTTCATTTCAGGAACAACTGTTTGGAGTCGGTTGTCGCGATCTTTGTCGACACACACAGCAAGTCTCGTACTTGAGAAACCAAGGCGGCACACAGTCGGATCTTCTCACTCAAGAAGCCCGATCATCCTGTGTTGGGCAGAAGACAGGGGGATACGTTGGTCCCTCAGTTTATCCTGGGCCATCACAACGTCTTAGCAGACGCCTTGTCGAGACCGAACGAAGTTCAAGGGTCGGAGTGGACACTTTGCCAGGAAGTCTTCGACAGCCTCAGGAAGAAATGGCCTGTCACAGTCGATCTGTTTTGCCACCCCACTGAATTTTCGGTGCCAGATATTCTTCGCCCCTTACCAGACTCCTCAGAGTGCCGGACAGACACACTTTTGCAGGACTGGGAGGGACTTCAAGCCTATGCTTTTCCTCCGTTCTCTCTGGTGAGGTCAGTCCTCAACAAAGTGAGGGCAACCAAGCGTCTGGATCTCACCTTGATCGCCCCCTTCTGGCCACAGAAGGAGTGGTTTCCGACCTTCTGGAAGCACTGGTGGAACCCCCCATTCGCCTGCCAGGGAGACCAGATCTTCTCAAACAACCCATTTTCATCGGTTCCATCAGAGGCTCCACATGCTTCATCTTCATGCCTGGAGACTGTCAGGAGGTTCTCCAAGCACGAAGGGTTCTCCTCCAGAGTGGCGCGACAGTTGGCTCTTGCCAGGCGGCAATCAAACCAGAGTAAATTATCAGGCTAAATGGTCGGTTTACAGACGTTGTGTAAGTCTCAAGGACATTCAATTTCTAGACCTTCCTTACCGAAAGTAGCAGAGTTTTTAGTTCATTACATCATGACAGGGCCCTGTCACCTTCGTGCATTAAGGGTATTATAGGTCTATGCTTTCCTATGTTTTTTAAGGCAAGGCTTCCTGAGATCTCTTCATCTTATGTCATTAGAGATTTACTTCGATCTTTTTCCCTATCTCGACCCAGGCCGCAGTGTTCGCACTCCGACATGGGACGTTAACAAAGTCCTTCAGCCTTAAGGTTCCCTCCGTTTGAGCCTCTGAATTCTGCCAAATTTAGGGACCTCTCTTCTAAGACACTCTTCCTTGTCTCACTGGCTACAGCCAAGAGGTGGGTGAACTGCAAGCACTCTCTTTTCTGGTTGCCAGATCTGGACAAGACATGATTTTGTCATACCTTCCTGAATTTGTCGCAAAGACTGCATCGTCTGATAATCCCATTCCAGGTCTTTCGTACTGAAGTCGCTGGTCGACTTTGTTGATAATTTAAATGAGGAATTAGTTCTTTGCCCTGTTAGGGCGCTCTCATGTTATTTACGCCGCACGAAGGACATTCAGGGTCGTCCCCGTCATCTGTTTTGTTTCACCCCGAAATGTCAAGAGACCTATTTCAAAGAATGGTGTATCCTTTTTTCTGAGAGATCTGATCGTTAAAACTGGTGGTTCGGCTGCTGGGGAAGACCAGACGCCGAGAGCACACAGTATTAGAGCAGTTGCTACATCAGTAGCTTTTATGAAGAACGTCTCAGTCGCCAAGGTGCTTGAGGCGGCGACTTGGCGTTCTAATTCTGTTTTTGCCTCTTTTTTTACTTGAGGGATATTTCTCTAGTTCTAGGCGACCTTCGTTCTTTGGGCCCGTTGGTGGATGGCAGGACAGGTCGTCAGACAGGAGAATTAGGTAGTCTTCCTGTTTTTACGTTTGGTTGCTACCTGTATATTATTCATTAATTTGTGTTTTGTTGTATATATTTTTTGTTTTGTATAACCCAATCCCATGGCAGTTTTTGACGTAGTTATAATGGGAATTAGGCAGTTTTGGTATTAGGTGTTTTTGATGACAAGGACTGACTGCTTGCAACTCATGCTGCTTCCATTTTCAGTGTGAAATGGTTCCAGCCACTGGGTTGTCGGCACTGCGACTACAGCTTCTCCCAGAGTCGATGCTGACCTAGGACTAGCCACTGGTTCGCTTGTCCTGACGACTCCTGTTCTTTTTCACTGTCCTGGACAGGGAATTAGTCGATGGATCGTCCTGCTGTCATCTGGTGACTCGCTCACCATCTACTTTTTGTCTCACCTGCTTCTCGGAGTCAGACACTCGTGTGAGATCAGGCGACATTTAGTAGCCCGGAGTTTCTTGTTGACGAAGTCGGTTGCGTTGATACACCCCGCCATGATCGTGTAACACGAGACCAGTTGGACTGTCAGGCATTCGTCCTTCGGGACTGAATCGCCTTTTTTGCTCCGCGCTAACTTTCTCTTGGCACCAGAAAGCTCGAGTTTAGGAGTTGCTCATGAGCCGATTCGTTGCTGGCGACTTCGGGTTGCGTTGATACACCCCAAGGTTTGCTAGCTTTGAATCGCCCAGACAGTCCAGACACTCATCCTTTAGGAAAGAATAGTGCTTGATAGTCTTCAGGGTGCAGCCTTTGCTGTCCGCAATTCGTCTGACTGGTCACCTCGGTCGGGCACCGACTTTTAGTACAGACGGACTGACTATGCACTTACTCCTTGTCCTGTGCTACCGCAGTTGTGGCATTATGGTAAGGAGACTTTGAGTTGTTAGTATCTTTGACCTTGGGTTGAGTTTTGACTGCCTATGATATATATTTCTTTGTTTGTTTTCTCCTATTCTGTCCGAAGGGGAAATTGTATTCAGATTCCCTCCTCCTTTTCAATGTGGGTTAATCGGGCTAGAGATAAATATTAGGTAATGTTTAATTAATATGGAATTTTTTATTCTAAATTAATATTAATAATACTTACCTGTATAATTTATCTAGTCCCACCCCCATCCTACCCACGATCTGCTATCACAACTGATTTGAGGAAGGTTTTTCGTACTGTCAACGACAGTGTTGCCAACTGGCGGACAGAATAGGAGGTAACAGGGTTGCCAATGTGGTAAATTTTGGTGCGGTTTTTGGGGATTTAGGGCTAGATAAATTATACAGGTAAGTATTAATTAATATTAATTTTAGAATAAAATTCCATTTTGGAATTAGAACGTTCTTTAAGTCCTATATTAGGGTAAAAAACCGCATGGTACAGGGGTGGACCATGTACGATCAATGTGTACAACCCCCAAAAAAGTACATAATAACGCTTCCTGACATCGGAGATGGGCATCAGACGCGACTTCTTGTTGGTGAGAAACGGAGCTAAAAACCTCTACTCCGGTGTCAGGACGTGTTATAATGTACTTTTCTTGGGGTTGTACACATTGATCGTACATGGTCCACCCCTGTACCATGCGGTTTTTTACCCTATGACGTCACGACATCTTGACTTTCGTACCTATTGTAAATAATTGCTTTACTCAACTTTCTAGCAGAACAGTTTACCAGTTATTCATGCAGATTATCAGCTCTTCATGTAATTGGTATAATCGTAATGCGCATATATATCTTTATTATTTACTTTTTGGATATATGAAGATGTTTTATTGCCGGATTATCGCTGTAGTGTGACGCAATCGTTTTCGGTCCCCCTTACATAGCCATAATAAATATATATAAGACAGCCTTAATCCCTTTGTGTACTTACTTAGGTTGGAGGGTAAAGGTGAGCTGCCATCTTTAAGAATGCATGGAGCCTATGATCCAATACTTTAAAATGCAATTTAAAATAGGCAAGAGCCAGTGTCCAACAGACTGATCCTTTCGACGACTGTATTTAGGCAACAGATTCTTTAAATCCCGCCATCGCCTCTCAATAGTATTAGTATGAGCTCCAGTGTGCGTGTCCACAAAGTTCAAGGAGTGGTTGACTCTTAAATGAAGAAATCCCTCCTCATTTAGGCAATCGTATGCCTTCCAACAGTCGGAAATGATGGTAGTGCCGGACTCTATATAATCACTTTCACTTTTAATAACACCGTGATCTTGGCAATACTTTATTATTCTTTCGATGTTACCACAATAATGCAAAACAAAATCTTTATAATTTAGATAACAATTGAGACAAGAACTTGGGAGAAAATCCACAGAAATTGATGTCAAAGTAGATGGTAAATGAGAAACCGCACCAGAAGTTGAAGGTTCACACGCTTCCATGGCTCTCAAAAGACTGAAAAATTAGTGGTGGAAATTGTGTGAAAAGTGTCGAAAAGTGTTAGTTTCCGAGTAGGCCTCAAATAAACCTTTACCCCCAAGGGAAAATGAAATGGCACCCCTGGTTCAGTGACCATAGATAAACTTTAGTCAAGAGCTAGCATCAATCGAAAGAACACCTCGAGACCTCTACTTTCCTCTGGAAGTAAGTGTTTTCTCCCGAGTCACAAATTAATGTCATAGATTCTAATTAAACTGAGGTTACTGAAAGTCTAGCCAATGGTGGTATGGTAAGAGCTCGTCTAGTCCTTTATCATAATAGACTTCATTTTCCAAGACACTCAGATTTAGGAGAGCATTTTTCTTCTTTTAAGTGAAAGCTAAAGACATCTACCTCATTAGCTTTCAGGCACTGCATGCCCTTATGTCCATTCTGCAGTCAACCTACTGGAAGTGTAATCGATCTTTGTTTTTCACTATTTTTGAAAAAAGGTAAAGGAGTTAAAATATTGCAGTACCTTGCAATCATTATTAGTAACTGGCATGGTATCGCAGAAGGAAGCATATAATTTTCTCCTACTGTATCTTCACCTTGTAGTAAGGTGCCAAGTTTTCAAGGGTAGCAGGTACAATTCACCTGGAGCACCCACCACTGTCAGTGGATGGGTTGTGGCTTTGTTTCAGTGAAGGTGACAGTCTTATCTGGTTGTGTTTACTATATTGGTACAGTGCCCTGGGCAAGGGCACTTATGGATAGTACTTTGCTAGCCATCTGTTACATCCTTCGCTGCAAAGCTCCCCTGATACTTTGTTTGCCATCGGACAGCTCCTTCGCTGCAAAGATCCCACTTAGTAGAGGTGCTCCACGGCTTTACTGCCACGCCTGCAGGTTAAGTGGAGCGCCAGCTAGAGGCAGGCTTTTTAATTAACAAGGAATGACAAGCATTGTATTCAGTGCGAGCAACTTTTCTATTTTTAATTCATTACATGAATGAATATTTTGGAATAGAATGTGTCCATGTATCCCACCTCCTATCAATGTGGGATTCAGCTATGTAATTACTTGGAAAGCTACTTAAATAAAAATGACATTTTTTTTATAAAATAAGGTTTTATAAATACTTACCAAGTAACTACATGATTGGACCCCTCTCCTCCTCTCTCATGGACATAAGGCATAAACAGAATGAGGTTGTCTGCTGAGTTGTTCATGGTATTCCCTTTAGTGGGCGGGACTGGCTACCTGCACTAAACTTTGAAGTGTTACCCACAAAATTTTTAATTTAAACTGCCACGTAAGTTGAAACTATATGTAATTACATACTTGGTAAGTATATATAAAACTACTTTATCATAAAAATGTCGTTTTAGTAAGCACTGTAAAAAGGGTTTTGACTACCCACAAGGTGAGGATGAAATTTCTCAAGTTCTTAGTACGTATATTTATTTAATAATCATCATTACAGTATTTGGATTAAGATCAAATGATGCTCATTTTACTATTTGTTTCCTTTGGGCTTCACATAACAATGGTACTTCTGGTTTCAAATATTTACGTTGCACACCTGCTCAACTTCTTTGGCAAAATACTTTTTCAGAGAATTAAGATTTAATTGTAGCAGCACCTGATCCTAACCATTAATGCAATGTTACATTTCAGCTCATCCAGAAGTTCTTCAGGTTCCTCAGGAAGTTCAGAAAGTTCTTCAAGCACCAGTAGATCTTCCTCCTCATCTTCCTCCTCTTCTTCATCTTCAACTTCAAGATCAAGATCAAGGGATAAGGATGCTAAGCAAAAGTGAGTTGTTTGTACCTTATGTATGCTGCCAAATTGTTTTGTAAACACTTATATCTTTGGTGAATTGCTAAAAAAATGTTTATTTCTAAGATATGTGTACAAATTTGTTAATAGTGTCTTGTGCAGATTTTAGTTCTACATGTTTTTTTACCCTTGATATTCCTTTATTTTTATTGTAGTGTCTTACCGAACAATTATAGAGCCGTGATTTCCACGAGCGGCAGGATACTAAATTCAAATTTAGCGCGTCGGCGTCGCCAACACTGGTGGTGATGACGTCATCTCCCTCCACTCGCGGGAGAACCAGGTACAACTGCCCAGGTGAATCCAATTCTTTTCCTGCCGGCGTCCGGTGAACATCGGTGGTCGGTGCGGTTGGATGACTTTGCTTCGCTTTTTTTTTTTTTCTTGTGGAATTGATCTTCGGAATTGGTGAAGTACTCTTTTTTGCGTTATTGTTATTTTGCTTTTTATTTAGGCGTTGCCATGTCGGATTCTAGTCCGTCGGGAGTTTAGGTTTTGCATCTCAGGATGTAAACTGAATTATCCAAGTTAGAATATGATTCTCACCACTAAATGTGTTAAGTGTAGGGGACAGGTTTGTTCAGCAGATCGAACATGTAACGAGTGTAGTGATTGGACTGATTCTCAATGGAAGTTTTTTAGTTCATACTCGGAGAAATTAGCTAAAGACAGAATTAGCAAAAGCAGCGCTTAGGGAAAGTAGACTTAGCTCTGCTTCGTCTTGCGATGCTTCCGTTCCTTCTGTTTCTCCTCAAATTGTTATGTCTCCTTTAACTACACCTCCTATTCCTCCTACTAATCCCACTTCTCCGCTTCCCGTGTAGTTTCTTCGACACCATTGCCAAGCTGGAATCGAGGTTAGATCAGAAATTTTCGGTACTAGCGAATCGGTTTTGCAACTTGGTAATTCAGTTAAGACGTTTTTGGAGAAAGCGGCTTCAGGTAAGAGTAGTTGAGGGTGTGTCTGTCTGTCCTGACACGTCTCCTAGACAAAGGTCACTGTCCAGCTCCCCCGCACCGGGGAGAAGACATACCGGAAGTCCAAGGGAGTCGATCGGGATTTGCCCACAGACAGGCGCCTCTCTTGTTGAGCCTTTGCGCTCAACAGGGCTCGGTTAAGCGTTGGAAAGGTGTTGCGGTCAGACGCCTTTCGAATGATTCAAGCGATTCGTCTCCGTCGCGCGGCGCTCTTGGCGAGATTCGCCCGTTCGCGTCCCTTAAAGAGGCGTTCAGGCGCCGATTCTTCGCCTCCTCCAGTCAAGCGGTATAAGGAGCCTGAGAGTATGGGTTGCGCCGCGGCCGTTAGCGCTCGTTCGTCGCCTCAATCTGTGCTTTTTCAGCTCCATCTACTAGTAGAGATTGTGGTTTTTAGCGCTGTAGCTAGCAGTTCTAAGGGTGTTTTCTTTAGGCGCTTTTTTGTCTGTTACGCTGATGCGCCTGTTTCGCCTCAAATTTCGGCGGCTCAGAGCGAGGCGCAAGTAGTTTTTCCGCTCCTGCTGAACATTTAGGCTCTTCCAAGCCTACGTTAACTGTTTTTGATTCTCTCTGGCACCTTTGCGCAAGCAATTAGAGATGTTAACCAACTGGATGAATGAGTCCAAGGGTGGTTCGAAACCTTCAGATCCGGTTGTAGTTCCGTCTACTTCTTCAGCGGTATCGAGAATAAGAAGAAGTAGAGGAGAGGATTCTCATCACCTCTCGTGTTATTCACGTCTCCTTAGATTTTCTTCTGGTATCTTATCCAGATTATTTTGAGAAAGCGGCTCGCGCTCCCCAACTTCGACTTTTTTGATGAGGAGGAAAACTTCAGACCCTATCTCCCCAAAACTTGTTCTATCTAAAGCGGTTAGACATTCGTTGAAAGAGACTGAAAAATGGATGTCTATGAAAGAGACTTAGGGAAGGCTCTTTTTTGCTTACCCTCCCTCTAAGTGCTTCGCAAGAGGTATAGGTTTTATGTAACTGGGAAGCTCCTTCTCTGGGAGTTTCTGCCTCCTCCCAGGGAGACTTCTCCAGTTTAATCGACTCTCTAGAAGATCTGCTTTCGCCGCAGCGAAAGTTTTTCGTTTACAGCGCCTGAGTTGGACCACGTTGTAAAGAATCATTAAACTTTTGGAAGTCTTTAGCTTCCTTGATTGGACTATTGGCGCTTTAGCGGCCAAGATCGAAGATTGTCCTTCTCTTTCTCAGGAGTTAGCGGAGGATTGGATTGGTTGTGTCCTGTGCGGACAAATCCATAGGGTGGATGGATGTGTGAGTTAGCTTCGCTCATCGCCTTTGGTACCCTTAAGAAAAGGCAACTTTGTGGTGCTCCTTTGCTTCTAAAAGGGTACTTCCCAACAGAAGTCTGCTCTCTTGTTTGCTCCGTTGTGAAAGATAACCTCTTTCCAGACGATGTAGTGTTGTCAATTTCGTCTGCGCTAGATAAGAAATCTACTTCGGACTTTACTGGCACAGTCTACTAAGAGACCTAAAGCTCCTGTGGAGACTGTTCCTTCGGTTTCTCCTCTGCCCAAGTGCCTTTTCGAGGGAGAAAAACCCAAGCGCTTCTTTCGGCACGAAGTCGAATTGCGACCTCAGTCTAAGGCCTCGGCCAAGGTTAACAAACCTTCCAAATGAAAGCTCGGTTCTTCATGCACCAGTGAAGGGAGCCAGGGCTGGCTATGTTTTGGGAGGAATGGGAAAACAGAGGAGCAGAAGCCTGGGTAGTGCAAGTACTCAAGTTCGGCTATCGTATTCCTCTCGTTTCACCTCCCTCGCTCTCACCTGTGCCAATTCCATTCCAGGCATACTCTCCGGGCTCAGACAAATTTCTGGCGCTAGCCGCAGAAGTGGAAAGCGCTTGTTCTCAAAGAAGCGATAGAACAGATAGAAGGGGATTTTCCTCCAGGCTTTTACAATCGCCTTTTTGTAGTTCCCAAGTCATCAGGGGGCTGGAGGCCGGTTTTTGGATGTGAGCGCCCTGAACTTGCATGTCCAGAAAACAAAATTTCATATGGAGACCACTCGGTCGGTTCTGGAGTCCATCAGACAGGGGGATTGGATGGTCTCTCTGGACATGCAAGACGCTTATTTTCACATTCCGATACATCGCGAATCTCGGAAGTACCTGAGGTTCATGTTCGAAGGCAAGGTGTTTCAGTTTCGGGCGCTTTGCTTCGGACTAGCGACCGCTCCTCAAGTTTTCACCAGGGTTCTATCCCCGATAGGAAGCTGGCTGCACATATTAGGAGTAAGAATCTCCCTCTATCTGGACGATTGGCTTCTCCGGTCGGAATCAGAGAGTCGGTGCATGAAGGACCTTGGAACAACTCTGGATCTTGCCAGAAAGTTAGGAATTCTGGTCAACAAACAGAAGTCCCAGTTGGTTCCATCTCAGAGCATCCTTTATTTGGGGATGATTCTGAATGCTCAAGTTTTTCGGGCTTTTCTGTCCCCGAAGAGGGTTCAAGGCTGTCTGGAGACAGTTCAGGAGTTCTTGGACAAAAAGGTAAGTTCTGCCAATCAGTGATGAGGCTCCTGGGGCAAATTGACGTCATGGAGAAATTTGTGACGTTGGGAAGACTGCACATGAGACCTCTGCAGGTTTTCCTGAGAGCCTCTTGGTGCAGGAAGACACAACCAGACTCGATTACCTTTCCTGTCACAGATCAAATAAAAGAGGACCTAAGTGGTGGCTCTCTCGAGCAAGGTTGGAAGAAGGGTTAGATTTACGACCCATCCTCCCCCGAACCTACAAGTTCTTTTCCGACGCATCGGACACAGGTTGGGGAGCCCTACTGGGAAATCAACGGACTTCAGGAGCTTGGTCGGAGAAGGAGAAGAAGTTCCACATAAATGTAAAGGAACTGTTAGCAATTTTCTTGGGGCTCAGACAGTTTCGGAGTTTAGTAGAAGGTCGAGTAGTGGCAGTGCATTCCGACAACTCCACGCTCTCTCGTACGTGCGGAAACAGGGGGGGTGACCTTCACTCCGTCTTTCTCTCTGTACGAATTAGCCAAGGATCTCCTCCTGTGGTCAAACGAAGCGAAGGTTCAGCTAGTCCGAGATTTGTTCCGGGAAAGATGAACGTTCTGGGGACGAGTTAAGTCGTCAACAGCAAGTGTTACCTCTGGAGTGGACTTTGGACAACGAAAATTGTCAGAACTGGCGCCTTTGGGGACGCCGTCAATAAGACTGTTCGCGACATCAAGGAACAACCGTCTTCCTCTCTTTTGTTCTCCAGTTCCCAGAGGCCTCTAGCTTGGTCGGTGGACGCAATGCTGTTGGATTGGTCGTCTGGAAGCTTATGCATTCCCTCCGTTCGTCTAATAAGAGATGGTGCTGAACAGTTCATGTCGCACAGGCAATGTAACACTAACGTTAATCGCTCCCTTTTGGCCAGGAAAGAGTGGTTCCCGGACCTTCTCCAGTTGTTAGTAGACTTCCCCAGACTTCTTCCTCCAGAGAAGTGGCTTCTCAAACAGCCGCACTTCAAGAGGTTCCACCAAAACTTGTCCCGCTCTAGCTCTGACAGGGTTCAGACTGTCCGGAATCTTGTCAGAGCGAAAGGATTTTCAAGAAGAGCTGCAGAAGCTATCGCTCGTTGTAGGAGAGAGTCTTCTAACAAACTCTATCAAGGGAAGTGGAGAATCTTCAGAGAGTGGTGTAGAAGTGCTTAAAGTCTCTACTTCTGCGACCTCTTTAACAGAAAATAGCAGATTTTCTTTATTTCTTAGGAACTCTAAGAAAACTGGCTCCTTCGACGATCAGAGGATATAGAGCCATGCTCTCTTCGGTTTTTCGACATCGAGGTTTGGATATTTCCTCCAATTCAGATCTGTCGGACCTCATTAGGTCTTTCGAACCACTAAGCTCCCGCAAGATACAGTGACTTGGAACTTAGATGTGGTGCTTAAGTTCCTCATGGGGCCACGTTTGAGCCTTTGAAGTCGGCTTCACTCAGGAACTTGACTAAGAAGGCACTTTTTTTCTTATTGCACTAGCTTCTGCTAAGCGTGTCAGCGAATTGCACGCTATAGACAAAAGAGTCGGTTTCTCTCAAGGCAATGCTGTATTTTCGGTATCTTTGACCTTTCTAGCCAAAAATGAGAAATCCTTCTAATCCTTGGCCGAGGAGTTTTGTGGTAAGGAACTTATCTGATTTGGTTGGACATGAGGAGGAAGAAAGGCTCTTATGTCCAGTCAGGGCTATTAAGCAGTATCTGTTTGCCACTAAGGGTATTAGGGGACAATCTTCTAAGCTCTGGACCTCGGTTCAAAATCCCTCTCGTCCTCTTTTCTAAGAATGCTATATCGTTCTTTATTAGAGAGCTTATCAGGGAAGCTCACTCGCAGTCCGAGAACGACAATCTTTCCGTTCTGAGAGTTAAAGCTCACGAGGTTAGAGCAGTGGCAACTTCTTTAGCATTCAGAAAGAATTTATCTTTTAGCTTCGATTCTTCAGAGCACGTTCTGGAGATCGAATTCGGTTTTGCGAGTCATTATCTCAAAGAAATAGAAACGGTTTTCGAGAATTGTAAAACGTTAGGTCCTGGTGGCGGTTTCTGGCATGGTGTTTGGGAGAAACGGCACAGGGGTCGTCACCTCTATGCTAACTTTTCACCTTGAATAGGTTGTCGAGTTCAAGGGAAGCTGGGGGTACTGAGTACCTGGGATACTCACCAGTCTGTTAGGTCAGATTTTACAATGGTTGGGTATATATGTTTTTAAATCTGGTGTTGGTGACAATGTTTTGTATGATTGAATTTCTGGTCTTAGCCCAGGGCAAGGGCAATCTTTGTTGTTACTATCCTCCGTCAGTCAGCCTTGACTCGCTTGAACTACGGAAGGATTCCACCTGTAGAGGCTAACTTTGGTCAAATTCCAATTCCTCTACAATAGTAGAAGAGCACCGACCAGAGGCAGTAACAGTCTGCTGTAGCTCTCTTACAAGGTAAGGTAAACAGACACCTTGAGTGTTTACTGGTATTGCAATAAATGTAACATTTAAAAATACTAGTGGTCACTGAATCCCACCTTCCCATAAATGTGTAATCAGCTCTATAATTGTTCGTAAGACACTACAATAAAATGAAATTTTCATTATTAAAATGAAGTTTTATTGTATACTTACCGAACAATTATGATTATACCCACCCTCCTCCCCTTAGGTGGACGGACGGGCAGAAAGAATTGGATTCACCTGGGCAGTTGTACCTGGTTCTCCCGCAAGTGGAGGGAGATGACGTCATCACCACCATGGTTGGCGACGCCGACGCGCTAAATTTGAATTTAGTATCCTGCCCGCTCGTGGAAATCACGGCTCTATAATTGTTCGGTAAGTATACAATAAAACTTCATTTTAATAATGAAAATTTCATTTTTTAAATAAGAGTGAAACATACATTGTATTTGAGAATGGGGTATGTGCAAGGAATCATAAACTTACTCTTGTAAGCAGTTGGTAATGTCAACTGAAAATAGTTCCTGAATAGTTACTAAAAGTATTAAAATAGTGGTTAGATGAGAGGGTGTCCTGAGAATCATTCGTGATACATTAACACCATGTATGTTACATCTATCAGTGCAATCTAAAGCTTTTTCTAGGTCAGTGTAGTCTGTGCCACATATACCAATAGCTTTTTCCTTTTACTCTCAAAGTTTTCACTCAATTATTCAATAAATACTTGATCCACATGATAATTATTCAATAAATACTTGATCCACACGATATCAAAAACTATTCTCATCCTGTCTGTCTCTTATGTCTTCTAACTTAATTTCTCGATTAAAATCCTTCGTATCACCATTCCAGTGTAATAACCAGTGTTATTCCCTAATGGTTGTTTTACCTGTAGTAGCTTCTGTCACCTGTATTTTTATACTGTACAAAAGAGCAATTAGTATGGTAATCATTGAAGATGTTACCATTTCCATACATAACTTACCTGAACTAGATATAGATATCTCTTTTATTAATCATAGTTGCACTATTGTACTGCAGAATCCCACTATTTATGCAATCAGCTCCCAGCACCTTTTCATTCTCTTATTCTTATAATTACCTTCCTTGCATTAACTCATCTCACAAGCATTTATACTGGATCCTTTGTAACATCTACCTTCAAGAGCCTCAAAGTACTCTCCATCTTTTCTTCAGACACTACGTCTCTCTTTGTATTTGTTGTTAGGTCCATGTACTCAACCTTTTTCTGCATTTACTGTTCTTGATATACAACTTCTCTGTAATGTCCATGCTTTGATGTACATGTGTGATTTTTTTATAGTTTTTTTTATTACTAGTACTATATTCATTCCCTTTCCAAATACTAAGAGATCATCTCTTATATTGCCATTACACTGTCAACCTTTTAATATCAACATCCTTTTTCTTACTACTCTTCCTTTTACACCTAAGTTTTTTAGTTTCCCCTCCGTGACCCAAACATACACGCAAACTTCTGTTTCAGTGTCTTAGTCATAACTTATTTTTCATTATTCTAACTTATTTTTCGTTATTCTCCTTTGATTCTATTCTCACTTCCTTTTTTAGCAAACTCACTTGTCTTGGTTACCTAAATAGCCACGTTATTGCCCGTCCTCTCCACTAAAGGTTAATTTTTCCTTGATCAGATATTAATCAGGTTTGTATTCAGCCATGTCAGTTTTCACTATTCCCCATTAACTTGCTCTTCCATCCACTTAATACATATGTACACATAATTCAACAAACTTTTCATCTGTATTTTATTCTTGCTAATATTTAATATTTTTTTTAGAAATCATATATTTTCAACATTCACACCTGTCCAGAAATGTTTTTCATGCAGCTCAACATTAACTTGATTCTAGGAACTCTATACCTACTAACTATAGTTTTGGTCACCTTTTATGATCAAGTCACTTGTTCTCCAATTCCATTCGCAACAAACACTGACTTACCAGTTCAATTAACTTATCAGTTCTTAGACTATGAGCACTTACTATAACCCTTTAATTTTTATTCCTGTGTCATTCAGTTGTATTATGCAATTCTTTGACATATTTGTACTCTCCCACTCGTGTTCACAATCATGATATAACAAGTTCTACCCTCTCTCTGTGTGTAGGCATTAATAAAGGGTGTTTGACATTTTCCTTTAGCAGTTAGCTGCACCTAATATTAGCTTGTTACTCCATCTATTCCTGCATCTTTCATCTTGCTGTCCAGCCCTCTTGGTGATCTTTGGGATTTTCTCCTAGTTTCATTTTTAAATCCTTGTAGGTTTGTACTTCATTTCATCTTTTTTTTTTTTTTTTTTTTTCCAGCTCCTTCAGGTCCTATTTTTGGCTGGCTGAGTGTCTTTGTGCCCAGCTATATAGCCTAAATGATTCATTCATTGTGTTCTTTCCATAACTCTGCTTCTCTCGCACGCCCTTCACATTCCCATTCGTCTCTCCAAGTGCCATAATATTCAGTGATCTTATTTTGTGTTTACAATAAGTCTCTCAAGCACCCCAGAATCAGTAGGGTGAGACGAGTAAGGCATTCAAGTATCTTATTGTAATGATGAAAGTGTGTTTCATACTAGCCTGCAGAACTAATAATTGCATGTTCCTATCATGCCCATTAACTGGATGAGAAACCTACTTACATTGAATCCTAAACTTTCAATGCGCATTAAATTACTGCATATATATGTCTACTACACATATAATACAGCCACATATATATCCTTAAATACATACATAAGTGGAATTTACACCAAAAACAATGGGCAACAAGTCAAGTGACCTCTGAGAAATTAGACCACTGTAGCTTGTTCCTAGTTGTTATAAAAGTCAAAACGACCTGAATCTCTCACCTCCCATTTGGGGGAGTGCCGGAGCTCCCTCCAACACCCAGCCATTCCTTTCTGTGTCACTGTCCAGTGCATATGACACTTGACAGCTCTTCAGTGTATTGGGCGACACTCATACTATTACCTATTGTATATTTGTCTGCATTATAATGGAAGAATTATCCAGTCATAGCAGTGCAGCTTCATCAGCTTCAACAAACACAAGACACTGCACTTGCTGCAAGTGGTTAAGTGGTAAATTGGATTTTCACGGTCATACTATCTTCTAATTGTAGGGGGTATAATTGCTTTGAGATTAGCTGAGATCAGTGTAAGGATTGGTCTGACTTGCAATATCAGGAGTATACAGCTTTCAGTACTTATTAGGAGTAATGATAGCAAGCATAGGACTAAAAGTAAGCGTATGGCTGCATATGTGCAGGATAATAGCGTAGGCTCTCCTTCGTTCCTGTACACAGATGTGCAAGATCATGTAGTGTTACTAGACCTTGCAGTATTACCAGATCTCGCAGTGTTACCAGGTCAGTGGGAGAGTTTAGATGATTTGGTCAGACCTGTTGCATTATTGGACTGTGAGGTAGACCAAACAATCAGATCAGGTGTATCTTTTAATGATTTGAGCTCTATTCTTGGTGGTAACTATATAGATATTGTAGATAGTGAGATCAAAAGTTTAGCTGATGTTAGGGATTTGGCTAATCATCTTTATTCCAGCTCCCATGGTCCTGTTTTGGCGTCGTCTGTAAACGATCCCATCCAACACAGTTTGTGCATTTATTACCACACCATTCCACACGTAGTGGCAATGTTATGACTGGAGTGCCTAGCAGGACCATGGTTTCTAGAGTCTCCCTTTCCCCTGAGATTCAGCTAGATAGGGATAGTGATGTGGATCTTGAGGGTGATAGGGAAGATCAGTGTAGGCCTAGGTCAGGCAGTTATGTTAGTGAGACTTTGCTCCAGGCCACATGATCTTGTATTTTATGGGATGTGTGACCTCCTAGACCTATAGAGGGATTATCTCCTATGCAGATTTTTGGATTCCATGAAGTTAAGTCAGGATCTTGCTTATCTTGTCATATGTTTGATGGTTGGGGGAATTATCCTCGACCAATTACTGTTCATTGTGACTCAAGATAGTTTGGTTTCTATGGGTGGGTAATAACCTTAATGTTGGGACTAGTTTTGGGAAGGTTAAAGAGAGCAGATCACATCTGGGCATTAGGTTTTCCCCTAATGTGAAGAAAAGTATTGATATTGGTAGGGATAGGAAGGATGTGTTTGGTAGGGTGAAGTCTTCTTCCGTAGAAGACCTGCGTGCTCTGGCTAGTAGAGTGAGGTTTCAGTTTGGGTCACAGCAGACTGAGTTGTCCATACAGCCCTCGGTTGCTATTACTTCGTCAGTTGGGGTGGAGGGATCTCAGGAGGTGATTTTTTTTTTTATGAGGAAGGGGTTGATCAGGACTCTGTTCCTGCCTTACCAGATATTGCAGAGAATTTTCCCAATAAGACTTGCCATTCTGGGGAAGGAGAGGCAGCCTTAGTGGGAATGTAGAGAGGCATGCAGGAGTTTGTTATGGATTTTTTCTCTGAGGCTAGAGGTCTTTTGGTTCAGGCCAAATGGTGTTCTTCGGGTCAGGCATCCAGATTTGTTAGGGGAATGGAACCTTCTTGAGATTGTTGAAACAGCAGGAGACATTGCTAACAATAGGGCAATTGCCAAGGTTTTTAGAGGGAACGCCAGCTATTCCTATCTCTGCCTTGACATTCAGGAAAAAAATATTTTAAAGTCCCTCATGCTCAGCTCAGACCTTGAACAATAATATGGCTAATGTATTATCTGCCTATGGTAAGTCTTTGAAGGCTCAGGCTGGGATTTCAGTGGATGATTGTTCAAAATATGAAGGGGCCTGGGGTACCATGACTGGGATTGTTAATTCTTTAGTTTGGGTCTGTTCAGCAAACAATGTCCGTGTTTCAATTTCTGGCCTTGTTGGTGACAACTTGTACATTTACCATCAGTTGGTGAATAGTTTTAATACCTCCCTGAAACAGCTTATGTCAGAAATGCTTAACCTTAAGCTCTTTCTTGCGGCTAGATGTAGGGACTTTCATTTAGGACATGCTCCTCCCACTCTTTCATACCTAAACAAGAAGACACTAAGAGCATCATCTTTCTTAGGAGGGATTCTCTTTCATGTGGCAGTTCTGGAAAAAGCCCTAGATGATTTTGACATGATTGTAGTGTGTGTTCTGCTGGCCTCTTGCAGGTCAATCACACCCAGATTTGAGATTGATGATGATTTATGAGAAAAAGAAAAAAACATTTTTTTTAAACGCCCAGCACAACCCGTCGCACCTATTCAGGGTTAAAGGAAATTACTGTATTGTACAGTACACTTGCACCCAATAGTGGCATTGTTTATGTGTGGGAGTTTTCACCATCCTGTGTGTAATTTTAAACTTTTTCAAGTTATTAAAACTTTTTCAAATTTTATTTATCCACAAGAACAATTTCATATTAGAAAAAAATTACAGTATAGTACATTGAAAATGGGTAGTATAAAAAAGTTTGAGCAGGTAAGTTGCTGTTTTCCTTGGCCCTATTGGAATGATTCCCATAAGGTATTTGTTTCTAAATACGTACACGAATTTCCAATTCTGCAAGGCCGTGGATCGACTAAATTCTTGCATAACTGGGGACCGTACTGTATCTATTTTTAGAAGTCTTCTCAACCTCGTTTTTAAGAACTCTATGCTGTCCCCTTTTTCTGAAATTGCTTTTCATGAACAAACAGCACTTTTTATTTGGAAGAGAGAGAGAGAGAGAGAGAGAGAGAGAGAGAGAGAGAGAGAGAGAGAGAGAGAGAGAGAGGGAATTTCAGCATCTCAAATTGCGCAAGTTCAGGTTATTACTGTACTATTGTGGGTCCCCCCCACCCCTGTATTCATGGGTGTGCGTACTAGACCCCTCCATGAATGTTTAGAATCCACAAGTAGTTGGAACTCCTATAAAAAGGCTGAAAACTGCCTATTTTGGTAGGTAAAACTCTAGAAAAACCAACTAAAAAAATTTACACCTGGTTTTTTTATAGTTTTATCACCAAAAGTGCATTTTATAATGAAATTGATTTTAAAAAACCAGGAATTTGTGGACATTTCTCTTAGAAAAATACAGCCACTAGGCAAATTACCCATGAATAATGGGTAGATATGGTTCAGAGAGAAATCCGTGAATCTGGAGAACGCGAATAAGGGGAGCCCGCTGTATTATTTAAGTTAACATTTGCGATGGCTTCAACACTTGTAATCCAGAATTGTTATGCATCAGCCATTCTGCTTCCTAATGTCCCCTTTGTTAGATTTTGCCCACTTTCCTTTTTGCCTTATTGCTCCTTTAAACCTACCTTCTGTTTGTCTGGTCCCCTATGGTTTAACTCTGATAATTTTTTTTAAATATGTTTCTTGGCCATAAATTTTGAACTTTGAAGTTAAGATTGCATTTTGCATGCATGGTCCTATAATGAAGTTATGTAGAGTGAGGTTAAGGATCATATAGAAGGTAGTGGTTAAACAGAAGTTTCCCACTTCTTGGGCTCTCTGTTTTACTTATACTTCTTATTAACAGTAATTATGTGAATGAAACTTATAGCCCATTTGCAAGAATACAAGATTTTGTCAGGAATTTTCATAGTGGTGTGAATTAAGAGTTTATGAATTAACACTTAAGTATATTAGTTTTATTTTCTAATGTAAATTATTATAATTGTGTGAATTTTATTTTTTAGGGAGAGGGAAAAGGAGAAGGAGAAGAAAGATGAATCTAGGTAAGTCGTAGAAAAACTTTGTGTACTGTATTCTTTATTCACGATGAAAAAAATAATTATTTAAGTTAGTTGCTAAGTATGTAGTGTTCTGATTTATTAAATAGAATAAAGGCAACTTGGATGCATTGTAGAATATCAACATTCTATTATTAACTTTCCTTTGGTGTATATTTCAAGATTTCCAAACAAGAACGTAAATTTTTATCAAGGAATACTATATTGCTTTATTCACAACTTTGAACCGAGGTTTTTTCAATCATAGTGGACCCTACCACAGCAAGTACACCTGTTTCAATGGTTTTTCCCAGCTGTGGACCACATTCCATGGGTTAATGGTTAGACGCCTGAGAAATTTGATAAAGCTCCCATTTCTTTTGAAAAAAAGTTATTTTCATAATGGATTTCAACTCTGAAAACCAAGAAAAAGTTTGCAGGGCTAAATCAGTAGCTTAGGGTAACTTAGGAATAAGATTCATTTTATGTTTTGCCAAAAGTTCACTAGTAACGAATGATGGTAGCATGTACAGTGACTTCTTGCAGCACCCATGTTGTGTTTCTTAGCATTTTCTGTAAGAAACATGATCAACTACATTGAAATCAAATTATTACTTTTTCTCTTTTAGTTTGGATGACAATTTTCCAACTCCTCATGATGACTTATTTTTTGTCTCTGTTTCGTAACTGCATACCCATGTTTGTCAACTGTTATGAAGTTTTCTACCTTGAAATGTTGCCAGCTTTAGGCCACAGAAAAGGTAGGAGGAAATTTTCTGTGCAGCCAGCACATTATCACTCAAAATACATTCCAGGATGTGTAATGTTGCGAGGGGGTTTTCATTGTGGAGGAGACTTCAGCATTTTTAAAGAAATGCCAGTAACTTTGTTTTGTATAGTTGTTTCTTTTTGGGCAATCCTCTGTATGTATTTGTATGTCAGAGGTTTTACGGTGCATGTCTGTGCTTGAGTTTCAATGACCTTCATGTATTCAGTCCTTCAGACTATATTTTAATATGTTCTGAATTGTTGATGTTTCTTAGTGCATGGCATTTTAGCTCCAAATTATTGAAATGACATTCACAATTTTTTTGTCTGTCGTCATCATATTTGTTACACTTATCTCCAGTGTTGTCAAGTCTTTCTTCAGTTTCCTGAGTCAAGTTTACTTTTTAAAACTCAAGTTTCAGTTAAGGGTAAATTGGTTATAAATTCTACTGCCTCCTGGTGTTGTCATTGTGTGCCAGTGAGTTTTTACAAGCATTTTAAAATTGTGTGCATGTTTTTATGGTAGTTACCATGGATTCTTTTTTCATTCACTTCTGTGTAAATATTTTCATAGATCATACAGTATAAGAGTAATATGATTTTGCCCAATAAATCAATCATTTATGATACCTCTGGTATTTCATAAAAAATGAAACTAAATTATGGGTAAAAGAAAATTCACAGTTTACGTGTTGCAAAATTTTATGTATGAAGGCTTCAGCTTTAACAAATATGAGGAAATCTCTTGTAGTTTGTTAATGCTTCCAAATATGTACACGTATGTACTTTTGTATATACGTATAGAATTCAAGTATAACCCAAAGAATGTTGCAACCCATGGAACAACCCACTGTAGCTATTCTATTATAGCAATGGTTCTGTTATGACTGAATAGTTAGTTCATCTCAGAAGTGGATGCAAGTCAGATACATGTTAATATGGCTTGTATTATTACATAATGCAGAAACAAACACATTGAAATGAAAGAAACACAGACACAAATCAACTGGCTTGGAAGGAGAGCAAAAGCAATAGCATCTTACTACTCAAGGCAATTAAGGAAAGACTGAATACATCATGAGGCAGTGCACGATCCCTGACCAGCCATCACCTCATATGAGCAGGAGTTGCCAAATCTCACATATTCCTTGCTTACAATCTTTGATTGTTTTTAACCAGTTACCAGCCAACACTTGAAAAATATCCTATCGTTAAGACCTCAGATTTGTTAACTATGAAGAATACAAATTGGTTTAAAAATTTGTCATTTTTGCTTGGTTAACACCCAGTGATTTATGATTAATAACATTATAAACATAAAAAGTATAATTTTATTTAAGATTCAAAATATTTGTTTATGTGAGGAATTCTACTGTTCTATGCCTATTATCAAACTGTTTTATACCATTTTTAATTTTTTACATTAGGTTAACCTATGATTTTGGTCAAGAAGTTAATCATCTATGATATGTCTTGTGTATGGTAATGGAAGCACAAATTATGGGTAAAGAAAGAGCCACTGCTAAATACAGGAATATATTTAACTTAAGTCAGTCAGTAAAAAAATTGGGGGAGCATTTTACTTTCTGTAGGGGCCACTCACGGAAGCACGCCTTAGAAAAAGTCAAAAGCCTTTGTAGTTTTTTAAGGCATTCAAACAGTATTTACTTCTGTGTACTAATGTACTGCTGGTAGTAATAAAGCTTGAGTTGTTCCTACAAGAATATAAACTCTTGTCTTTTATATATGAGTGTTCTGCCACTCCATCTGGAATTATTTATTGAAAGCTTCCCAGCAATCTTTACATTGGTGTGTAAGAACTTTTGCTTACACTGTTGCTTGTACATTTTTTTAATTGGAATTGAATTACAGGGGGTCCTCGGGTTACGATGTTGATCCGTTCTTAAGATGCGTCGTAACACGATTTTCAGCGTAAGTCGGAACATTAAAAAATACCACATGATTTAATGTAAATACGAATCAATAACAAAGAGAGAACCATTCCTTACCTTTATTAATTTGGTTGGCTTGCACACTGGAGAGGAAGCTGCGGTGCTGGAGAGACTGGGGGAGGTTAGTGAAGAGAAAAAGAACCTCCAGAAGATGCTGGAGATGCTGGGGCACTACGCTGCTTGGTTATCACTGTCGCTTTCATGGGAGCAGATCCTTTCACATGTTCAACGATGCGCTCTTTATCTTTGATAATGGTAGCAACAGTCGAACGACTAAGACCAAGCGAGCGGCCAATGTTTGTTGGCGTTTCTCCCTTCTCAGATCGCTTTATAATGTCCACTTTAATTTTCATGGTGATGGCCTTTCTTTTCTTCGATGCACTACCATCAAAGAATGTCCCGCCTTGCGCTTGGGAGCCATAACAAAGAGCAAAAAGTTAAAAAAAAAAAACGATACAACACGAGGGAGAGAGAGGCAGCGTAAACAACCAAAATGGTTGGATGGGCGAGGAATGAGCATAGCGAAGCGACGCCGTCCTCTCCCCCACAAAGCATATTCTTCGGCCGTGCGCCCGAAACTAGTTCGCGTTTGTTTACGTCGCTTACGACGCTAAACCGCGTAAGACGGAACGACGCATAATATTATTTTTTATATTTTTATGGGGGCGCGTTCGTAACCACGAAACAGCGTAAGTCGAGACCGTCGTAACCCGAGGACTTACTGTACATTTTTCTTATTGGAATTTAATTTGATATCAAATGATAGGGAAGTCTGTTCAGGAGACAAGTAGTATAGTGAGTACAGTTGTTCAAGGGGAAATTGTGCTTAGAGACTATCACCCTTAACTTGTGGAGCCCCATTCCCTTCATGAGGTAACTAAATCACCCCCATGCACAAAGAGCAATCACCTGCATTTGTGGTGTGTGTATTTAGTAATAAATTGCTCTTAAACTCTATGTAGAGTTTGTCTTTCTAACCCAGTCGGCCTCATTTAGTGGGTCTATTTGTTGTCATGCTTCCTAGGTTCCTCTGCATGTTAGGGAACTGTCCAACCTACAGGAGACTTGAACATTGGTGAAGCAGGTGACAGGCCAGTGCCCATCCAGCAGTGTGGGATCTGACTGTCCATCTGTTTTACCCTTCTGGGGCTCGTGCTTCATCAGAAGGACTTTAACCATCCTTAAGAGCAGCTGTTGAGAATGATATGGGTTTGTTTATGTTTTTGTTTGAATGTTAACAAGATCAAGATTCAAGAGGCTAGTGACTCATTTATCCATATTTATTTTCTCACCTCCTTGGGACAGGAATGTTATGTGGTGATCTCTGGTAGATCACAGCTCTATATAGAATGATTGGTTTATATGGCCGGCTCAAAATACACTTGCAACCATACAAAGATTCTTTGAGCAGTATTCTGCATGAGTGTCTATGTGATTAGACATGTACTCTAAAAATACGTAGACCTTGTAATAGCTGTCAGACAACAGCTTCAGAGTTTCCATGAAATATAATAGATGTGGGAATCACTGGGATAGATTCTGCTACTTGGGACTCACAGTTTTCTTTAGAATTAAAGACCAACAGATAAGTATTTTTAAGTCATTCAAGTTAGGTCCTACATGGTCACCAAGGACATAAGCAGGTAATCTCGTCTTGACCTTGAAATGGTTGTGCTATGTAGCAGTAGTCGAGAGAACACAATAATAATGTATGAACAGTTTAAGATTTAAACAGTTCATGAACAGTTTAAGATTTAAACAGTTCATGAATAGTTTAAATCTTGTTTTCTTAATAACACTACTACTGTGTCAGTAGCAGTGTTGTAGGTGCTCTTCTTGTCCTTTGGAAAACAAAATCTTAAGAGTTCTTGTACTCTATTTTTCAGACTGGTGATAGATGATCTTCACCTCATTAGTCATGTGGTGGTAGCATTTCAGGTGGTTCTTGCTTCACAGTAGATTCCAGTTAGGCAGATTCTTCATTATATACCAGCTTGAGATTTTTTTTTTCTCTACATGACACTTCAGTCGTTTAGGCAGATTCTACAATGTAGACCTGAGATTTCATGCCTCTGCAGGTTGAAAATGCAGTTTCTTATTTTATGACCGCTAGGTTTTTTTACATAACAGGTTTTCTGTCTCATGGTCTCAGCATCCCATGTGTCCTGCGGAACTGTGACTAATACATATTTCAATCCCTAGGACTCAGATGTATGTCATGAAATGGATTTAGTTTAAGAAATAATTATAAATACAAACCGGTAAATCCCAATCCCAATTTTCTTGCAGCTAGTGGCTATCAATAGCAAGAGAAATGAGCTGTCTTGCAATTGTTAGGCAGAGGTTCCCGGGCAATCATGCACATTACTGCTGTCAGACTACCATGTTTTCTAAATTTCTGCAGAGAATGAATATCTGGGACTATTTCAGCATACCAGAATGGCATTTCAATTAGTGGTTTTGTATGAAAATATTATTTCCAAGACATTGCAGTCTAGTTTTGTGCATTTTTTTTTCCTCCCTCGCAGTCCAGGCTCAATAATATTAAGCATACCTGTAGAATTGGGTAATTTAAGGATGGCCTATTTAAAAAAAAAACATAACTCAAGAATTGAAAGAGGAAGATATGCATATGCCCATGGTATAGAAAAAATATTCTTAAAAAATTTCTGTACCCTCCAAGGGAAGTTAAAAATTAATATTTCCAACCTGGTGTGTCACCTCTTTTCCAAAAACAGTCGTGAATGTATGGTAATTTTACGAAGTTATGATTTTTAAAATTATTATTATTATTACTATAATTATTATTATTATTATTATTATTATTATTATTATTATTATTATTATATTATTAAAGTTCACACAATTCTGAGTGTATTTATTGTAAGAGACAGTGGTACCTCGTATGTCGAGCATTTCTTATGTCAAACATTCCGTTTTTCAAACAAATTTCTAGAAAATTTTGTTTCGTTTGTCGAACAAATGCTCGTACTTCGAACTGACTGATTAATTATATACTTTATACTTGTATTCGACAGCCTACTGGGTCGTACAAGTTAATTTTTTTTTTTTTTTCTTCAATACATATATAGTTTAATGATAACAATATTCGACAAATAAATAAAAGTATAAAGCATTTAATATAAAATTTAGCTTTCAATATAACATTTAGCATAAAAGATGTATAATGTAACCACGGTGATGTCACGCCCAGAGACTGAACGACGGAGCGTTTATATGTTGAGGAGAGATGCAGAAGAGAGTTAAAATATTACTGTATATGTGTGTAAAAGCATTAATAATTCACATAAAAAGGGAATTTCCCAATAAATTTAGTGAAATTAATAATAAAATATGAAAACAATCAAATGCATTACAAAAAAAGGAAAAAAGTCGTAATTGAGCCAGTGTTCAGTGCACCGAGTGAGACGGTCTAGTTGAACAATACTAACAAAATAATAAATGAAAGAACAAAGCTTTTCACAATAAAATTTAGCACAAATGATTAACAAAATCATTCGTCATTGCGGTGATACATAGCTAACTTGAGGTAGAGGGAGGGAGCCTTTATATTTTTGAGGAATAATGAATGAATGATTTTAAGTTATCATGCGTCGTGGTATTGTTGAGGAGATAAGAGACAGTAAAATCTATACTTTAGATGTATGTAAAAGCAGTACCAATTCACTTAAAAAATAAAATTTTATTTCACAATAAATTTAACGTAATGATAAAATATGAAAACAATCAAATGCAATAATAATAATAATAATAAAAAAAATTCTAAATTGAGCCAGTGTTCTGTGTGCCGAGTTAGATGGTCTAGTTGAACAATATTAACAAAATTGTAAGTGAAAGAACAAATCTTTTCATGATAAAATGTAGCACAAATGGTTAACAAAATCATTTGTCATTACAGTGATACACAGTAAACTTGAGGTAGAGGGAGGGAGCCTTTATATTTTTGAGGAATAATGAATGAATGGTTTTAAGCTATCATGCGTTGTGGTATTGTTGAGGAGAGAAGAGAGAGTAAAAATATTTTTTATAATATGTACATAAAAGCAGTACCAGTTCACATAAAAAATAAAATTTTATTTCACAATAAATTTAATGTTATGATAAAAAATTAAAAC
Organism: Macrobrachium nipponense; assembly: GCF_015104395.2. Lineage (NCBI taxonomy): Eukaryota > Metazoa > Arthropoda > Malacostraca > Decapoda > Palaemonidae > Macrobrachium > Macrobrachium nipponense. The sequence goes on from NC_061096.1 coordinate 58,343,027, forward strand.
AATTGCAATACAATAAAAAAAAGCTTGCTCGAGTCAGTGTGTTCAGTGTGCTGAGAGAGAGAGAGAGAGAGAGAGAGAGAGAGAGAGAGAGAGAGAGAGAGAGAGAGAGAGAGAGAGAGAGAGAGAGAGAAAACAGCTCTGCTTCTCACTGACTTATCAGCTGATCTGGGATGATTATTCACCCAATGGTTTCACTTACACTCAGTCTGCCCAAATCACTTTTATTTTTGATACGGTAAAATGCCAATCTAGCGACAATTGCTTTTTACGATTTTTTACTACTGTGAAAGTAACTCCATTTCTGTAATAAACAAACTGGCGCTGCTTTCAGCTTCTGCATGCCTTTGATTGTTTGTTGAAACGGCTTCCTTGTGAAAAGTTGTTGTATCTCTCCTTTTCTTGCATTCTTGACTTATTACTTATTTTGTTTGCAAAATCCTCATACTTGTTTTTTTAGAAGTCCTGCCATTTTGCCAACAGTAAGTTGATGTATTGTGGCATAATTAATCTCTTTCGTGCACTTAAGATTCAAGTGTAAACACTCTCTCTCTCTCTCTCTCTCTCTCTCTCTCTCTCTCTCTCTCTCTCTCTCTCTCTCTCTCTCTCTGACATACAATCAGACACAAACGCTATCGATTCCTTTGATTATCCTTGTACCTAATATGTGAAAAAATTGAAAATTTGATTTTTCAAACCTTTGCATACTGCAAACAAATTCAAATAGCTCAAAAGGTTCCCGTCTCTCCTCCCTCATCCCCCAGCTGTTTCATTACTTTACATTCTTAATTTAACTTTTGAACACATTAGTATAGAAAAAATGTGAAAAGGGGGACTTTTAGCGTTGGCTGGAACGAATTATCCTGATTCCCTTTATTTCTTATGGGGATATTTGTTTCATATTTCGAACAAATCGTAACTTTCGAACAGCCTTTTGGAACTGGATTAAGTACGAAGTACAAGTACTACTGTATTTGAAAAACATCATTGGATGGTAATTTTGGACAAGATTCCCCTACAACATCTGAAGGCAAACTGATCCCTCTCTTCTGTGCTGACTAGCTATTAGAGTTGGGGTGAAGTTGCTATGATTCATTTATGGCCCAGGGAAGTGATCTGAGCACTTTCCCACAAAATTTGTTCAAATTGTACGGCACGAAATCTTGAACATATATGTACTGTATATACCTAAGACCTTTAGATAAGACAAAATAAAAAATCATGGCAAATTTTCATGAATTTATCTCATATCTGTAGTATAAGATGACTTCTAAATTACAGAACCGAAATGTTTTTTGGAGAAAGGTGATTATTTGCACAAATTAAACTATATTTATAATTATGATGACTTGAAAAAGGTTTGCTCTTTGTATCCAATTATACAGTATTACTATTTCTATTATCATATTATTACTGTAATACAGAATATAAACAACACCACGTACACCATATCCATTTGATATTGTTTACAATCTCAAAGTCTTGGCTGATTGAGTATTATCGTTATCTTCAAAGTCAGTTGTTAGAAGAGATATAATTCGGAGATACCTTTTCTCGTAAATTAACGAAGTTTGGTTGAAAACGTGCATATATTACTTCATTGTATAAGCATTAGGTGTGATTTCTCCAGTTCTGAACATCTCTTTCGACTGGCTGTTATTCGTTTTATGCAGCCTCAGCTATAACGTGCAGCTTTGATTTACTAGTTTTCTTTCTTGAGATCTCCACTGCATGAAGGATGAACAAAAATTTATATTTTTACGCATGGAAGTCACCATTGAGAATTGGCAGGGTTTAACAACTTGACAATTTTAACGGAGCTCTTAATAAACGCTTGATAGTTACAGTAAATGGCATCAGCAATCAGCTTCTTTTTGTCAATTTGGTTGTTTAGTTAAAACAGGTTTACAATCGCTTCACTCAGAATTCTAAAAACCAGAATTTTTTGTTGCCTCGGTTAGGATATCCACTTGCAAAATTTTAATAATAGCTGTATTGAGAATAATGACAATTTTAATCAAACTTCATTTACTGTATCTAATCATATTGCATGTGTGATGCTATGCCATTTGCATTCTGGTATTGTTTACAGTCTTAAAATAACCAGCTGATTGTGTTTTACCGATACCATCACTGTCTTTAGTTGCTGAATGGAACGTTATTCAGAGATACATTCCTTGTGTAAGTTATCAAAGCTGGGTTTAACAAAGCCGATTCTGTATCCTGTTTTTCATACATACGTCGCCTAAATTGGAAGCTATTGTTTTGTTTACGTTTCATTGCCATCCTCAAACAACCACTAATAACAATACAATAACAAACAATAATTATTGTTCATGTGATTGAATTGTTCTAAACAGTTACAAACAGCTTTGTGTGCTGCCTCACTTGATGTTCACTGCGATTTTGTTGTAAAAGCTACGGGGAACATGAAAATAGAAAGTGTCATAAAATCATTTTAAAAATGTCATGATAGTACTGAAGATGATTTGTATGACAGTGGCGACAAAGCCGAAGTCAACTCACCAGAATCAGACTGGAATCCCTATGATGGTGACATATGTGATGTATCTTTTGATATGTATGAGAAACTTTTAATGAAAAATGAATATTATGCTATCCTAAATGTTATTACTACCGTAATTAAACTATCATTGAAATTTCTGAAAGGGTTCTTAGCCGGGATCGAATAGATAAAAGTTGGTTTCATTGATATAGAATTATTCTTCAAGTAGGGTATTTGTTATGAAGATATGCCAATAAGTAGTATGTAAGGTAAAAATGAAAATGGTTAAATTACCTTTATTATCAGTTTTTTTTTTCATAATATGAATCTTCATGTATGTTGGTGGTTGTTATCGCACCAAGGGCGATGCTAGCCTACTGATACACATCTTGAGATTCGAAGTTTGATTTTTGGATTTGTAGTACTAGAAGATGACCCCCCATTTTTTAGGGGGGAATTTTAGGATTTAAAGGTCCTCTAATACAGGGAAATATACAGTATGTTTCCTGGACTACACCACAAAGCTATATGTAAACATTACCTGTCCACAAGTGGTTATAAGTTATATTTTCAGCATCAGATAACTTTGCTTTATGATTTAGAGGCAAACTGTTAGTGATTTGAAAGTCAGTATGTATTATTGATCGAATCTGACTGAGCATTATTGAAAATAGTGATTAAAATGCCATTGGACAAGAATGGCATTTCAAGCACGGGTTATGTATGAAAATAATTTGTTAACAAACAATACATTGTAGTTTTGTTTAAAAATCATATTTTCAACATCAAATAACTGCATTCTGACTTGAAAGTCAGTATTATCGATGATGAAAAATGTCTGAATGAGGTTGAAATAAGTCAATAAAATGTAATCTTTTCCACATACCACACCCCCATTTGATAAATCTTTTGTGTGCATGTAACTAACTCTCACACAGTGCAGAGCACAGGAGAGGAACACTTGACATCATTTAAAGAAATAAAATTAAATTTACCCTAAAATGTGCTATAAGCTATAAACTTGGCTAAGATATTGTTAAGTTTAAAGGTAAAAATTCATTTGGATCACTTTTTATGCACTTAGAGAAATTTTTTGGTTTTATACATTCAACTTACCTGTCAGATATATACATAGCTATTAATCCGTCGTTCGACAGAAATTCGAATTTTGCGGCACACGCGGCAGGTAGGTCAGGTGATCTACCCCCCGCCGCTGGGTGGCGGGAATAGGAACCATACCCGTTTTCTAATTCATATTTTTTCTGTCGCTTGGAATGTAAACAACGTTTGCAGTTCCTCCTGATGGATTGTCGTGTTTCATCGCCATCGATCGTCTGGGCTAACTTTTACAGGGAAGTAATGGATCTTTGGTTCGGCATACGCTTTTGTTAACTTTTAGAATTTTTTGATAAAATTAACTTCGAAAATTTCGAAGATTAGTGACGTGTAACTACCGAAGTTTTCGGTAGACACTCATCCACTTTCACGAAAGTGAATTACTTTCATGAAAGGGAATTACTTATATTTATTCATTAAGACAAATAAGTGTTAGAGTTTGATTGAGGAAATGTGTATCTTTCTTCCTAGTTGGGGAAGTCAGAAAAGTAACTATCCTTTAAAAGCTTCTAGCTCCTACCATGCTTAGGACAAATCGCCTTAGGACTACGGTATGGCAAGGCATATACACATACCGAAATTTATGCTATAATGGTCAAGTGAATTCCTTACAAAATTTCCTAAATTAATACGGTTTACCTTAATGTAACAGTATTATAGAGGATTCTATTACGCTAGAGTATGAGTTATATGATGCTATCGTGTCTTCGAGAAGTGATCGGAGAAGCATATCTTTATTGGTGGATTGAGAGTAGGATAGAAAATTTTTCTTCGTGTTAGAAGAGGTTTCCATGAATTACCAGTACCCTTCTATGACTTTCCTAGGAAGGAATAGGTTTAAAAGAATTGTTTAGACGACACCTATTTAGTTCTAGACTTGTCGAAGTCTCGTTCGCTTAATTTATGCTTATATAAAAACTTCCTGAAGTTCGATAATAATTTATAAGATTCCTTTATTTAATGGAGTAACTGGCAACTCTGGAAAGGGAAGGCCAAGACTGCTTTCACTTTGAAGACCAACGCAGTCGCAGTACCATCTTGTTCTCAGCGTGAGCGTCGTTTACAGCTCTCTCTCCTGCGGAATGGATATAACTAACCGTATCTCTTCCCTACAATCGTGGTCTTAGCCTTGGATTGAGGGAATACTGAAGCTATCATAAATAAAATATTGTCTGCCTTTTGTTAGGAATCTTTCAATAAGAAGGATATTACAACCTTTCAATGCTGTTTACCGTAGGTAACATGATTAAAGGATTCTAATGCAGCGAACATGATATTATTTAAGCACTCATACTTACGAAAGCATGGCTTATTAGAATGCATACTTAATGAGAAGAGAGATGTAATAGAGATTCATTTCAAGACTACGGTATGGTTAAGTCTTTCGAGAAAGGACACAACCGTATTTAGAATCGGATATTGCGCAGAAGTTGTATGAGTCGGATGGGAAACTTCTTTTAGTGGGGAAATGGTTTTCCTGAATGGATTATATATGTATATAAAAGTTTTTCATAATAAGAACGGAATTAACATATGAAAGGATGTCGGGTACCATAAAGACACCGATGTTCTGGCACATATAAAGATAATTAGTAGGAGGCGCCAGCCTGGCGCAGATGCGCCACCCTGGCGCAAGTTGCGCCAGAAGCGCCAGCTTGGTGCAATAAGCCAAGAGCACCATCCAAAATATTTCTCGTTTGAGCGAGTTAGTAAATAAAGCAATGCAAGAATTTGCGGAGTCCGTGAGAACCTCGATCGACGATAATAACTGTTAAAGTAATGTCTAACATTTATTGCAAGAGTTGTGAGAAACCTGCGAGAAGTCTTCTTCATAGATCTCTTAGCAAGAAGAAGACGAACAGTCTTCCTGTAGACTGCTTCCCTTTCCTCAAACCATGCCATAAGGAATCATAAGCGCCAGCCAGACGCCTGGCTCTAACTAGAAAATAATTAGTTAATAGATATACCTTAGAGCAAATTATGCTTTCCTACATAGAGCTGGGAAGTTACTCAGTCCCTCGCATTGGAGTGGTCCTTCTCGTTCAGGAAAGGGGGGGGGGGGATACAGAAAAATTAACCGAGGAAAGAATAATTCCCCTTCCGATATACTCGAATGAGAGGAAAATTGAGAAGAAACATCCAACTATGGAAGTACTGTAGAATTATAGGATTCTTACAGCACCTCTTCTTATTTTGATATAGAGATTTCCTGACCAAGGTTGCAAGTAATGGGCCATAAAGGCTCCAGCCAGGCTTTAACCAGGCGATAGGCGCCAACCAGGCGCGAGCGCCAGCTAGGCGCGAGGCACCAGCCAGGCGCGAGGTGCCAGACAGGCGCGAAGCGCCAACCAGGCGCAAGACATCAGGATCTCCAATTTCTCAGTATTTGGAGATAGACTTTCCAAGAGTTTTTCCTCTTTGGGGGGAGGAACTGACACAGATCAGTTTTTTTTCCTGACAGGGACACAAGTTGTCGCACAGGCGGCCGTGGCCTTGTCAGGATTAACTGAAATTGCGGAAGTCTCTAACAAGAACAGACTTCTGATGTCAGGTAATATAGTGGTTGCGTGAGCGACTTCTTTCCTGGCAAGAGGAGTTGTTTTGGGAGAAACTTTCTTTGCCAGATCAACCCTCTACTGACAGTTATTCTAGATATCGCACAGGCGAACGTAGTACGTGTCAGGATAAGTGGGTTCTTCTGCTTTATAGACCTTTACATGGTGAAGAGAACCGATATCTTTAGAGGTCTCTTGCTTTCCTCAACCTTATGAGACAAGTGATAGGAAATATATCGGAACTCATAAGTTAATGTGGGTGCAGGTTTTAGAAGACCTTGGCAACCCCTTTTTTATTGCACGTTGTCGGCTATTGTCCCTTGAACCATGCAGCTCCTCTTTCTCCTCTTTCATTGTATTAACAGGATGTTATATTATCCTACTCCCTATGTTTAAACATATAAACAAGGGAGACCTTGTAATGTTTTGGTACTGGAAAAGACTCGTAGGAGCTCTCAGTATTATTGGGTGAGAGGCTCTTTCAAGTATCTGAACCAAACATTATGGCCTGATGTCATAGGATAGGAATCTTGAATGATTCTCCTCGATCCTGGATCAATTATTAGGAGAATATGATAATAATAATTTGTTTTGCAGATAACGATGATAGAATATTTTCCATTCTCTCGTTGCCCAGGCACGAGGACAGGAGAAAGAATATAAGAGAGAGGTAGCAATATACGCCATCTTTATGTTATAGAAAGGGGAATAAAATTTAGTCTTTTTCCCCTAAAAGATACTCTTTACAGAATGTAAGACAAAGGGCGTCAAAGAAAGAGAGGATAATACGTTATGCCTCATTTTAGACTTAGAGAGGTTTGGATTCTCAGAGGTCACGTTCTTCTCACAGCAGGTTTTGGAAGTCTTTCCAAGACAGTCTGAATATTCTTTCAGCATCTATTTAACTGGACCTTAACAACCTCTCCTCTGAGTCTGTCTGCGTGCAGACTGACCAGAAGTGGACATGAATGAGAGGATGTTTCAAGGTAAATGACAGTAGTCATGGATAAGATATATAATTACTGCAGATCGTGCTAGAGGGAATGAGGAAACTGTCGTCTTCCGATCCTCTGTGAACCACATAGCGGTTTTTTCTTCCCTTTCAGAGGGAAGAATTACCTTTGTATATATCTGATATCAAAGAACGCAGTAAAAGGCTATACTCTGTCTCTATAAAGGGAATTGGAGATAGCAGAGCATTAAGATCTTCGGATCTTATACAATACCTCTATACGACAAGACTTGGAGATCTATAGTTACAATGGGATCCTAGTGGGCCTCAGATTCAGTGTTCTGACAAGATGGAACTGCTCCTCATCAATGTTTCTCTTGTACTAATCGACCAAAAGGAAGAGTGAGATTTTGGGCTTGGAATCTGAATCAAATTCAGAAAAAGACTCGGCAATGGGTTTCCTGCCAGCATGGTAGTTTCGCAAAAAGAACTATAACCTTTTATTCCTGGATCAACGCTTTCAGATAAGGATTCGTTGTCCAGGCAATGTATTTACGTTGTCATCTACAAAAGAAGATAAGGTTTAAACGTTTGCTGACAGAGTCTTTGGAATACGATGAGGGCTCAAAACTACTTCCCAAAAGGTTCGAAGAGATATATTTAAAGAGCTAGAAATCGGGAATCCTCCCATTTCATACAATCAACTTACCTGTCAGATATATACATAGCTATGACTCCGTCGTCCCCGACAGAAATTCAAATTTCGCGCCACTCGCTACCGGTAGGTCAGGTGATCTACCGGCCTGCCCTGGGCGGCAAGGACTAGGAACCATTCCCGTTTTTCTACTCATATATTTTCTGTCGCCGGTGGTATCAACATCGTTGCTGCCACCTCTTGACTGGAATTCGCTTTTCTAAGCAATTGATCATCTTTTTGTGGACTTTTGGTGACGTACCTGGATCGTTGTTTTGGCATTCGCTACTGTGGACTGGATTTGGACTTGCTTTTTGATTTTTCTTCAGAATGTCTGATTCAAGTGTTTGTGTGAGAATGTGTGTGAATGTAGGCTGCAAGGTGAGGATACCGAAAGCTTCGGTTGATCCTCACACTGTATGTCGCAAAGTAGGGTTTTGATTGTTCTATTTCTAAAAACCTGTCATGAGTGAGAGGTTGAATGTTGAGGAATGGAAGACTCTAACTTCTTACTTGAAGAAGTTAGAAAGGGAATAGAGTCAGAAGGGCTGCATCTAAGATGGCGGGTAGTAGTACAAGGCCTATTGAGCCTTTGGATAATTCTAACTCTTCTCTTAATTATGATTCTGTAATCAGGACCCTCACTGGCTGTACATTCAGATTCGGCATCGGAAATTGCTGAACTGAAGGCTACGCTTCACAGGATGAGATCAAAAATGGGCTACCATGAAAGGTAAGGACTGTGAAAGTGATTTTAGTGAAGTGAGTGTCCCCAGTGTTGTGGAGGGGGCGTCTGACCGTCTCTGCGACGCTCCCAGGCCTAGACCTCCTTCCAAGCTCCCAAGCCCAGAGGAGAAGGAAAGTCGAAAGCCGTACGGAAGGTTGTGGAGAATTCCCCCACCCCCCGGTCAGGCGTCCCTTCAGCAGGTGCTGTTATATAGACAGCCTGCTCAGGACCGCTATCGAAAAAAGCGTCCTCAGAGAGTGCTTCTCTTCGTCCGCTTCTCCCTCTCCTAAACGAGGGTGGAAGGATTCGGACTTGTCCAGGCCCCTGAAAAGGCACTGGAGAGATCCTGTTTTGGATTCAAGCCCAGAACGCTTTTCGGAAGAAGCGCCTCCTTCTATCAAGAAGGCGAAGAGGGTTTTGCCTTCCCATGATGGGGGCAACACGCCTTCGAGGTCTCCCTCTCCCGTTCAAGTAAGACGAGCAGGAGAAGCGTTCCAAGAGGATCATTTTGGCGGTGCAGGAACAGCTGTCCGCCTTAGTAGGAGTCCTTTCGAAGGATCCTCCTCGTAAGAAAGACGTCAGACTGCCGGTCAAGAAGACTCGTCTTCCTTCTCCCACCAGGAGTGAGGCTCCTGTGAGACGTGAGTCTTTTGAGAACTCAATAGAGACTCGTCGGAAGATTTTGATTCGCCAGGCAAGCGCGTCGCGCCAGCCAAGCGCGAGGCGTCCTACAGACGAGAAGCGTCCTCTAAGGTTAAGAGACAGGACAAGCGAGAAACGCATTACAGACCAGAGGATTCTCCCAGATGGGATACGTCTGCCAGAGCAGCAGCTTCAGCCGAGCGCGAGGTATTAACCAGGCGTGAGCATTCAGCCAAGCGTGAGGCTCCAGACAAGCATCTGTCACGCAAGGATGTGGCACCAGGAAGACGCGAGACTTCAACAAGGCACGAAGCGTCAGTCAGGCGCGAGACCTTTGAGAGGCGCGAGGCACCAGTCAGGCGCGAGGCGCCAGCCAAGCGCGAAGACTCAGTCAGGCGCGAGACGCCAGCCAAGCGCGAGGATCCTGCCAAGCGCGAGGAGTCAGCCAGGCGCGAGGCGCCAGCCAGGCGCGAGGCGCCAGCCAGGCGCGAGGCGCCAGCCAAGCGCGAGGAGCCAGCCAAGTACGAAGAGCCAGTCAAGCATAGGAGCTCTATACACTCTCTTAGCCCCTCTCCTATTAGGAGTTTGTCTCCAGTAGAGAGAGTGGTTGGACAGGAAGACCGAACGGGAAGTGGCCTCTCCTACTGATCCGATTATGGAAGAGGAATCAGAGGACGAGTCTCACGGTAAAGAAGGACTGTCGAACTACAAAGTTTTGACAGCTCTCCTTCTCCAGGCATACGAGAGGCATTGATCCCTGCCGCTCCTCCTTCGCCTCGTTCACTGGTTTTCATGCTCGAAGACTCCGAAATCGTCGGCTTTCTTGAAGATGAGACCGACGATTTCTATGAAGAGAGCTCTGCAATCGCTGGATAACTGGATGCTAACTAAGAAAGAGCTAGTTAGGACAGTCTTTTGCATGCCTCCCCCTAGACTTACGGGCAAGAGAGGGATTTGGTACCAGACTGGGGAGAATATGGGTCTCACTCTCCCAGCTTCAGCTGAAGCTGACTTTTCCAGTCTGGTAGACGCATCCAGGAGACATAGCCTCCACACGGCTAAGATTACTTGGGGACTTTCAGAGTTGGATCATCTCCTCAAGGGACTATTTCACATTCTAGAAGTCTTTAACTTTCTAGATTGGTCCCTTGGGGTGATGTCCAAGAAGGCTCATGCCCCTGAAGGGCTAGAACCGGATGTACTCCTGGCAATTTTGTCATGTATTGACAAGGCGGTGCAAGACGGCTCAGGGGAAGTTTCTTCCTTATTTGGAGCAGGTCTCTTGAAGAAGAGATCTGTGTTTAGCGCTTTCTTGACGAAAGCAGTGTCACATTCACAAAGAGCAGCTTTGTTATTCGCCCCTAGATCTGATTTTCTTTTCCCGTCACAGTTGGTGAAGGATATTTCCCGATCTCTGACGGAGAAAGCGACTCAGGATCTTCTCCTGCAATCGTCCAGGAAGAAGAGACCAGTGATGGTGGGAGAAAGAAAGTGGCGTCTACTCCTGTTCGGCCCTTTCGAGGTGGCCCTCCCACTAGAGTTACCGCTAAAAGGGAAAACGACCGAGAAGAGAAAGAGGTCGAGCCTCGTTCCGCCCCTTAAAAGGGGAAGTGAAGTGGCGCTCCTCCAAACACCAGTAGGTGCCAGGTCCGGGGATTTGCGGAGGCCTGGACTCACATCGACACAGACCCTTGGTCGATGTCGGTTCTCAGAAGGGATATCTCATTCCTTTCCTGGACAATCCTCCCCTGACGTCAACTCCGAGGGAATGTCCGCCAATTACAAGGACCCTGTGTTGAAAGATACTCTTCAACAAATGGTGGATCAGATGTGGGACAAGAGAGCTATAGAAAATTGTGCTGGATCAAAGCTCCCACGGGTTTTACAATCGTCTTTTCTTGGTTGCGAAAGCCTCGGGGGGCTGGAGACCAGTTCTGGATGTCAGTGCTCTGAACAAGTTTGTTCAAAAACAGAAGTTCGCCATGGAAAACCTCTGCTTCAGTCCTGGCGGCTCTTCGCAAGGGGATTGGATGGTGTCTCTGGATCTCCAGGACGCCTATTTTCACGTCCCCGATCCATCCTTCGTCGAAGAAGTACCTCCGTTTCATGACGGCGGGGGGAAGGATCTTCCAATTCAGAGCCTTGTGCTTCGGCCTGTCGACGGCGCCTCAGGTTTTCACGAACCTTTTGAAAATGTGGCGAGATGGCTTCATCTGAAAGGAATCAGTATATCTCTATACCTAGACGACTGGCTTATCAGAGCAAAGTCAGAGAAACAGTGTTTGGAGGACCTGACTGTGACACTAAACCTAATAAAGACTTTAGGATTACTCGTGAACCTCGAGGAAGTCCCAAACTGATCCCCAGCCAGAACTTGTCTATCTGGGATTCGGATGGATTCTCGGGGTTTTCGAGTATTTCCTTCTCAAGAGAGACTAGCGAGAGGTTTAGAAAAAGTCTCTCTCTTCCTAAGGAAGGAACGGACTTCGGCGAGGGAATGGTTGAGCCTGTTAGGGACCCTTTCCTCGCTCGAGCAGTTCTGTCATCTAGGAAGACTTTCATCTCCGTCCTCTTCAGTCTTCCTCAGAAGTTCGTGGAACATGAAGACAGGACTCCTCTCGGACTTCTTTCCCATTCCAGATCTGATAAAACGACATCTAGAATGGTGGTTACTCCCACTGAGGGAAAACAAAGGTACTTCCCTGGAAATACAGAGCCCAAACCTTGTATTGTTTTCCGCCGCGTCGGAAAAAGGTTGGGGAGCAACTTTGGGAAAGAGAGAAGTGTCAGGCACTTGGAATGCTCTTCAAGTGTCCTGGCACATAAACTGCAAAGAACTGCTAGCTGTACACTAGCTCTAAAGAGCTTCGAACCGTTAGTATGCAACAAATAGTACAGTGAATGCGGACAATACAACCGCTCTGGCATACATTCGGAAGCAGGAGGTACTCACTCGTATGCCCTTACGAACTCACAAGGAGAACTGCTGTTGTGGACTTCCCAAAGGAACATCTCTCTCTTGGACGAGGTTCGTTCAGGGAGTAAGGAACGTACGAGCGGACAGGCTGAGCAGGAGGAACCAGGTCCTTCATACCGAGTGGACCCTCCACTCAGAAGTTTGCCTCAAGCTCTGGTCTCTTTGGGGGGAACTCCTCATGTCGACCTCTTTGCCACGTTCCTCTCGAGGAGACTGGAAGTCTTCTGTTCAGTAGTAGAAGATCCCAGAGCTCTAGCAGTAGACGCCTTCCTACTAGATTGGTCTCAGGTAGACGTTTACGCATTTCCACCCATTCAAGATTCTAGGACAAGTACTCAGGAAGTTTGTGACTTCAAAGGGGACAAGAATGACCCTTGATAGCCCCCTTTTGCCAGCTCAAGAATGGTTTCCAGAGGTACTGGAGTGGATAGTAGACTTCCCCAGATCCCTTCCACAAAGGAGGGATCTTCTAGACAGCCACACTTCGAGAGGTTTTCATCAAACCTCCCCGCTCTCGCTCTGACTGCCTTTCGACTATCGAAAGACTTGTCAGAGCGAGAGGCTTTTCTAGTAAAGCAGCAAGCTCGATCGCTAGAGCCTGGAGAACTTCCACTATCCGGGTTTACCAATCCAAGTGGGAAGTTTTTAGAAGTGGTGTAAGTCAAAGAAGTTGTCCTCCTCCAGTACCTCTGTAACAGAAATAGCTGAGTTTTCTGTTATTTCTAAGGGAAGAATCGCAGCTCTCCGTAGCACGATAAAGGGCTATAGAAGTATGCTATCGGCCGTATTTAGGAATAGAGGCCTAGATTTGGGAAACAATAAGGATCTGCATGATCTGATTAGGTCGTTTGAGACCAAGAAGTCTAGAATGACTTCTCCCCCTAACTGGGATCTAGACGTAGTGCTGAAGTTCTTGCTTCAGAGAGATTTGAACCCCTACATTTGGCCTCGTTTCGTGATATAACGAGAAAATGTTTATTCCTTTTGTCTCTGGCAACGGCAAAAAAGGGTTAGCGAACTGCACGCCCTTAGTGACAAGTCGGGTTCAATATAGATTCAGCCTCTGTTCCTTCAAGGAATTATTCTTAGCGAAGAATGAAAATCCTTTCGAACCCCTGGCCGAGAAACTTCGAAGTAAAAGGATTATCGGGTCTCGTCGGCAGGGAACCGGAGAGGTCTCTTTGCCCAGTAAGGGCATTAAAGTTTTACTTAAAGAAAAAGGAACAGTTGGGGAGGTTCTAGACAAGGCCTCTGGTGCTCAGTGAAGGATCCATCAAGACCTATGTCTAAGAATGCCTTAGCCTTTTTTGTCAGGAACGTAATTATGGACGCTCATAAGGCTTGCACGGATGATTCTTTAAAACTCCTGAGAGTAAGAGCTCATGAAGTGAGAGCAGTGGCGACGTCTCTCTCTTTTCAGAGAAATATGTCGCTGAAGAATATCTTGGAAGCGACATATTGGAGATGTAATTCTGTGTTTGCGGCTCACTATTTGAAGGGCGTGCGGTGACCTATGAAAAATGTTTTTCATTAGGTCCTTTTGTGTCTGCGGGCACAATCCTGGGTACAGGAGCTTACAACAATCCTTAAAACTTTTTTTTTTTTACTACTAAGTCTATCAGATATGTTCTAGACTTCTGGCTGAACAAGTGCAGTTGCCGCACAAGCGGCCAGTCACTTCAGTTCAGTAAGGAACTCTTGTGATATCTTGTAATAGATAAAATTTTTTTTTTGAATTTATTGTGTGCTTGTGCATTGTGTTTTGAGTTACGGTTGTGCGAAGAGTTGGGGATAACTCTGAGCAATTTTTAATACTAACATGGTGGTTTAGGATCAGGTGGTCGTGGGATTGGTTGTGTGCTCCTTAATAAGGTGGTGTTGTCATGTAAGTGGATCAGCACCCATTGACAAAGTCCTTTCAGGCTCTGCCGAGTAAGTGGATAAGACCCCTTCGGCAGGACCCACAAGAATTCTTGGCCATAGATCACATATCTCGCTAAAGTTTCTTGAGGTGATGCAGACTACGGGGAAAACACCCACGAAGTCTACCACCTATCAGGTAGGAACCAAGGTTTTTAATTTATACCTACAACAGATGTTGTTTACCTGTCTATTCCAGTAGTAGCTGTCTCTTACCCTCCACCGAAGGGTGCCAATCAGCTATGTATATATCTGACAGGTAAGTTGATTGTATGAAAATGATATTGTTATAATACAATAAAGTTTCATACATACTTACCTGGCAGATATATACGATTAGGGCCCACCCAGCCTCCCCGCATGGAGACAGGTGGAAGAGAAAATATATGAGTAGAAAACGGGAATGGTTCCTAGTCCTGCCGCCCAGGGCAGGCCGGTAGATCACCTGACCTACCGGTAGCGAGTGGCGCGAAATTTGAATTTCTGTCGGGGACGACGGAGTCTTAGCTATGTATATATCTGCCAGGTAAGTATGTATGAAACTTTATTGTATTATAACAATATCATATTCCAGCTCAGAGTCTCCTTAGACTTCCAGGCTCTTTCCCTGCCTTTGTGCAAGGATAGGGAAGATTTTGCAACGAGAGAACTCATCAACATGTAGGAAGAGTGCTCGTTAGCAACGGAAGTATCAAGTATGATCCTCCTCGGAGGAAGACTGGTCTCTTGGACTATTAGATTTCCTATCGTCTACTGGATGTAGCCGACTAAAATTACCTCCCCTTGTTGCAGAGGCCATAAGCTCAAAGTGAAAGAATTTCTTCCACCCTTTTCCATTCTCCTGATAAACGATTGTGGATGTTCAGACTTTCAGACAATGTAGCGCCAATCAGGCGCCAAATGCCAAACAGGCGTAAAGATGCCAGACCAAGACAGTCCAAATAAACACTGTCATTGTCTGATGAGCAGAAGGAGTAGGCCTCCAATCTGGCGCAGATGCGCTAGAGGCGAATAAATCAGGCAAATAAAGTGTCCGAGGTGGACATCGCCAGTTTTCATCGAGACTCTTAACAAGCTCGAATCTCCAGCAAGTGGGGAGAAGTCAGCTAGGTGCCAGGCGCGAGGAGCCAGCCAGACGCGAGGCGCCAGGCAAGCAAAGCACCAGGCTGGCACGAGGCACAAGCCAGGCGCGAGTGAGGCGCCAGGCAGGTGCGAGGCGCCAGGCGGGCGCGAAGCGCCAGCCAGGCGCCAGCCAGGCGCAAGCCAGGCTCTGGGCTTCATCCAGAAGAGATCTGTTGCAAAGAAAGCCCTGGTCTTCTTTGGAAGAGTGGAATCTCTAAAGCACTTCTTGAGTAACTTGATGTTTCCTTCAAACAGCTAAGAATTAAAAGTGCTTGAAGTGCGAGCTTTTAACAATTCTTGTTCTTTCCATAACAATATGTCGTGAGAGTCATATTAGCTGTAATAACGGGAGATGTAACTCTGTGTTGACTTCTCTTTGCACGAAGGAGATCAAGTGGGCCTATGAGAGATCCTTCTCTCTTTGTTATATGTGTCCACGGATGCGTTGCTGGGATAGGGAGCCGACACTGATCCTTAACTAGTGAATTAAAATATTTTTTTTTTTTAATTTTAACATAAGTGATTATTTTCTGGGGTTATTTGAAATGAGTTTGGGGATAGCTTTTTCAAATTAAGCACAAACCCTCGTGTTAGGATCAGGTGATCGGGATCGATGTTGGTGCTCCTTAAATTATGCCCAATAGGCATTGGTGTATTGTCATGTAAGTGGATAAGACCCCATGACAAATGACCACTAGATTCTGTCAAGTAAGTGGATAAGACCCCATTGACAGATCTACAAGAACTCTTAGCCATAGTCACATCCTCGCTGAGGCTTGAGACGAAGCAGATACTAGCAATAGCTAGGGAAGTCGACCCTTCGTCTAAACACATAGGAACCAAGGTTTTATTTATTTATTACCTACAACGTATGTTGCTTACCTGTCTATTCAGTAATAGCTGTCTTTGACCCTCCACCAATGGTGTGAATCAGCTAGTATATATCTGACAGGTAAGTTGAATGTATAAAAATGATATTGTTATGATACAATAAAGTTATACATACTTACCTGGCGATATATACAATTAAATGGCCCACCCAGCCTCCCCTCAGGAGACAGCTGGAAGAAAAAATATGAATTAGAAAACGGGTATGGTTCCTATTCCCGCCACCCAGACGCGGGGGTAGATCACCTGACTACCTGCCGCGTGCCGCGAAATTCGAATTTCTGTCGAACGATGGATTAATAGCTATGTATATATCTGCCAGGTAAGTATGTATAAAACTTTATTGTATCATAACAATATCATTTTTAATTGTTTTGCTTGTTTTGTTTGATTTTCAAATTAAATAAATTATTCTTCATGGTATGTTTAATTTTCAATTAATTTAAATGAATTATTCCTCATGGCAACTAACTAACATTTGAATTGCATTTACACTATTTTCTTTTTATATCTGGTACAGGAAGTTTGCTTTTGCAGTACTGTGTCTTGTTAAATTAATTGTCAAATAATGTATCTTTGGATATTTTTGGATATTTATATGTGAAAGTTATCAGAGGTTCTTATGAGTAATTTTTTCCATTGTCAGGTCAACAGCTAAGACCCAGAAAGAGAGGAGTCGCAGTCCAAGTGCTAATCGTGAGAAAAAAGCTAAAGCTAAGAAGCCACCTTCAAAGTCACGTTCAAGGTAAGTCAGTTTTGTATTTTTTAGGGTTATAATCTATGTTTGATGTACTTTACCTTAAGAGCTTATAGAAGAAATTTCAAATTGTGTAGCAGTTTTAGTAAACAGCACATGCCATGCCACCTATTACATATCAAGTCATTTCATATTTTTTTCTTTTACTGCCACTTTGGTAAAGAGTAGCAGTGCATATTTGGTTAGCATGTCTTTGGAAAGATGTTTGTGGTTAAATTTCATTAGTATTAGGGAGGAATGGACAAGTTTCCCAAATAGTTTATGCAGGTAAGTTCCATATAATATCGATTAATGATTGGATGTTTTATCAGCATTTAATCATTTCAGTTCAATGCATACCATAGTATACACATTATATTTTGTAGTGTAGAGAAATTGGTAATCTCTCTCTCTCTCTCTCTCTCTCTCTCTCTCTCTCTCTCTCTCTCTCTCTCTCTCTCTCTCTCTCTCTCTCTCTCTCTCTCTTTCAAATCTGGTTATTGCCTAAATTGAGGCACTTAGAACCAGAAGGTCGCAAACGCCGTAGTTTAAAAAATGGGAACATTGACTGTATGGCATTATTATGGGGTTTGTTGCATTTTGCAGCTTGTCTCACATTTCTGAGACTAATGGAAATTACCCAAAAAATAGAGCAGATTGGTAATTCTCTCTCTCTCTCTCTCTCTCTCTCTCTCTCTCTCTCTCTCTCTCCTCTCTCTCTCTCTCTCTCTCAAATCTGGTTATTGTCTAAATTGAGGCACTTTGAACCAGAAGGTTGGAAACGCTGTAGTTTAAAAAAATGGGAACGTTGACTGTATTTGCCGACTCGTTTCTCTGCAAAGGCATTATTATTGGGTTTGTTGCGTTTTGCAGCATGTCTCACATTTCTGAGACTAATGGAAATTACCCTAAAAATAGAACAAAGACAGATGAACCGTGGCAAACACAAATCACAATAATGCAGATATAAAAAAAAATAGGTAAAAATAATATTCTTAATAATAAAAACTAATTAAATACAGCAACCACTAACCTCAGGAACATTCAGAAGTATGCACAAGTTTTCCTCAGCAGTATGGTAGGCGGCTAAGGCACCTTAGGTGTCATAGTCTAGGACAAGAGCCGTCTCATCCTCTTTGGGCTCATCTGGATCCATAGTGGAGAAACAGAGCCCTCTAGCTCTATGATTATTTTATGAAAATGGTCTACTTTGGAGGCATAGTGCACCAGGTCCTTCAAATCTTTTAAGTTGATGTGCTCTCAGTAGATTAGGGCCAGAATACTTGGGAGGAAGGCTGACCTCAGCAAGGTTGAAGGCTTTGCGGTTGTAGGCTTTCCATCCTAGCATAAGCCTGACCCTCTTAGGTCATGGTTCATTATAAAAATCAGCATGGAGAAGCCCTCCAAATACGACACACTATAGCTTAGGACCCAGGCATCGCTGAAGTTCCTTTTCTTTGACTTCCTGCTCACAGTGTGTTTTTACATTGCACCAACATAGTATACAAAATCCTTCCCTTCCATTTCATACAAAATCTTTCCCCTCCATTTCCACTATAGGAAACCCCTTCACTGTGGCACTGTGGATGGGACGAATGTAGTCATGCTTTGTCTCAGTGGCACACCTGAACTTTTGCCAAAGAAGACCAAAATGCCTATCCCAAGGCAAGTAGGAGTAAAATGCCTATCACAAGGCAAGTAGGAGTAAAATGCCTATCACAAGGCAAGTAGGAGTGGTCTGGCATAAGGACAATGTGGCCTATATTGAAGAAGTTCTTTGGGTGGATCCAATGCAAGCACATCTTCACAATATTAATATTTTTATTCAGACCACTACAATTGTCAAAAAACTGCACAAGAATTGTTTGGTCATCATGATTTTCCTCTTTGTAGTGCTTGAGGCAACTGGCAATTTCTACCCTGCCTTTTCTAGCTGTAGCCTCATCCCTTACGTACATAACCAACCTTGCAGTTATGATGTTACAGATACAAAAATTATATGTCCACGATTTCCTCTTGTAATAGCCCACATTGGTCATCAACTTCAGAGTAGGCAGTGTCTGTTGTTGATCAAAACACACTGCCAACATCTCATCCACTTTGTAATAAGAGGAATCTAAGAAATTGGTGAGATCTTTACTTTACTTTACTTTTTTTTTTTTTTCTTTTCTTTTTTTTCTGCCAAAGTTTCATACTTCAACAAAGTCACTTCCACCTCACTAATCCTGTCCTCATGACCCTTATCCTCCTTCATGCCCTTGATCTTGACCTTGAAAAGTTACACACATTGCATATATTTGCTTTGCAGGTGCAAATCCAATGTTGAATTCAGTATTGAAAACTGCCAATAGTACAGCAGTTTCACTTTTTTATCATTTGGTTCGGTTCATGTATTCCAAATACAGGTCATACCCCTTGGGTAAGGTCATTTTATGGCTCAAGTGCTTCTTTCCTGGTCCCTTACTTCTCATGTAATGTGACGAGACAGTTGGCAACATAACTACTATGATGTACTTCCTAACACTTTTGAGTTCCTTCTCTGTGATCTTTGTCCCTGGTTGGTTATAACCCTTTTCTCTCCCTCATGGAAGATGCTAAGAAAACCTTAATTACAAACATCATATGATACAGCACCATACACTACTTATATAAATTTATTTGCGATGTCGCAGGGCCCTCTTCCCCTAAAGGCTTACGATACCTTTTCACTGGCACTGAAGTAATGAGAGAATGCTTGTCATAAGATTCTACTTCCCACTTTCTAGAAACATCCATCATTACAAGGACCGACTTACCCCCCAATTCCCCCCCCAATCGTCTTTTCTCACTTTTACAGCCATTCGAAGGCTCAGACTAACACATTAACTTCACTATCACAGGAAGACGACAGACTATGGTCGTGGTCCCTCATGGTTCTAAGCACCTTAATTAAATTTGACTAATGTTTTTGCTAAGTTTTTATTCAAAAGCTAAATTAAGTTTGTAATCAAGTTAAAAAATTTGTCAACAATATTTAAGGTTTAAGGAGGTCTGTTGTACAGCAGAGCTTCACATTTATTGTAAGAGTAATTGTGATGGACAGCCAAAAAATTTTATGTTAATGGTATTTTAGAAATGTATGGATGATACAACACTTACCCTTCACCAATAACGGTGTTTTTTGATTACATATTAAAGAAAGTGTGTTTGGTACTATTCCTAGGCCCCAAGTTATTTTGGCCATGATATTACGAATCAGCTTCGGAAGTCTGCTTGGGAGTTCTGTCTCTCTTGTCTCTAGCTCTTAAATGAGTCTTCTCATATTTATGATATTAATATATGGGATCAGGTTCTAACAAATTATTATACTGTGAGGCCAGTAGGTAAATGTTTACGTAAACATGTTGGTTAATCAGTATTCTCCTATTAATATATTCTAATTAGATGAGCTGAACTAAAGTCTCATGCCAACTGGTAATAATGTAAAATAATTATATAAAATATCTCGCATAATGTCATTTCATTAGTTGGTGAGTTATCATATCAGGTTTTCTCAGTACCCTAAGTCAATATGAAATTAGGTCCTGGTACCAAGACTCCATCAGTCACAAAACCAGGTGGTAAGTCTGTTTGGTCCATGGTCTGTGAATGTGGCTCAGTTAATCACTTCCAAGGTCAATTATTTCAGCTAAGACTTCATTTTATGGAGATTATAATTTGTATTTTTGTATAATTTTTTTAAATTGAAATCACTCCCAACTATACTTCTCTGGATTGAAAAGTTTACTCATGTTTTGCAGTGATGTTCCAATGGTAAGAGGAACAATGAATGAAAGGTTAAAGGTTCATCATTTATACTACTAAAATTTTCTCTTTCCAGTTTGGGAAATATACATATTAATAATTCAAAACAAGCAGGTGTGAGAAACAAAGGAAAAGTGTATTAACATGAATCATCATCTGCAAAAATAAGTATTTATTGTTGTTATACACAGTTATTATTTATGTTCTGCCAATTGGCCTCAAAATTGCAGATGGCAACTTGAAAACTTACCACATTATACCGGGTAGAAAGAGTAAGATTACATATATGTACACATTTTTTTATATTTCTAGTTGATTTATGTTTATAGTGCATAGTTTTTGTGCATTACTATTAGCTTGTCGTGAATTTTTTGTAATTGATAATTTTTCCATGAATATTCAGTGGTTTCTTCATAACCATGATAATGCTAAATCTCTTACTTGTCCCCAGCTTTGGGTCGTATGGCCAAAATTTCACATACTCTTTCAGACCTTGTCCTGTGTAAGGTATTTGGTTGTGTTGCATACCTACGCATATTTTCTCAATATTACATGTACTAACACCTAAAACAGTAGTGTGTTTGCAGTAGCTTTTGATGCTGTTTTTGTTTAAGGAATACATTATGATGGAAATTAAAGTACAACACATTTATTACCGATGCAGCCATCTTAACCGTATGTTTGTAACACTGAATGTACCTGTATCTACAGAATCACAAAGTAACTTAGTTTTTTTTTCCCCTGAAAGAGTAACCATCAACACAGTATTAAATATAATAAAGTAGGCAAACTAGTACATCCTTAGCTGGAAAATCAGGAACCTCCAAACCCAAGGTTCCCAATGGGGAAAGCAGAATAGAGAAAGAGAAAATCTGAAGTTAAGAAAACTTAAATAAATAACTAATAAGATAAAACCAGTAATCCATAAATTATACTCATGCAAGCTTGGTTATGTAGAAAAGGTTTGTACCAAGTTTGAACTTATCTTATTCCATCACTTTAATTACGTGAGTAAGATGATGGTCACAACAGGAGCAGAATGCCTAGAAAACATTGTGGTACTGAACCATGCCTCACAAATAGAAAGCAAGACTGAATTAACAGGATATTCAAAACAGGTACATACTCTGGAAGGCTCTGATCAAAATTATGACTTGAGTTTAAGCATGCACACTGAGCCAATGGAACCATGGTACCAGAAATTAATAATTTCGGAAAGAGAAAAGATTAATGTTTTTTATTGTCTCTTAGTGTGCCATATCCACAATTTGTTGGCTCTAGTCCCTTGCTGATTATTTGCAAAGTTATGATTTTGAAATATCTTGTTCTGTTTTTAATACTTTTTAGGCCTATTTTTTATTTCTCTTTGAGTGTACACCATGTTGGTTATAGGTGACTGTGTACTATGTCTAAATACAGACATGTGTATTTATTTCCAGAATTATCTCTTCTCAGTACTCTCACACTTTTATTGCATTGTGATGAGCTTTAAATCTAAGTCGGACATAAATAAGTATCTTCTTCCCTCTTGTGATGGGATTCAAACCCCAGCACAGAAATAAAAGGAAACTATCACTTAGTTCTCATGTTCTACCAGGAAGGATAAATTTCTATTTCAGTTTATCCATATATGGGCCTGTTGAATCAGATACATATTATTGAACTGGAATATAGCCATCCCCACCATTGTAGCATTATATAGGGTAGGGTTGCTTTTTTAAGCTGAAATTTTTGTAGACATAGATTCTGTTGGTCATGAATTGAATCACACACACACTATTAATAACATTATTGTATCTACCCTTGCATAATGTACGGTATATAGTTATGTGACTACTGTGAAAATATTGCAGTTAGGGGTGATCCAGCTAAGAATTGTTTGACAGTGGGAATTGAAAAACAAAGCTTAAAGTAATCAATAGCATTTTATAGAGACACCATGACCAACTGGTCCTTGGATCCAGCTCGTCAGGATTATCAGTCGAACTCTAATGCATCTCACCCGCGGAGACGCCCATCAAGGTGGGTGGTAGTTTATGAAGTTATGCTTTGACCAGTTCTTTTGAGGTTTTATTTTGTTGCTGTAAAGCTTAGTTTTTCATTGGTCTACAGTTGCGTTGCTAGAGGTTTTTATTATAAACCAAAACTTCTGTTACCTAAATCCCACACCTCATATACAACAGTGAATGTGTTACTAGCATTCTGTTTTTTTAAATATCAATGTTTTGGGTAAGTATTGGGTAAAGCAGTGTGATGCTTGGTTGGTACGTACTCATTATATCCACTTCGGCTTTAAGCTTCAATTCTTTGCCCAGTTCTATGCAGCTTACTATTTAGGCTTCTTTTTGTAGCATACTATCACTTTCTACCCCAAACTTTCTAGGAAAGTATTATTGCTACTTTTCCTTCCTACTTATCCCAGCATAATTTTATAAAGAACCTCATCACACTCTTAAGTGAAACTCATTATGAAACATTCGTATTAGTTACACTGTTAGCTCTGTATATGATGGATTTAGATTTTATGAAATAAAGGTTAACTGCAAAAATAGTGATTTTGGGCTGCAAATAAAAGCTACTCTCCTCTCAGTTATCGTTTTTCATTTTATCTTTCTTGATTAGTCAGAATAAAGTAATAAAAAAAGGTGCAATAAATAACCTAAATGAATTTCTCTCTCTCTCTCCCCCTCTCTCTCTCTCTCCTCTCTCTCTCTTCTCTCTCTCCTCTCTCTCTCTCTCTCTCTCTCTCTCTCTCTTTCCTGTTCACTTTGTACAAATAGTCAACCTTCCAAATGTGGCATTCTGTTGTTTTTACCCATCTCAAGTGCAACAGTAAAGAAAACAGGATTTTAACACATACAATGAAGTGAAACTAGTGAATGGCAATGATCCTAGTGTAATCATAAGTGCCTCCAACTTTATGCATAAATAAGCCTTTTCTAGCTGAACTCCCAACAGGTCTAGGTCTTCATCAGTTCTTTTGTCTTCATAATTTTTTGGGTCTTCCCACAGGTCTTTAAGACTATTGCTGTATACTGACCAACTCTTCTTTATCACATTTCAAAATCATCTTGATCTTCGAGTCCTCAATCATTTCTCAAGCCGCTTGATACCACCTCTTCCTACTGTACACACACACACTCTCTCTCTCTCTTTCTCTCGTTGGATGAGTGGTTTACGTGCTTGCCTACCGTTTTGGTAGTCCCGATTTCAATTCCCAGCTCTGCCAACATTGAGTAAGAGAAATTATTTTCTGGTGATTAGAAATTAATTTCTCTATATAATGTGGTTTGGGGCCACAAAAAACCGTAGGTCCTGTTGCTAGGTAACCAATTGGTTCCTAGCCACATAAAAATATCTAATCCTTCAGGCCAGCCCTCGGAGAGCTGATAATCAGCTCAGTGGCCTGGTTAAACTAAGATATACTTATTTATTATTTCTCTCTCTCTCTCTCTCTCTCTCTCTCTCTCTCTCTCTCTCTCTGCTACTTTTTTTGTGTGTGTTTCCCAGGGTAATACAAATGCTCTACCTCTTCTAAATCCTTACCATCTATAACGGCAGGGATATCAACTCCACTTTCTTCCTCTATTGCTTATGTATTTCATTTTCCAGTGATTCCTTTCCAATCACCTTAAAGTTTTGTTTTGCCTGCATTTATTTTCAGTCTCCTTCATCCTGCTCTTCCACAATTTAAATAGTTTCAATATTCCTCGGTTGGTTAAGTATCATTTGGAAGAAAAAAAAAAACAACAGACTATACGTAGTATTAACACTACCTCATTTCTCCGTTGTCACTTTATACAGAATTATCTACATAAAGCAATTCCCAGGATGCCTCTTGTCTGTTGTGGGTTTACTTTGGCTACATGACTCATAAACATATGAGCATCGGAGCTCTATACACAATCAGGAATTATATCCTACATACATGAGGTAGACTTTACAGCGTCGAAGCCTGTGTGTTGGACTCCATACAAATGCAATAATAATTTGGTTACACTTATAACATTAAGCATGACGCAATGCTGTGCAACTAGCTTTGAATGGAATACGTCTGCGCAGCTGAGTTTTCCCACGCTCGTTACATAACGTCTTGCATACATGACAGTCTGCACTCCCTTTCTAGCTGTTACTATTAGTATAAAGAACCAAGAGCCCAGTGCTAATCCTTAAAGGACATCAACAGTTATCTCAAATTCTTCCAGTACACTTCGTTGTCTTCAGCATAGGTCTTTTTTTATGTTATAGTAACTATTGCTAAATGCATCTTTCTGGTTCCTTCTGCCCTCATTATTCAGGACATGTGAGAGACTACCAAGACAGACTGTGAATGGGACAATTTTGTTTTTTTAGGGCAAAGGGACAAGAAAGATTTATAAATCTTGGAAAAAAATTCACAAATCTGATATAATCTATTCTTGTTTGCTGTTATTCCTGCAGTTGCATTTGTAAAATTACTGCTGCATGATGCCAAACTATATTATTACTTTGAAAATTATACTTTTGCTATTTTTCTCCAGCACCTTTCTGCCAAACTAAATTATTAAAATTGAGAATTTATACTTTTCCTTTTCTTCAGTACCTTTCTTCAACTCATCACTTTCACATTAAAACATATGGAAAAAACAATGTTTTTATTTTTTTTTTTTCAACTAATCTTACATTGCCTTATTTTCTTTTGAGAAGAAAGTACCCCGGGTCACACCAGTTCATACCTTTTCAAGACTAGAAGCCTCTTGTTCACATCCTTAGATATTATTATATTATTTTTATTACGTATTTAGGTTGACAGTTTCTTGAAAAGTTTAGATTGAACATTTCTCTCTCTCTCTCTCTCTCTCTCTCTCTCTCTCTGCTCTCTCTCTCGTCTCTCTCTCTCTCTCTCTCTCTCTCTCTCACACATCTGCTCCTCTGTTAATCACTTTTACTAGTCATTTTTATCAAAACCTATTTCAACAATAGAAAAAAATAAATTATCAGATGCCAAAAGTTAGTCAAAACAAGTTAACCTAGAAAAAATTCTTACTTAATGTTCAGCAATGACAGATTTCATGTTGTTGACTGCTGCCAGAATGAAAGTTGCTCCTTCGTCTTTAACTTAAGGGCAAACTTTTTAGTTTCGAGAAAATAGGACTTCCTCTTCAACTTCTAGGCAGATGCATATATACATGATGCGGATGATCAGAATACACTTCGCAGACTGAATAATACGTGTGGCGATGATGATGATTACCGATCACTCCTCACAACTGCGCTATGACGTCACAAATGCGTGAAGCAGAGCCTTCCGTCTTAGCTAATGGCTGAGCAGGAAAACTTTCTCTCGCATTCTCCCCTTGGAGGAATAATAGTTTTTTCCTCCAAGCATTCCCCCCCACCCCTTCCCTTCTCTCAGATACCAGCAAACTCCCCCCCCCACACCCCCCGCCCCCCCACATCTAAAATACTTGAAAATACAATAGATTTGATACGTTTTGTGGCACGTGACTCGCAGACTTTGAACGGCTTTGTAGGTACAAAAAATCTATTTTCGAGAACTAGCGACCGTATAAAAGGGGAATCACACAATTCGAATACGCATAATTTGGGGCCAGACTATACAGTGGTACCTTGACATACGAAAGGCTCAACTTACGAAAAACTCGAGAATAAGAAAGCAAATACGAAAAATTTTACGGCCTCTACATACGAAAATTGCTCTAGTTATGAAAGTTTGTTGCTGTAAAGTCCGGACCACCGAGAACAAGTTTAAAAAACGTCCGCGCGCCTGCCAACCCTGAGTAAACTCGCCACCATCCTCCCGCTCTCCCATTGGTTCCTGATGCTAGTCACCCCATAAGGTCCTGCTCTCCTATTGGTCAGCATCTACCCCTTGTGCTTTAAGTATTCTATTGGTAAAAGGAAGCTGTAAATTGAAAAACTTATTCATGCAATACCATTTAATAAAAAAAAAAAAAAACAAAAAAAAAAAAAGGTAAAGATAGAAATAAAGAACGAGAAATGAATGGGTTATTATACTGTTTTGGTAGTTTCAGTAGTTGAAGAGAGATAATGAAAATTTATGGCTTACTGTGTACTAGGAAAAGTGATTGCTTGGCGATTGTTCGATACTCGTAAGTGCTGGATGTAAATAGAAGTTTGGAAGCTTTTTGTTTTTGTTTGTTTATTATAGTTAATGGTTACTTGGTAATTATTTGAAATGAGTACATGCAATACATTTAATAAAAAAAAATTGTGAATTAGATATCATAAAATATAAAATCAATCAGATTGCTATCATCGAAGCCAACAAATACGTATTTTTTAGAATTCTTCTTCTGTTTAATAATATGTTTCATTATAGCTGTCAGTTAAAACTCGGTATCTCCATTAGGTAAAGATAGAATAAAGAGTAGAAATGAATGTTTATTATACTGTTTAGTAGTTTCATTAGTTGAAGAGAGATACTAATGAAAATTTATGGCTTACTGTGTCCTAGGAAAAGTGATTGCTTGGCGTTCGTTTGGTACTCGTAAGAGCTGAATGTAAACAAACGATTGGAAGGTTTTTTTTTTGTTTGTGTATAATAGTTATTGATTAATTAATAAATATTTGAAATTAGTACATACTGATTATTTATACATTTTATTGGCATATTCTAAGCTTTTAGCTTCTTAGGTTTAGATGTCAGAATCATAGACTAGGCTACAGTAGCAACCGCTAACATAGGCTAGGCTAATTTAGTTACTAAGGGACATATGCTAAAGTCCTAATATATGCAGCAAAAATGGGGTTGAACATTACATGCAGTTGAATATTACTCAAGTATGTACAGTATTTTGTCTTTTTGGAGTCATATTTCTTCCGTCGGATCGGCGTCGTAACCCTAGAACATGTGTTGTAGTCCTGGAAATATAATTTACTGGGGTGTTTTTGTAGGGCTTGGAAGTCCCTTATTTACAACGGGTTTGATTCTTGAGATGTGTTGTAAGCTGAATATTGGCGTAAGCCGGAAAATTGTCACATTTTCAAAAATCCTAAGAAAACCTTGAAAACTATGTTAACTATATTATTTTTGTTTTTCATCAAAAAACCTTCAAATATTGTTTGATGTATATACTCCTGTGAGGTTTGATATTTAAAGACCAGTTTCATGGCCTAAAATTTTGGGCCTAAACATTTCATGTAGCATAGGCTAGTTTTGGAAATATGCAAGAGTTTGGCTCTAGGCTAAGCCGATGCTTTGGATTTTCCTACAACAAACAATAAATACAAATGTTGTTTTAATTATTTGAGAATCTTTTATTATTGTGATATTTCTATATTGAAAAAGTGCAAACTTTAGGGACTAGGCTAAGCCTACCTTATTATCTAGATTTCCTGACAAAGTCAGCATATTAGCATTTCTTTCCACAGAAGTCAACAAACTTTTATTTTTGTATAATAACCACAATAATAAATATAAATGTTGTTTTATTTATCTGAGAATCTTTGATTATTGTTATGTTGTTTTTAATTTATGGCTATTCTAGGCTTTTAATAAGTGCATCCTTTATTTCCCAAATGAAACAAAGTAGCCGCCATTTGTATTTCGTCAGTTGTTAACTCTTTATTTACGATTCACAAAGAATCGTGTATTTTTTTTATTCATGCAATACATATAATAAAAAGAAAACATTTGTGAGTTAAATATCATAAAGTAGAAAATTAATCAAAGACTGCTCTCATCGAAGTTAGCAAACATTTGATAGATTTCTTCTTCAGTTATGATGGCATTGTATGTTTCATTATAGCTGTCTGTATCTCCATTAGGTAAAGATAGGTTAAAGAATAGAAATGAATAGTCATAATGTTCAGTAGTTTCAGTGGTTGAGGAGAGATAATAAAAATGTATGATTACTATACTGTGCGCTAGTTGAAAGTGGTTGCTTGACAATCTATAGGCACTCAGTAGTGTTGCCAAAATGATTGTAAACAAAGTAGGTGAGGAGCTTTGTGATCTTATTTCATTCATTATAGTTAGTAATTATTTGAAATTAGTATACATACTGATTATTTATACATTTTATAGGCTTATTCTAAGCTTTTAGCTTCTTAGTTTTAGATGTCAGAATCTTAGACTAGGCTACAGTAGCAATTACTGACATAGCCTAGACTGATTGCCAAAATCAAAACTCAACATCATAAGGGATATATGCTGAAATCCTAATTTATGCAGTAAAAATTGGGTTGAAGATTACATGCAGTTGAATATATTACTCAAGCATATATACTGTATTTTGCCTTTTTGTAGTTTTCCGTTAGATCAGCATTGTAACCCTAAAACATGCGTAGTAAACCTGGAAATAATTTCTGATGAATATAATTGAAAAGCGTCGCAAACTCGGAACGTTTCAAACCGAAACCATCGTAACCCACGAACTGCCTGTATGTGTATATACACCTTCACCTCTCATTTAATGCGTTTTCAATTTTTAAATGTTTTAAAATTGCAAAATTTTGATTTAATGCGAATTGACATCCGAGCGTTGTTTTCAAATCACCCGTGCATCAGCTCTGCAAACGATGGCTGTCAGCATAAACAAAAATATAGCACAGTGCGCTGTATGTATTTATTTATTAATAAAAAGAAAGACTTTGTGTACTGTATTTATTAATAAAGTGAAAGACTTTATTTATTAATAGTGCAAAAGATTTTGTTCTGTTTTTCTTTTTCATCTGACCTACATAATATAGTATGGTATATCTTATACATATGAATACAGTAGCCTAGCCTACAGCATACATGCGGCCCTCGGTTGGTGGCAAGGGTTCCGTTCCTGGCCACCGACACTAAGTGATTTTTGACGCTGAGCGATTTTAAAGTGTATGGCCGCCGCCACACCCTTCCTTCTTTTGAAAATTCTTAGACCAGTCAAACGCGGCGCCTTAATCCCGCGATGGCGCAAAAAGTAAAATTATATTTATGCAGTATAGATGTGTAGAATTTACTGTACAGTACATTATAGTTATTACTAAATACTGTAAAGTGAAAAAGCCTAGCTTTAATACCTTGGGTGTCTAGAGTATGTAAAGATATAATAAGGTTTTATACAGTGTACAGGTAGCTGTAATGTTCAAGTTACGATAATTTGTCTTACGATAATCCGATTTTATGAGAGACCAAATTACAATAGCCTAACTTTATCCCATCTTCTCGTTACATAAGTTCAAAAACAGCAAAAGTGAATGATGAAAGTATGGTTTTTAACGTTATATACTTGTTGTATAAACGTGTACAGCCATGAACAACCGAACGTGAAACGACTTATTTTTTTTTAAGTACAACCGAATTCAATAACATCCGTTTGGCTTGTATTTCAATCATCGTACTGGATTAAAGATCAATATAGATCGAAGATCAATTGGGGAAATATTACTGTTAAATTTAAACCTACCGTATATTTCGGCGTATAAGTCGACCCTTTAGCCCAAAAAAAATCATGCCAAAATTAGGGGGGGTCGACTTATCTAACGGTAACAAAAAGTGAATCTTTATTATTTTGGCATATCGGTACAGGAATCCAGGCTTTACAGTTGGCTAATAACAATGACAGCCATGTTGAGGTAACTATGTATGTAATACCAGTATTAAAAACATTTCACACTAATACGACAACAATAATACATTAGAACATCCATTACCTTAAATAAAATGAAAAAAATAAAAGTAACTTGAAGAAACCCAATCGAACAGCAAGTGTAAACATTGCTTAGCCATTTGTGTTACAGTAATTGAGAAGGATGCGTTCACTCTGACAGTTTTGTATTACCAGGGTATTGTTCAAAAACATTTATGGTATGAAATCTTTATTTATCACTTTAATTAAAAAAAAAATTATTTAATAGTAAATATGTATTTAAAATTCTTCAAAATTACTTGAGTCATCGTCATTTGAATTAAACATTCATCAAACAAATTATCATTCATGGTTTCATCATAAGGATCCCAGTTTGAATCTGGTGAATCAACTGCAGGTTTGTTTTTCCTCAAATGAGCCTGTTTATGCCATAGAAAAACCAATGGTCAAGGAATATTCCAACATAATAATAAAATACCGGCACATCGTTTTAACAACTCAATCAAAACCTTAATTTGAGTGGCAGTTTGTACATACATATAAACGTAGGCTGTTATGCAGCGTTAGTTAGCGCTTTGTTTGTTTACATTACACTCGAGTAATTGTATCTTTTCGTTTCGTCATTTCTAATCATATTTGCCGTATTTCATCTTTTATATATTAACAAATTTTGTTAATATACCGAGTATATTACCTGTATTTCTTATGGTAAGTAGAGCAACATATGTACCGTAATAACATTCAGGTATTTTTTATATGATACGTTTTACCCTGCTGTTCACATTTTATAGGTCGACTAATATACCCGATATTAGTTAAAATCATAAAAATTTACTCAGAATTGGGGGTTTGACTTATCTTCCGGTCGACTTATACGCCGAAATATACGGTAGTTATAATTGAAGCTGAGAAAACTGTTCAAGCTGCTAATGACTATTATCGTGCATTGGCAACAGGGATAAAACTCCAGTAAACGTATGCCATTAAACACAACCATAGATAAAATTTAGATAAAATAATTTGAATCAAAACTACTGGGCTTGAAAGAACACATTTTACTGTTGGTTTCACGCTGATATAAGATAAATAACGTAAAGTTCGTATTACGTGATATAAAGGAAAATTGCGAACTGAATCACGTA
The DNA here is from genome assembly GCF_015104395.2 of Macrobrachium nipponense. Lineage (NCBI taxonomy): Eukaryota > Metazoa > Arthropoda > Malacostraca > Decapoda > Palaemonidae > Macrobrachium > Macrobrachium nipponense. Next base: position 58,374,383 of record NC_061096.1, read on the forward strand.
ATTTTTTTTAAGCAATAAACATGCCACCAACGTAATCTGTTGAAAAAAAAATTCACAATCACAACGAGAGACATTCATTTCATATTTGCACCTAAAAACTCATCGTATAAGGAAAATAACCTTGTCTCATATAAGTAAAGTACTATCTAGATATTTGTTCATGCCAACTAGAAGCAAGAAAATTTGCTCAGAATTTCGTTAAATATGGCGAAACAAACTCGTGTTCACCATCAGCTGATTTGAAACCAAAACATTGGTCGCTCCGAGGAATACTAGCTTAGATTTACCGTAGTATTTTATAATACAATAATATAAGAATACATACAATATTATTGGATACAGTGAAGTAATGTATAACTTTTTAAAGGATTTATGGAAAAGATGCATAATTAATAAAATAACACCATGCATTTTTCGGAACCGTGGCGAACAAGAACAAACCTGAAAAAACATCCTCTGACAATGTGGAAGGTAGTTACAAATGCTGCCTTAATTTGTATCATATTTATGTACGAAAATAAAAAGTATCCTATACGTAATATATTTTCTTATGCATTTTAAATATAGAGCATGAACATTTATAAAATTGACGCATCGATTGCTAAATTTGCACTCTTTTTAACTATATTTTTGGAAGAGCGGCAGGCAGCTGCTTACAAGAATGAACATGAAAAAACATCGTATTTGATAACATGAAGGGCAGTTTCAAAAGCTGCCTTAGTATCATATTTCTGTGCAGAATTAAAAATACCCTGTACATAATGCATTTGCATACGCATATTAAACATTAAAGCATGAGCATTTATAAAATCGACACATCAATTGCTAAATTTGCCATTTTTTTAACTTTATATTTTCGGAAGAGCGGTAGGCAGCTGCTTACAAGAATGAACATGAAAAAACATCGTATTTGATAACGTGAAGGGCAGTTTCACAAGAGTTTCACAAGCTGCCTTTGTATCATATTTATGTGCAGAATTAAAAATACCTATGTATGCGTAATACATTTTCATACACATTTTAAACAAAAGCATGAACATTTATAAATCGACACATCCATAGCTAAATTTGCACTCATTTAACTATATTTTCGGCATAGAACAGCGTTAGAACCATATATTTTACCCTAACACCTACGTAATAACTCGATACAATTTTTTAATATCATTTGTATAACCTTTATGGACTGAACGGTATTTCTACAAATGTATGTACTCGTTAGACATAACGGTGCTAGCGACGCTGTTGGCTGAAAATTGTGCCATAAAAATACCTTAAAATGCCATATTTTTTTAACGAATATTCTTTATGACAGCCATAAAACTGATTCGCCGTTGAGTGATTACGCCGTTAACCGCGGACCGCCTGTACTTTATACTACATGTATGGTACAGTAAATATTAATATAAGCCAATTCTGGAGGTTCAATACATTCTGACTATGGTAATTCAGTACAAAAAAAAGAGAAAATAAAGAAATAGATATGAAACAAGAATCAGCTTCGCTCTGACATGGGTATAATTGAGCGATGTCAGGCTGCTGATGGCTACGTATAATTACAAACATAACGAATATGCATCTTTTCCATGAATCTTTTAAAAAGTTATACATTACATATTTCATTGTATCAAATAATATTGTATGTATTTTCATAGCTGTCAATGCTTTGGTTTGGAAATCAGCTGATGACAAATTTGAGTTTAATTTTGCCGTATTTAACTCAATTCTGTGCAGATTTTTTGCTTCTAGTTAGCATAATGAATATCTAGATACTTACATGAGACAAGGTCATATTTTGTTATACGACAAATTTTCAAGTCAAAATATGACTTGAATAAGTCTCATTGTGAACTAAATTATATTTTTTTTTACCAGATTGCGTTTGGAGCTTGGTTATTGCATAAAAAATAAAAAGACATGATTCTGTTCACTATTTTCACTTTATTTCATCGTAATATGAGCTTTATGTTATACATCTTTTATTTGCGTGAAAACAGCAGTAAAATATGTTTCAAGCCCAGTAGTTTGGATTAAAATGATTTTCTCTCTATTTTATCTGGGGTTGTGTTTGATGGCATAACTTTACTGGAGTTTTATTCTTGTTGCTGATGCACAATAATAGTCATTAGCAGCTTGAACAGCTTTCTCGGCTTCATCTACAACTTGGTTAAAATTTAATAGCATATTTCCTTGCTGATCTTCGATCTATATCAAATAATGTTATTACATAAAAATATATCAGTCCTATTCTACATAACGTTGTTTATAACATAACTACGGTAATTGTTTACTATCGTACAGTGGTTGAAATACAAGCAAATGGATATTGCTGTTATCCAGTTTGGTTGTACTTAGCAAAAAAGTACGGAGTTCCCCAAGTCCAGGAACGTAACCCCCTTATTACTGTTATTTCTTACAGGGAAAAATATGTTTAAATAAAGCGTTTTTGATTAATGCAAGCTCTCCAGGAACGTAACCCTCGCGTTAATTGAGAGATGACTGTATGTACACATATACACATGAAAAATTTGCCTATTCGCGGTATTTTTTCTATGAGAAATGTTCACAAAGTAGTACTGTATTTTCATATCAATATCGTCATAAAATACACTATTTGTGATAAAACTATGAAAAAATTAGGTATTAACTTTTATCCTAACAAAATAAAGCAGTTTTAAGCATTTTTATAGAGGTTCCAAGTATTCGCGGATTCTAGCTATTTTCGGGGGGGTCTGGTATGCAACCCCACGAATAAGGGGATCCACAATCCAGGCTCCTTTTCAGGGATTTTGGGATCGCACCTAGTGTTCCTATGATTATGGGTACAATTTCTACTGGCAAATCCCATATTCATATTTCTATTTTGAGGTCATAATATTTATAAATTTTTTACCCCTTTCTCATCTACTCTGGTGTCCCATAGTATTGCAAGATCAGTGAGTGATACTTTCTTGATTTTGTCAATCTACGTCATGTCTGGTCTATTAGCCCGGATTACCCTATCTGATCTGATACCATAGTCCCAGAGGATCTTTGCCTTACCATTTTCTATCACTCCCTCAGGTTGGTGCGCTTACCATCTATTACTGCAAGCCAGCTGGTGTTTCTTGCACATGATCCAGTGGAGGGCTTTTTCCACTGAATCATGTCTTTTATTTTACTGGTTCTGTGCAAGCGCCAGACATACACTTGCTATGTGGCTTATGGTCTCGTTTTTTATACGTATTGCACTTCCCATATGGGAGAGATATTGTTTCCACCTATGTATCGTTCTTTGAACATATCTAGTTCTTAGGTCCTGAATTTGTGCTGCTGTTAGCATTCCTTGTTTACTTCTTGAGTTTCATCGCTGGCCAGTTCTTTAGTCTGTCTCATGTATACGTACTGTCCATGCATTGGTTTGTTGTGCCAGTCCTCCGTTCTGGTTGTCATTCTCCTGTCTGTATATTTCTGGGTATTGTTTTATAAACATTTTGCCAGAACAAGTATAGGAAGGAGGGCAAAGGATAGTATAAAATGTAGGCAAATCCTAGTAGCTTGGGACCAGTGGACTTGGTTAATGGTGATCTGGTTTTATAACGCTTGTCTAGCAAAATCGGCAATTTATGGCACCATAACGAGCCTAGTTTCAGTTATCAGCGCAATAAGGTGCTGATAATATACCTAATAGAGGCGCCATTGACCGATTACTGGTGCCATTAACTGAAACTTGGCACCATAAGCAAGAAAGGCCTGGTAGGTGTGATGGTTGTGGACATTCAAAATAAGCATTGTATTGGTAAGTAGTTGAAAGTTGCGCGCTTACCCTCAATTTGAGGCATGAAAGCAGGTATCCTGGAAGCCACTATGTACTCAGAGGATTGACAGATAAATGAAGGTGAAAGTTTCCTTCTAGCAATAGCACACCTTGCTACCGCAAGTGTGTATCTGTTAAGCAAACAAAAAATTTTTAGGTTCATATATCAAAATTTTACGAAGGAAAAACTAAACACCTTCCTTCTCAAATTATTCATGATGCCAAAGATACAATTTAAACAATAGTAATTACGTGGCACTCCATTACCCACACGAAAACTGAGAATGTTATTCATAAGTATGCTGAAGATAAACCTTGATGATTTTCATTAGCCTAAGTAGGAGATCTGATGAGACAGATATTCAAAGGTGCAACCATCAAATCTAAGCCGCAATGTCACTGCAGCCTGATATTGAAATCCAGGGGAAAAGAAAGCTTGACCTATTAATATTCATTTCAAGTGTGTAACATTGCCAGCCAAGATGCTAGCTTCCTGACACCAAGGATGAGATGGAGATGAAAACATCACCTTAAAAGTCAAATTGAGGAATGATGATCAGACTCCACTGTAAAAGTCAAATTGAGTAATGATTCCATGAGTTATTAACCCTTAAACGCCGGAGCGGTAAATAAAAATGATTCCCGTATGCCGGAGGGGTTTGAGAGTGAGCGCGTAAGCGGAAAAAAATATTTTTTCAAAAAATCACAGCGCGCTTAGTTTTCAAGATTAAGAGTTCATTTTTGGCTCCTTTTTTTGTCATTGCTTGAAGTTTAGTATGCAACCATCAGAAATGAAAAAAATTATCATTATCATATATAAATAATGCGATATATGATAGCGCAAAAACGAAATTTCATATATAATTGTATTCAAATCGCGCTGTGCGCAAACGGTTGAAGGTAACAAGTTACTTTTTTTTTCGTTGTAATGTGCACTAAATTGCGATCATTTTGATATATAACACATTGTAAAAACGATAAAAGCAACAACAGAGAAAATATATCACAAAATAATGCATGAATTCGTAACGCGCTTACGTAAACATTTTTTTTTTCAAAAATTCACCATAAATCTAAATATTGTCCTAGAAACTTCCAATATGTTTCAGATGAAGACAAATGATTGAATATTACTATACTGTAAGAATATTAGCTTACAAATGCAGTTTTCGACCATATCTGACGAGCTAAATTTGACCGAATGTCGAATTTTTTATATATATATTTTTTTTATATGCAATTATTTCGGAAATAAGAAAAAGCTACAACTTTCAAATATTTTTCGTTTTATTCTACATGAAATTGCACACATTTTCATATATAAAACTCTATGAAATGCCTAATATGAAAACGGAGCAAATATTCCGAGAATGGGACTTACGCATTTCGGAGATTTGTGGCGGAGAATCCGCGCACGGAGGGAAGGAAAGTTTTTTTTAAAAATTCACCATAAATTTAAATATTGTGCTAGAGACTTCGAATTTGTTTCACCGATGAGATAAATGACTGAATATTACTAGACTGTAAGAGTTTTATCTTACAATTGCGTTTTTCGACCAGGTTCGGTAGAGTCAAATTTGACCGAACGTGGTTTTTTTTTCTATTTATCGTGATTTATATGCAAATATTTCGAAAATGAGAATAGCTACAACCTTCAACTATTTATTGTTGTATTATACATGAAATTGCGCACATTTTCAAATATAAAACGTTATGTAACGGCTAATTTAAAATGGTGCAAACATTACCACAATCGCACGTATGATTTTTTCGGAAGAGTTACCGCGCAGACGTAAAGAAAATGTTATTTTTTTCATAAATTCACCATAAATCAAAATATTGTGCTAGAGACTTCCAATTTGTTGCAAAATGAAGGTAAATGCTTGAATATTACTAGAATATAGGCGTTTTAAGCTTACAATTGCGTTTTTCGACCATTTCGGAAGAGTCAAAATTGACCGAAGGTTGAAAATTTGTCACTTATCATTTTTTATATGAAAATATTTCAAAATTGATAAAAGCTACAACCATGGGTTGTTTTTTAGTTGTATTGTGCATGAAATTGCGCACATTTTCATATATAAAACTTTATGTAACGGCTCTAATTTAAAATGGTCCAAACATTACCACAATCGCATGTATGATTATTTTCGGAAGAGTTACCGCGCGGATGAAGGAAAAGTTTTTTTCATAAATTCACAATAAATCGAAATATTGTGCTAGAGACTTCCAATTAGTTGCAAAATTAAGTTAAATGATTGAATATTACTAAAATAAAATAAAGAGTTTTAGCTTACAATTGCGTTTTTCGACCATTTCGGTAGAGTCAAAGTTGACCGAAGGTTGAAATTTTGGCACTTATCGTTATTTATATGAAAATATCTTAAAACTGATAAAAGCTACAATCATGAGTATTTTTTTGTTGTATTCTACATAAAAATGCGCACATTTTCATATATAATACTCTATGTAACGGCTAATTTAAAATGGTACAAAAATTATGTCAAAGTGACGAAATAATTTCAGAGATGTGTCACAGATACTTTTTAGTGCGGCAAGAAAGAAATTCGCGCTTGCGCGCCTGCGTAATGGGAACGATTGTAAACAAAACAACACCTTGGTCCGTGAACTCCCAGCATCCCCCAAGGCGCGTGATTCAAGAGTTTTCGGCTGGTAGGCCTAAAAGTATTTTTCCGCGAATTTTTAAAAAAACTTTTGTATGTCGACGTAAAATACGTCCAGTCGGCACCCGAGAGACAAAAAATGTCGACGTAAAATACGTCCAGGTCGGCGTTTAAGGGTTAACATGGAGGCCTGGTCTGTATTTTCAAAGTTATACTAGATCCCTGCTAGGAGCCTTGAGAGACTTGGTTTTCCAAATTTACAAAGTAATTCTGGAAGAATTTATATGGAGTGCAAGACCAACTGAATTCATGAGAAGGGGCTGCCATTATAACTTTTGATCATAGTGATAACCTCTGAAGCTTTAGAAAATGAAGTCAGCAATGAGGGGAATAGAGGCAATGATTGATATTACTCTATATCACTGCTTCTAACAAACTACGGATACATCCTGGGGGGATGTTTAGTTTTTGATGCCCTGTAGAATATCATGATTGTAGCTGCTGCAACTTTCAAACAGCTAAGTTCCTGGAGTTCTTGCTGCTGGATAAGTTCACAAGGGAAGATGAAGTATTTCCATTGGATATGGAACTTACAAAGTAAGAGTGCATTAGAAGTTTCTTCCAGAGAAGGAAAACTGTCCCTGTCTGTGACTAATTTTGGATGGTTAACACTCCACACCTGCTAAGAGAATAATAATTTTTTTTGCAGATGTTCATAACTATACTTGAGTGGGCTTCATATGACCATGCAGGTGGCAAAGACAAATCTTTTCAGGTTGAAAAATGACAATAGACTATGAACAAAATAGACATTTTGGATTTTTGCAAGGTCTTTTGATGCTCTTGCAGTTTCTTGTGTAAGAAATTCTTGGAATTTGATCATGAAGTTTGGGTGATTAGATTGTTTGATGCTGCTTTGCCCATGTTAATCACAAAACCCTTGTTTTCAGGCTTAGCTGAGGTTAGGTGTTATATTTCTTGTTATTGAATTTTTAGCAAAAAAATTCCCCAAAATAGTACTGTAGCTGGGATAGGTGTTATATTGCTTGTTATTGAATTATTAGGAAACCAATTCCAAAAAATAGTTATTGTTGAGCAGTACAGTGGCTACAGAAGTACAGGCAGTCACTGGCTATAGGTAGGGGTTCTGTTCTCACTGATACCTGGAGACTGCCTTTTATATCGTTTGTGTTCCCTAGGGTAATGTAATTGGCCCTGTATTTTATATGAAAACAGTCATGATGCTTGTGCATATGATGCTACTATCTTTGAAGCAATTCCATTGTCTGACTAGACACACGTGATTGTTGAATCTCTCAAACAGATTAATGGAAAGGTAGTACATGGTGCACATTACAGGGAATTAAGATAAACCTAAGTATGGTTAACTGGTCTGGGGCATTGAATTCCCCTTTGGCAGTATTGACTGTATTTAACTGTATGCCACTCATTTGATATTCTAGGTGTTGATCTTGGTTGCAAATTCAATTTAAAAATATCCAGCCCATCTCTTCTTTGGTTGCATATAAAACTTGTATATCTAAAAACACTCTAGATTTTTTTGGTCTCTAGCAGCTGGCTCAGCTTAAATTGTTGGACAAAAACATGAGTTGTAATAAATCTCTTGTCCTCAATCTGGATTTTGTTCCCCAACTAAAGCATTCACCATGTAGTACATGGAATTCAGGTTATTCTAACAGTCTTGTCTTTTCTTCTTTGAGGTAGGCTTGTATCCAAATTGGGGAATGATCTTCCAAATTCTGTTTTGAATCATTGGACACTCAGAAATTCATTTTTGAGCAGTCTAGTTTGAGTCACACTTCATAGTTTATTTGTAATTTGTCATATTTCTCTGTTGGGGTCCTTTGTCTTGTACCATTCTGCATTTCCAATTAAGGTTGCAACATGGGATGTAATAATGACATCACTAATTACTTTCCAGTGCAAAAATCTAGGTAAATCATTATTTTCACATTAAAATCCTTACAAATAAACTCAGAAATAAGCATTAAAGAGTTTTTTAATTTCTTCAATCAGAAGAAACCATGATACTGCTGATTCATATATGTAGCCTGATATGACTCACCAGAGGGATTTGTTCTCAAGTGAAAATGGATCATTTGAGAAAGGTAAAGTAGAAGAAAATGGATAGCCATGAAAAGTCCAAAGCGAATGAAGGAAGGAAAAGTATAGGCAAGAAGTATTGCAGCTAATACTAAAAGGATGTTGCATTTAACCTTAATACAGTTACACTGGCATTCCCAATTAGGTCAGCCTTTTGCCTTCAGAAGTTACACTGGCTTTGTCCTTTTGATACACCTGAAGCTTTGTATCCTTTGATTATTTCTCAGCCATCTCTCTTTTCCACTCCTCCATATTGTAAACATTCCTTCTACCTCATCCTCATATTTCCTGTTAATGCTAAACACTAGGTCATCGACTTATAGCAGTTCCAAGTTGCTTCCCTTCTTCACACTTTTGTAGCTTCCTCCATTGCTATTGTAAACGGTAATTCAGAGGATCAGCAATGAGTTGCTTATTGCATGGGGCAATGTCACATGGATTTTAGATAATTGTCATGCTAACTCACCAGCAGATAACTTGCACTGAACAAGCACGTGTTTGAATCATGAATTTAAGGTTGTTCCTACACGATATACAAACCCTCGAAGGTCCTTTGCATTAGGAATTAAGTACATTACGGTGAAGCTGAAACATGGCTGTTTAATTCTTGAACAAGGTGGTTAGGCAGTAACTACCATCTGGTAGGGGGTTAGACCCACCTACCCGAATGTAAACACTCCACTTCGATTTCAGCCGTCTGCCAATGAAGACGTATGTTTGTGAGCTCTAGCTGTCCAGCCGTTAATTGCGATTTCCCGGTGGGGTCTTTCTTTTGTTATTTTAAATAAGTATATATATATATATATTGTTTCATGTTAATAATTAATTGTCTTTAATAATTAATATACAAACCCACTTTTTGTGATAGCCTTGATAGCCGCTTTTCTCCTTTATGTTAAGGGTGTGCCTACACCCTGATTACCTATTTTATCCCTTTAAAGTCAGGGCAAGACGGTTTATTTTGAAATTTACACTTGAGCTTTGGAAATTACCGAGGGGAACTTGGAGTTTTGTCCTTTGTTTTTCTTCTGGTATTTCCTCTTTTCCTTCGTCCTTTCGCTGGCTCATTGGATGAAGAGAGGGGGTTTTGTGTGGTGTTGGTGTTTGAGGGATCTCCTCTCATTTCGGAGGGTGGAGCCCTTGAGGGGAGTATCCTTTTTCAATTATATTTTCTTTCTTTTACAGGCTAAAAGTGGTGATAATTAATTACAGCTGTAGGTGGTTGGATATCTCTTCGTGTTGGCTGTCCTAAGCTCAGAATTGTATTTGTAACTCATTAGCATGCTGTGACATTGGTCCTCAAGTGTGTATACTGTTCCCCTGCTGAAAATTTTATTAATTTGCTGCGGTTATCTTTTGAGGTTTGTCACTGGACAATGGTTTCACGGCTGCACTGTGATTATTAACTCTACTTATGCTGGTAAATGTGCCTCATCCTGTAGAATTCTTGCAAAAGTTGGAGAAGAAGAGGTCAAGGAGGAAGAGAGCTCGTCAAGTGTCGTCATCTTCCTCTTCATGATTGTCATATTTTTCTTCAACCTCCTCCCATTTCGACTTCTAAGGCTCCCTGCCGAAGAAGGAGAAGGTAGTCTTCCAACCCCCCCTAAGAGGTCTCGTCACAGGTCTTCTAAGGTTCTGCCTCCTCAAACTAAGGAGGCAGTTCGGTCGTCCGTTGGCTCGCTTGTTCTTTCGGTAGCAGGAACCTTCTCGCTGTCCCCAGGGTCTAGCGTGTTGGGAGCCGTAGAAGCGCAAACTTCGGTTTGCACTTCTGCTGCTAGTCTTAGAGGTTCTGCCCCTAAGACTAGTTCAGTGTCAGACACTCATTCACAAGATTCCTTGAGTGCAGATAAATCTACGGATTTGCGTGCATCTAAAGACGATGATGCGGAGTCCACTTACCATCACAACTTTGGCATGGAGTACAAGAAAGGAGTGACTCACGCCGTGCTGGTGTTCACTCGGTACCCAGGGTTGATGTGGCGGTCCTGCAGGACCATGCATGAAGTGAAACTGGTAGGGGGGGCCCCCATTCAGCCCTCTTAAGGGGGCCGGCCGGAACCCCTATATATGGTGGTATAGGGCGAAAAATGCAAAGTCATGAAAAATTTCACGGAGCTTCATATGGCAATTGAGAATACGTATACGAAATATTTCGTCAAAATTCCTCTTACTTTCGTAGTTACAGGGTAATTAGTAAACATAACTCAATAAGCCTAAAACATTGATCCGTACAAGAAAATGCAATATTTCTTCTGTTATCGTAAATTTTGATAATTATTGGCAAAGAAATTGTGAGAAATGGCATCTGTAGAGATTCCGTGGCTTGCAGAAGCGAGTATCTGGTTCAATCATGAATCAGTTGGACCATAGACTTCAAGTAGATTACACGATCGAGTTTCACCTTGTGACATTCGCTTGCTTTTACGTATGTTTATGTATGTTTCGGCAAGAAGTTCATCATGCCAATGAGGAAAAGACAAGGAAAACATCTCGCTAACATACAGACGAAGAAAAATCGCTCAAGTATTATTACAGAATATCATAATATACGCGTAGTTAGTGAAGAGAGAGGGGAGGGTTGCTTAGTAACGCACCCTTCTTGCCTGACAGCACACGTCACACTGTGCCCAAGGCTACGATCTTTGAGCAAAGAGATCTTCATTTATGATAAATAACATACTTTTGGTTTTTTAATACCCAAAATGGAATATGAAATTCATAATAATCATGATTCATTAAATTGTCTTTGTAAAAAGAGAGTACACCTTCGAGTCTCACCTCTGACATTCTCATGCATTTACGTTTGTTTATCTTTGTTTCGGCAAGAATGTCATCATGCCAAAGAGGAAAATACAAGGAAAACATCTCGCTAACATACAGAAGAAAATTCGCTGTAATAAGCCGAGTTAGTGAAGGGGAGAGAGGGGGTTACGTAGGAAGGAGTGCCCCATCTTGCCTCAAGCAGTGCCCCAGGCTACGATATATGAGCAAAGGGATCATCATTTATGATTAAGTTATGATAAATAAAATAGTATTGGTTTATTAATACACAAAAAAGAAATATACATTCATAACAATCATTATTTATTAACATTGTCTTTATAGAAATACGAAGGAAAACTTTGAACACCCGTATCTCAAAACTATACTTATTGACCTTCAAAATCTATCTCCTCACTTAGTTTTAAAGCTATAACACTGGAATTTGGTATACAACTCAGAAAGACATTATAGAACAATCAAATAGAGCCCTTTTTTCCAATTTTTGTTTCGTCTTTTTTTTTATAAATTTTTTTCTCGCGATTTATAGGGTTTATTTTTTTAACATGTTGAAAAATTCATATCTAGCAAAAAAATGACTTTTAGAAAAAACTCTCCATTTGGTTGGAGGTCTACATCAGGTCTATATATGGTAGTAATCCCAGGTCTTAATATTAAATATGAAAGGAGGAGATAGAATTTGAAAAATGGTTATTTTCGGGATAAATTGCCCTGGCGTCACAAAACCGAAGGTCAGAGGCGAAAATCATATGCGGTTTGGAGATGTCCCAAGTCACCTTATCAAGTGGTATGAATGTCAAAGTCCTGTCGTTAAAAAACGGCATTAGCCGGCCGGCCCCCTTAAAAGGTTTTAGCCTTGAAGAGGACCGAGACGTGTTGGAGGATGTTACTGGCCCTCGCCAGTCAAGTGCACCCTCTACTCTACCCAGGCCACAGTCACGTTCATGTGACCGACCGGTCTGCGTGGCGGCGAGCATTTCTCCTGCCGTGCAAGAGTTTTGTAACCCTCCTTGGGAAAGGGTTTCTCCAGGGCAAGAACGCTCTCCTAGACTTGCGGCGTGGCCATCACCGAA
>NC_061096.1:58387280-58404865 GCF_015104395.2 Macrobrachium nipponense
CCAATGCCTATGATGCAGCGAAGAGGTCCCCCACCTCGTTGGCGCTCGCCTCCAAGGTAACCTTTAGTTGGCCAAAAAATCAGGATTCTTTTGATTATTTTATTTACATATGCAATACTTTTGGCAGGCTGAAATAGGTGACAAAATATGCACTTTTATGATATTTTAGAATAGAAACATTTACAGAAAATATATTTTCAGTTATTTAATTTGTTGGATATAAACATTCGTTTCATATTGTTTAATCGACCAATAATTAGGAGGATGATAAATTTTTCCCAAACTTACTAAGTACAGTATAAATGAGGTAGATGTCACACTTACAGTGTGCCTTGCATGTCACACATTAAATGTGCAAAGACAAGTAATTAGATGGGCATACCAAAGCAGATGATATCAAAGAGACAAGCAAGTGATGTCATTGTTCCATTACACAAGATCTTGAATATATCAGAAGAATTTTTATTTAGGTGTCCATCATGCATCAGCAGTAAGCCCTTATTTATTGGAGTAATGATAAAAAAAATGCAGAATGAAAATGAGCCGCTGTAGGACCTAGTGTTAACAGCAGAATCAGAAGAGGTGGTCATGTGAGTGGTTAATATAAGGTAGGGTGGAGTGGATAGTAGAGCACTGGAAATTTGTGCATGCAAAACAAAGCTTGCATTGTTTAGAAAGGAATCCAAGAAAAATATACAACAGGAAAGGTGGCCATGCAGACGTTGCAAGAGTTGTAAGCTCTTTATATTGAACATGGGAAATAGTATCTCAAGAGGTGTTCACTATAGCAAAATATAAACTTTCACCCCCCCTCCCCCTTTTTTTTTGTTTTTTTTTTTTTCTTTCTTGGGTTTGATTGTTTAAGTCAATAATTATTTTGAGCCTTGTAGTGTTGTAGATACAGTGAGGCTAGTGATATACAGTGACTAGGCATATACTAATTTATTAATTAAAACTCTGGACATGTAGTTAACAATCCCGAGTGGAAAAGTAAGATTTAAACCAAGAACAAGAAGGGCATACAACTAGGAGAAAGTGTTTTGCTTCACACAATAACCGTTGTGCCATTTCAAACATGAGGTGAGAATGTTTCGCAAAACATCCAAGAAAATTAGCCACATACATACTTTGTATACATTTCTTAAATGTATAATACATATACCTACTTCACTGACCCAGAAAATAAAAATAACAAATTGATTAAATGTATAAAACTCACTGATATTCACATGTATCTAATTCTCCCTCCCCTCCAACCTCTTCTAATCCTAATCTCCTCTCATCTCCATTATTCTCCAGTTCTTTACCCTCAACATAATTTCTGATGTTTTCCCCTGAAACTCCTACCTTTGTCAATACATCAGCAATTTGATGCTTTCCTCTTATCCATCTCACTTCCTCTATTTCTCCAGATTCTATGTTTCTCTTATTGCTGCTTTACCAATTTTTAATCTCTTAAAACTTGCAGTCATTAGTGTTTTACTGTCAGTTTTAACCAACAGTAATATGTATTCCCAAATGAAGCATTTTCATAGGCTTTCCGATAAATAATTTCTCCCAGCTCGCTTTATTATCACTTTTCCCATTATGTTGTTAGCTTTTTCATATTTTGAGTCGTTGCTTCTTCAAAAACTTTACTTCGTTCACTAACACCATATATTTCAGGCATAGTATGTAGCACTGATTTATTCTCTGGTAACTCCTGTCATAACATTCTGTTACCTGTAAATGTTCTAGCTTCTGGTTCTCTTATGGAATTTATATACTGCCACTGATTAAGACAAATTTTACTTTCCTTATGCTCTACCATTACTCCTATATATTAAAACTTTTGCTTTTTTGGTATCCTTTTTATAGGATTTCCTCCACCTCAATCTTGATTTCATTTTTCCTAATATCTTTGGTTTTCCCTATCTTCCTCTTCATTCCCTAATCCCTCAAATATTCTACTCATTATCTGTGACACTGTTTTAAATTCCAACTTTCCTTGACCACAAGCTGCTAATACCATATGTTTTTTATTGGCTGTGAAGTTTGCATGTTCTAAAATTTGGAAACCCTTTGCTTTTCCTTCAAGCATGCTTCTCCTTATTGCTCTATTGATTTTTCATTCTGCCTTCTCATACCTAATTATAAAATCTCAAATCTTTTCATTAGATTCTCTTTCTTTTTTAAAATAATTTTTAATTTTGCTGTAATTTTCCATAAGACTATCTTTTAGATACGCTTCATCTGGTTTGGATAAGATTATTTTTGAACCCTCTTTATCCCTAAGTATATCTCTATCCCTTCTGTCGCTTCTAAAGCCTCATCTTTTAAGCACATTTGTTATCCGTATCCCCGGATATTTCACTTCTCCACACACCACAAACCAATCATTGACTTGTTCTCTTGATCCTTTATACTCGCCCTGTATCCCGCTAAATCTTGGACATTCTTTTCGCCACTGCCATTCTATTCCCAAATGCTTACCATCAGATATGTCCATTTCTGACTAACTGTGCTCTGCTACCACTTGAATAAACTCCCAGCCCGACCAAAATACAACAGTTACACAATTTACACCCTTGTTCCCACTCTGCTACATGCCCAATCCAGCTCATGACCACAACAAACAAAAGACAGACTTATAAACAAACAACAGTGCTCTCAACCTTATGCCGCTTTACAAAACATATAATAAAATTAACTACATACTTTGTAGTATACATTTCTTAAATCATTTTTCTCTCTGCATCTTTTCCCCACTTCTATGTGGGGTCAATGCTTCTGACAGCTTTCCTTCACCTGGCTCGGTCCAACGCATCATCCTCTGACACTTGTTTGTCTCTCAGATCCTCTTTAACTACTTTCATCCACCTTCACTTCGGTCTTCTTGCTCTCCCACGAGGCACCTCCATCTTCATCCTGATGGGTTCCGGTGTTTCGTTTTCAAGACCTAAATTTCATAATCAATCAGTCAGTCACCTCCATCTGCATCAATTTGCTCCCTACATATCACTCATCCCTTCTCATCACATGGCCATACCACTGCAGTCCTCTTTCTCGGCCCTTCTTTGATAGTTCTATGACTTTAGTAGTTCCTCTTATTCATTCGTTTTAATCCACACCTCCACCTGAGCCATTTCCATCTTTACTGCATCCAATTTCTTCTCTTGCACTCTCTTTACTTGCCATGTTTTTGCTCCATACATCAGAGCTGGTCTCACTACTGTCTTGTACACTCATCTTTTAATCACTATGTGAATCTGCGGTCGCACAAGACAATTGACATCTTTTTGCATCCAAATTTCCATCATCAGCTATAGTTGAACTATAAGATAGCTAAATTTGTCCCTTCCAAACTAATCTCGGAGTCTTGATCTTCATTAAAACTTAGGTATTCAGGCTTCTCTATACTGATCTTGAATTCTCTTGTCTTCCAGTACCTTCCTCCATTGCTCTAGTTTTGACTTCACTACCTCTCTGTTGGTGCTGCATAACACAATATCATCAGCAAACATGCACCCGGGGGATTGATCTCTTATTCCTTGAGTTAGCGTATTACATATTTTGATTAAATCAACTGACCCTGTTTGGTGGCCGTCATATCCGATGTCCATATTAATGGGGTCCAGTTCATTGAGAGTTGACTATATGCGCATACTTTTAATTCTATTGACTAAAGGTCTTGTATACAATGAAATTTAGTACTTGAAACATTCTAATATTTATTTCAGTTGTTTTAGTTAGGCTAAAATCCACCTTACCCAAGCTCTTAGAAATTGTCGCGTACAAACATGTTCCCATTCCCACCGTAGCTTGATATTCCAAAAGGTACAGTATGTGGAAAAATATAGTTTACACTGTTTGACACTTATTTAAAACAGTGGCATATTTTCTTGCAGGATGCGTCGTCGTTCACCACCACCTATGCGTCGACGTTCACCCATGCCACGTAGGAGGTCCCGATCTCGTACACCACCAAGACGCCGTAGATATTCTAGATCATCATCATCATCATCCCGTTAATGACTTGCTGTATCACACTGGTGACCTTGACATTCATACTGTCTCATATTTCTCTGTTATAGTTTGTTGTCTGCCAACATCAAGAAAAATAACTTATTTTATTTCCAGGAGAGTAATAACCAAGAATTGTGTTTACATGAAAGTCAATAATTGAAAATTGTACTAAAGTCTTAATGTGCTTGCTGTAATATGGTTAATTGAATTCAGGACACTTTGTTCAAGTTCATTAAAAGGAAACTTTTAATTTTACCACGGTGGATTCAGATGTGTTTCACATCACAAAGTAGGATTTAATTTTCAGTGTAGACCAAATTTGTAGTCAGCAGATAGCTTTCTCTTTCATTTGATCTAAATGAAGAAAATATTGTACATCAAAACTGCAATTTGTATTATGTATTTCATTGTAGTGATTTACAAGAAAATAAAGAAAAATACTTGTATGATTACTGATTAACAGCACATTTTTTTTTATCTTTTGGGAAAAAATATAGTTCACTTACCTCAGATGAATGATGGTGGATTTGCAGCTTTCATTGTGTTTAACTTTATATATATATACAAATATATATAAAGATACATGCCACGAAGGAAAAATAAATGAAGGAGGATCTGCAAGATCTTTTGACGTTAAACGTCCTTTACTGAGCAGAGACTGACATAAATACGAGAAAAGACAATACAAGAAGATTCGTATAACTGACAGATAGGGATTATAAAGAGATTAGTACCTAGAATCCGACACACCTGGAAGATAAGAAACCTTCCCAAACAAGCATAAACAATGGGTGCAATTTTAGATAAAGCTGACTACATATCACGTATGCAAGCCCTACTGGATGATGATGTGACTTATAAAAAACTAACAAAAAATCCCTTGATCAAGTCATAAAAAGCTTCAATAGCATAGTGAAAAGTATCCTTAAAGATAAAACAGAACTACTAGGCAAATTGTCAGTCAAATTTCCTTCGCTACCTTACTTGTACGGATTAGTCAAAACGCAATGAAAATAACCCTATGCGGCCTATTATCAGTACTGTGGTTCAATTTCATAAATAAAACTTTCGAAATATATCACCTAAGATCTTGTCCCCGTTACTTGGAACCATCTCCGATTCTCATATATATAATTCTCTAGATTTAGTTGATAAATTAAACAAAATTGGCTCTTTGCCCTACTGATAGATTCGTTAGTTTTGATGTATGTTCTCTTTTTACTAAAGTCCCTATAGACTCTATTTTAGAATACCTTAGTAATGAACTAACTCATCATGAATTACCTTTACCTATAAGTCACATTATTTCACTCACGAGTTTGTGCATTTGTGATTGTAAGTTTATATTCAATGGTGAATTTTATCAACAAATTTTTGGCATGGCAATGGGAAATCCTTTATCACCATTACTCTCAAACCTGTACATGGAATTCTTTGCAAAACGCTACTTACCTAATATCATTTATATTCCTGTAAAGTGGTATCGTTATGTTGATGATTGTTTAGCTGTTCTTCTTGTCGGTATTGATGTAAATGATTTACTCTCTAAATTAAATAACCAGGTACCATCGATTAAGTTTACTCTAGAATTAGAAAAAGACAATTGCCTCCCTTTCTTAGACGTTTTGATACATAGAGAACCATTTCAATGTAAATTCAGTATTTATAGGAAACCGACTAACAACTTAACTTATGTTCATTTCTTCTCAGGCCACCATCTTAACATAAAAATATCAATTTTTTCCTTTATGTTTTTACGAGCATTGCGCATTGTCAGTCCACAATATTTGGATCAAGAAATTGAATACATAAGAAAAATAGGGCAAGATTTATGCTATCCTTCACATATATTAGACATTTGTTATAATAAAGGCCACAAAAAGTTTTATACTGTAAGTAACACGCAGAAAGAAAATATTTTGAACTTGTCGCAGCGAATGAACAAGTTTAGACGGGACAAGTCTAAGATCACCCGCCTCTTGTCGGTGCCTTTCTTTGGAACACTGAACAAGCGTCCTTGAAACTTCAGATTTCTCGTTCTCAACACTGCTCCCTTTTGGAGAAGTTCCTGGGAGTAGTCTACCAACTCCTGTGTTGGCTCCTGATAGAAGGTGTTGGGTGGAGGAGGACCTTCGATCCAACTCCAGCCTAGGCCTCTGGATACTATGCTTTGTGCCCAATTTCTGAACCGCCACTGATGTCAAAAGTGGTACAGCCTCCATCTACCTATGAATCCTCATTGAGATGCTGAGGGGCGGGTTCCCCGGCCTGCTCTTGCACCCCTAGCCCGGCCGGAGGCTCTACTTCCGGCTCATTGGCGAAAGGAACTTCTTGCCCTGCCCCTTCTACCAAACCTGTTAAATGGCTGAAATGCTTGGTTTTCGTAGTTGGGTTAAAGGCAGGTGACACCGCATAAGGGGTCGGAGCTGGCTGATGAGGAGGATGAGCAAACAGAACGAACTGTTGCTGAGGCTGCGCCTTAGAGGTCGAAGGCTGTGGCAATTGCTGCACCGGGACTGCCTGGACCTAGGGTTGTTGTTGAGGTGCCTGGAATGATTGGAATTTCCTAGGCTTCTTCTTTGCCTTGGAACTTGAGGAGGAAGACTCGACTTCCTTTTATGTGAAATACCCCAACGAAGTCTGATACTTTGGTTCAAACGAGCTGCCTCATGCTGAACTTCATTGACGACCGAGGGCGGGAACAGATCTGCACCCCAAACTGAAGAAGCCAGAAGCATATTAGGTTCATGCCTGATCATTGCTTCGGCTAGGACATGCTTCCTACAATTCCTCCTAGCCACAGTAAAGTCGTACAGATCGCATTGCATGCTCAGAAGTAACGACTTTGCGATAACCTTAAACAGCGGCTCCTGTGCTTACTCAAGAGCCGCGGTCTCAATCATCACCAAGGAGTTAAGAGACCTTGCAAGCCATGTCCTAGCATCGAATTCTGTTTGGATCAGAGCATCCGAAAGCCTGGAAGGCATTCACTGAACAAAGTGATCGCACAATACGGTTTAAGCTTCCCCACGGAGAAGGTTGCCGGCAGATCAATCCACAAATCCTCACCGCCCGGAAGTAACAGTGATGTAGGATCCGTTTCCCTAAGCTGTGGCATAGGCTCGTCAGGAAGTAACAGTGATGTAGGATCCGTTTCCCTAAGCTGTGGCATAGGCTCGTCACGCGACACTGCTTGAAGGGTGAGCTCCGCCACCTTAGTTGTAAAAGGTAAGGGGTTCTCATCGTCCGTCGTGAACATAGTGAACATACTCTTAAAGGCCGTGATTCTAGTGTTTGCGCAGTTCCACTCGTCAAAACTGCGAACCCACGCCTGTTGGCCTTGGTCCCTGGAAAGGATAACTGTTTCTTTTGGGACCTTATCCTCCCTAACGAGAGCCGACTCCGTAAGTCGAACGTAGCCAATGAAAGGGCTGTAACCTGCAGGGAAAAACCTGAAGTCCTCGAGTCTCCGAGTTTCACAACCCTCTATCGTCAACATTCCGTTCACACGGAGCGTAGTTCGCTACCCTCCAAGGATTACTTGGATGAAACTGAGGGAGAGTGGAACCATCCGGCATAATCTGGCCTTGCACTAGGTTACTAGGGTAGGCCGGACCTGCTGCACCCTGCTGAAGGCCTGCAATTAGGGACTCCTGAGTGCCTAGTCTTTTGAGAACCTCCTCAAACCTTGCCGAAACCGTGTTCACTAAACTTCCTAGAGTACTGACCTGTTTTAATATATTGGTGTTGAACAGATCTTGACCAACGGAGGAGGAATCCTCCTTCTCCTTTGGTACCTTATTAGCTGACAGGCCCTTAGAAGTTGATGGTATGGGGCTTGAAGGGGAATGGTAAGATTTCCCCTCCTGTGACCTTGGTTTTGAGGATTTTGATAGGGACTTCTGTCTGGGTTTGTGGCCTCCGGTATGGGATGCCGGGGCGCTTTTAGGAAGACTGTCATATGTTGTTTTAGTAATTGAAGCCCTTTTTTGCAGTGTTTTAGACCGTGGGTTACCTTTTAGTTTAGGTATCGCCGAGAAGGATTCCGACCTAGAAGGACGCAATCCCCCGGTGAAACCTTGAAAAGAATTAGAAGAAGGAGTGGAAGAGTCAGAAGTGCTCAAGGAATGACCCTGAGGAACTGGTACCCCTTCTAACAATCTGCGGGTAAACCATCCTCCTGTTGGTGAGATACCGCATCTTGAATTGATTCAATGATTGCTGCTGCAACCTTTGGGTTCACATAGCCTGTAGTTTTCCCCGCTGGGAAGATCAAAGCCGCCATGTCTTGGGAAAGGATGTAAGGTTTCGCCTTCCCAACTTTCCGGCCAAAGGCCCCCACCCATACCTTGAGGGTAGAGAAAGCAGCATCTCTTGACGGACTGCTCCGCCTGTAAGAGAAGAAATACGTTAACCGTGAACTTAACTTACTCTACTATAAATTACCCTAATGTTATAAGTTTAGTAAGTACAATATCATACTATTTTCGTAGAAATGATCACTTTGAAGCCATATGTAAGGAGAAGGGGTAACTTACAGCAGAAGTAACCCGTTCTACCAGGTCGTAGCAAGCAAAACAGTTCTCGTGATGCCACACTACTGAATCTTCTATCAGTACTGCACAGGGGGCGTGGCCCCGGCAAACGTCATGCCCGCAAGGGTCTTGGAGCACGGCATTACAGCCGGCAACCAGACACTGGGTGGCCTGTAAATATAATGATACATGAGTACCACTGTAATAACGGTATGAAAAGTTCATGGTCACATTATATTATGCTGGAGTAGCTCGGACTAAAAAGGTATTCACTGGATGACCGGCTATCTCCTTGTCATATATATATATATATATATATATACGAGGTGCATTCAAAAAGTATCCGCCCTTGGTCCATAAAGAAAAAAAATTGCACATTTGAAATTTTTTTATTCAATCACCTTCAAAGTACTCCCCTTGGGAGTGCACACACTTTTCCCACCGGTACTGCCACTGCTGGTAACATCTCTGGAATGTTGTCATTGGGATGCTGTAAAGCTCTGCTGTCGTTTTTCTCATAATTTCCTCTCTCGACTCAAAATGCTTCCCTCAGGGTTGTTTTCAGTTTAGGGAGCAGCCAGAAGTCACAAGGTGCCATGTCTGGAGAGTAGGGAGGATGCCGAACAAGTGGAGTGTTGTTTTTGGCCAGATAAGCTTGGATCAAGTGGGCAGATTGAGCAGGTGCATTGTCGTGGTGCAGTTCCACCAGCAACTTGGGAACGAATTTAGCAGACACTCGTCGCATGGCCAAATCTTCCGTTAAAATTGTATGAACTGATCCTGTGCTTATTCCTACTTTTTCAGTAATTTCGTTGATGGTTATACGACGGTCGTCCTCCACTATTCGACGAAGATTTTCAACGAATTCTTCGTTTCTGCTGGTGGATGGCCTGCCTGACCGTGGCTTGCTCTCAACTGAGGTTTGTCCTTGCTTGAAGCGATTATACCACTCCTTTATCTGTTATTCCCATGGCGTTTCATCGCCAAAGGCTTGCTGAATCTTCTGGGATTAGTTTGCATTTGTGCATCACCAAGCTTGTAGCAGAACTTAATGCAGTAGCGCTGCTCGATGCGCTCCGACATGTTGTGTAAGGACGATAATCCGACGAGCTTGTGCTGGACGTCTGCATCTTGCCCCACAGGGGGTACGCCACCCACACTAGAGATTTAAAATTTACACGCGCATGCGCAGTAAGAGTGCTGTCAACTCCCACAAAACTAATTTGCTGATTGGTGAATTATTGTCCTTTTATGAACCAAGGTCGGATACTTTTTGAATGGACCTCGTATATATGTATATATATATATATATATATATATATATATATATATATATATATATATATATATATATATATATATAATATATATATATATATATATATATATATATATATATATATATATATATATAAACACATATGTTTTAGTAACTTGTATATATATATATATATATATATATATATATATATATATATATAATATATACACACACACAAGTTACTGAAGCATATGCGTTTATATTTTCACCAAATCGAAATGCCAGAGCGATGAAAAGGGATTTGACTTGATGAACCTGTGCAGGAAATATGATATGGTAAAGAAAGGTAGAGATGCTTTCTCGAACAGTCCACGTCAAGTCGAAATACTTGATCAAATGATGGATTTTGCTAGTAATGCTAAAGTGAAAGACAAAATGTGTCCGATCCAGAACGGTGTTATTATTTCATCTAAATCAGTAAAAGGATTGTATAACATGTTGCATGAACTGTATGGATACTCTTAGAGTGCTTGTTGACAATTCGGCTATGTCAAGACACAGTCGAACGTGTCTTTTCTTTCATACGACAAATTGGGTCATTGTCATGATCATCAGTCACCTTTGGAATTTAAATATAGACTACGGTTATGCATAGAGGGTAGAGACAATAGTTTAACCAGTCAGGTTCTTGATGTTTGTAGTAATGATGAAGCTACATCTTGTGTCACTACAGAGTGCTTAAATGTAAGTGGTCCATCTCAAAGCTCAAATGTTGCTCCCAATGATCTAGATTCCAAGTTATGTGTCTCTGCGTGTCTCATGAAGCACCTTCTGCCTGTTAACAATGAGACCGAGACTCGGGAAGATCAAGTAGGAAATTTAATAAGAGACAGAACTTGAAGCCCTGATAGGAAAATAAGTCTTAAGTTATTTGGGAGGTTCGTAGCTTTTAATTAGAAATAAGTATACATCATTAAGCTCAGCTGATGTAGATGAAACAGACGAGGACTGGATATCATATGTAAAGAGACAGGTATTATATAGCCCGCCTAATCATTGTAGAGAAAATCTATAAGAAATGGAAGATTTGTTCAAAATTTTCCATGGTGATGCTCTAAAACCAGGAGTCGGAGCAGTTTCAAATCTTACTGACATATTCAAGGCCGTCAATATTGATGTTCCGGAGGTCATGAGCTTTTTTTTTTTTTTTTTTTTTTTTTTTTTTTTATTAGATGTAGGCTTCATTTTAGAATAAAGATATTAAACTCTTAAAAGGAAAAATTTCGTAGTAAAGGTGTGAAAAAGATAAAAAATATTGTTCAGTAATATTGAAAATTTATTTGATTGTTGAAATAAGAGACAGCATGCAGAAATCCCATAGAAAAGGTATAATTAGATGAAAACAAATTGTTCAGTAATCTTGAAAAATCGCTTGATTGAAACGAGTGAGAGAGAGAGAGAGAGTTAATTGCAATAAAATTTCCAATGAAATGTTAGGAATAAAGCTTGTCATGCGTAAATTGTTATTGCCATTGCTATTGTATTCCCTATCATATGTATTTGTATTTTGGAAATATAGCCATTAAGATAAACATAAATATTAGCCTAGTTTCATAAATGTAATGCTTGGAATCAAAAGACGAGGCATGAACAATAAGGCTGATGGTCCAGATGATAAGCTACAGGACAGCGTCACATAGTACACCCAGGAGTCACCAGGTGACGTCACATAGCACCGCTGAGCTCCCTGCACCATGCGCGATAAATCCCCTTATTTTATTCCATCTTGATACGTATGTCTGTCAGAAAAAATTCTCGTAATGGCAAATGGACCTTTTTGTTGACATCATACATTAGGTTACCATTATAACATGAAGGAGGGTAAGGATGGACTTCTAGTGATGGAAGGGATCAAATTATATATATATAGATTTATATATATATATATATATATATATATATATATATATATATATATATATATATATATATATTATATATATATATATATATCCCCTAGGGCAAGTCCCTGAAGTGTAGCATCATTGCAGACGTGGCAAAATACCAGTACAAATTGAAATAATCCATGTTTTATGACTATATTAAGCTCGGCAAATGGTAACTGACGAATAAATATGGGAAATTCATCAGAGTCTCTCCAAGCATCAAATGCAAATACGAACCTTGCATGCACACAAATTACATAAAATTAATGATTAGTTGAAACCACCACCAAAAGTAAATAAGAAATCTATTGGCCAATTGAAACCACAAATAACATCAGTGTCAAATTAACTCGACAACAACTATACTCTGTTTTTTTCCATATGTCCACCCGCCTGTGGTGTTTTGTATGGTAACACTGCGTCCCGGGCTTTAGATGGTTACGCTATGTGTAAGTTTTAGGTAAATAAAAGGATATCTGGGTGTACATTTGCAACTGAAAAGTGTTTTAATAATTTACTGTATGCGAATTACACCGTTAATATTCGAAATAGGATATTATTATTATTGTTGAATGTAACTATCCAAAGCCCGGGACGCAGTGTTACCATACTAAAACACCACAGGCGGATGGACAGATGGAAAAAAAAAAAAACAGAGTATAATATGCAGGGTATGATTGCGTTATCCAATGTTATTCAACACAGTGGAAATGAACTCATATAAAGACCATATTAAATACTTTTCAATGAAGATATAACGAAGGAAACTGTTAAATCTCCGATGTCACCAGCAGGAAACAAACCGTAAGGGGTCAATGCCATCAACGCTCCTCACACTGTGCACTGTGGGCATTACTTAAAGTTCTGTTCTTCCATTTATATCCTCTTTCTTTTATCATACATTCCACCCTTTCTAACAATTGTTTTTGATAGTGCAAATCTCTCTCTCTCTCTCTCTCTCAAACTTACCACATACTCGCATTATTAATTCATATCATACCAGGAAAATATGCATAAATATTATCCCCACAAAATCTATAAACAGCTGTTGCACTTGACATCCCTTTCCTGTCAATTACGACTTGTTTATTCGCTTGCCATTAGTAATCGGTACTGCTATTTTTGGTTGTTGGGTTGTCTCAGTTATCACAGATAGCTACACATGGTAGTCTCTACTACATCGCCATTGGTCTGAATAATGTGCTGCGTGTAGAATTTGCATAACTGGCCTTCGTTTTTCACAATACATTCATGCACACTTTCCATACGTAACTTCATGTATATTTATTCATATCTAATAAAAATATACTAATTGTAATGCTTCTTCTTTTCTTTTTCAAAAATTGACATTTTTTATGGAAGCTTTCAACGCTATCATGATCTTAAACCTCACTGCTGACGGCTATTGCCACCTATTCTATTTATTTGCTCTCTCTCTCTCTCTCTCTCTCTCTCTCTCTCTCTCTCTCTCTCTCTCTCTCTCTCTCTCTCTCTCTCTCTCTCTCTCTCTCTCTCGGTTTATCATCCAGATAAAGGAATGGGCACAAAAAAAAGAATTTTGATGTCAAACTTTCATACTGAATAGTTTTATGCCATCTTATTTGAATAACAATAAGATATCAAAATTATTCCTTTAAGCTTTAAATATCTTATATTCGTGCTTTTATTATGATACTAGTATTGTCCTGCTGAACTGGAGGTAAGCTTTAGTACTGAATCATACTTCATATCAGATCCCCTTCGAAGTAGTGAGAGGACGACCTTTGTTTATCTATTTTTATTTATTTTCTCTTATTCATGTCTCCATCTTCTTAGTAAGTTGGTCAAATAAGGCGTCGGTGATGTAATTAGAGTGAGTAACTTTTTTGTGCACTTCGTAAAAATAGTCTATAAAGATAAGCCAATGAGACGAAATAATTCAAAGATACCTATAATTGTTATTTTTTAGTTTTTTGAGCTTAACCAAGACCACCAAGATAGAAGGCCTGTTCGATGTGACGTCATGACGTGATGACGTCGACCCTGGTGGTCCGACTCAGAGTTAAAGTATAAAAGGTCTGCTCACGAGGCGGTACTAATCCCCGCCCCTTGTGAAACCTCATCAGTTACAAAAGGACCATATCTTTATGAAACTATATTTACGATAACATTTTCATATAACTATTTTTGCGATAGCGTTTTTTATATAAATTTTCCTCTTATTGCATGTTGCCGTATACTACGTTAAAGTACAAAGAATGCTCCTCTAAATGATATATGGGACATTACAATTACGATTACTTTCAAACCCACAAGCGCGCACAGAAAAAATTGTCTACGTACACAAAAATGTGCAATTACTTCATCCGTCAACCTACATACATTCATTCACGTTTCGTAGCGTATCTGACTAAGGAATGATGATAGAAAGAAACTGAAAAATGGATTAGAAAGCTGATAAAATTTACTATATAAAGCATAAAAAAATTGATAGGTGTTCTCGGAAATTTTCGAGGAATTCTAGGTCAAAGACGGACCAAAATTTTTAAATTTTATGTAAATATTTACCAGCATTTCTTTTACATAATCTTCCATCTTATTACATTTTGCTATATACCATGTAAAAGTACAAAGAATGCCCTTTCAATTGGTATATGACACATTACAATTACAATTATTTTCAAACCCATAATCGCGCACAGAAAAAATTATCTACGCACGCAAAAATTATATAAAATTAAGCGTTCGTGGGAGATCTGAAATCTAGCCCCGCCCCTTGTTAAACGCCATCAGATACATCCAGCCAGACTGACGAATACCTTGTTTGTACTTTTTCCGAATATATTATAATCGTTTGAGGCATGCATAATTAATACCTTTATGTATACAGTTGTTATAAGTAAACTTATGTGTTCGGAAGAATATTTATGTGATATGAAGTGCTAATGAGAAATTTGCTGGAAATGTGTTCCCTGTATCATTTTCTTCATCATTTATTCCTCTGATACCTTGTATCGTATATGATGTAATTCTTATACTTTTGATATTGCTTTCTTTTTTGTGGTCAAGTCGTGCAAATGCAACTGCCATTTTTTACACTGCCTGTATCCACATTTTCTTTGTAATTTATTGCATAACAATAAGTATTCTTAATAAGATTTGGAAAATATAATTAATCTATCATTCTAACGTTTAGCATAAAAAATAGTTCCTTTTCAAAGTGAGTATGAACACAGTGACAGAACTAAAGAGAGAGAGAGAGAGAGAGAGAGAGAGTTGTCATGTTATAAAAAATGGACTTGAAGAGAATACAGCAAACCAGTATATAGGTAAGTAAATAAGTAAAGAATAAACATATGAAAAAAGCTGGAGTAGCTATGTGTGTTGAAACTGGTATATTTTATGTGCAATAAAACAAGGCTTGGTGACTAAATGAGAGAAAGGGTATTAAAAAAAATCAAACATGTGACCTCTCTACAGATTTTATCAAGATTTTATGAAAAACACCATGCGATATGGATTAAATGTATAAAAACTATGGGTTCTTTAAATAATTCAATAGAGAAGCAGGAAGTGTTACTCTTGTGAGAAGTTGTGACGTCTTTACAGATTTTATCAAATACACCATGTGATATGGATTAAATGTGTAAAAACTAAACCTTCTTTAAGTAAGTCAATGGAGACGCACAGGAAGTGTTACTCTTGTGACGTCACAGTATTAGCTCCGCCCCCACTGCCGAGTTGAGCAGACCGTCCCTATAAACTTTGACTCTGGTCGACCAAGATGGAATAACATAAGGCGAGATCGTCGGTCGCTCGGTTCCCGCATTGTGACGTCACAGGTGCGCGTCGACTGGGCAGTGCACTTAATGATTACGTATGTTTTGACAGTAATTTGTTGCTATGCTGGTGTTCACAATTTCCATACAGGAAAATACTCCTCATCTCTCTCTCTCTCGTCTCTCTCTCTTCTCTCTCATCTCTCTCGTCGCTCTCTCTCTCCTCGCTCTCTCTCTCTCTCTCTCTCTCTCTATAGCTTAAAACACAGTTATATCAAGATATACAATCTTGTTGGAATACAAACAACGAAAGTAACGAGGGTGAATGAATATGAAAAAAAAAAACTGTCCAGACTTTTTGTTTTATTGAATTAGCGTATTGTTCTTTTATTTACCAAAAATTACTGAAGAATTTTTTAAATTTTGTTTACAAAGAAATTCTGACTTCCTTTCAGCATCTAATATCTTCATCCTAAAATGTATTTTGCACCTAATAAAGAACTTCATTACTTCCTCTGGAGCATCAATGTTTAATTCACTGAAAATATTAACTAATTTCGTAATCCCATCAACGCCTGGTTTCAACTGTTCCCCATGAAAAGATTTAAAGAGTTATTCCATTTCCTTTCAATTACTGACAAATTGAGGACTGGGCCTAAACAGCACTTTCCTCCTCACTTTGGAGATCCAGTCGTTTAGGCCTTCAATTTCTGGGAATCCTTAGGGAGGATATTTATTTCTGTACTTATGAGGTATATAACCTCCCAGATAATTTAAGGCTTCAATTTCTATACCATTTTCAGACTCTACTCCAAGATCTACAAAATCCTCTTCCTCCAGTCATTAGGTAGACCTTCCTGAGGAATTCTCATCAAGAGATGAGCAGATACATAATTCAGAGTAAGTCAACATGACTGGAGTCACTTTCTTCATGGGTTTTGGAAACCCAAGACTTACCTGGTTCCATACTAATAGTATTGCTCATACATGGCATGTTATCATCATTGGGAGCGACATTATGACCGTGATTGCTTAAAATGTTGTTCTTACCTAACAAGAAATTCCTCAGTCTACACTTGAACTCAGTCTATACTCTGACCCCACGATATCCTTTAGTGGGGTTCTTAAGAAATAAAAGGTTTAGGCCTAATTATTGTCTGCACCGGAAGACGTACTCAGAAGTACGTCATTACGCATAGGTCTAATCACCTGTTCGATCAACTTTACATTCATAAAATGAAAGTATAAAAGAAAAAAAATTGGATAGCCTTAATCAGATAATTTCTTCATTCATTGCATAGGCTAGGCCTAATCTAATTTAGTACTTCATTTCACGAATTTAGTCCAGGCTACTTATCAACCGAAGATATGTCACTAAAAATTGCACTAATGAGATTGTAAACAAATTGTTAAACCATACCTGACTTTACGTCCTTAACAGGTAAATTTAAAGAGAGAACTGCGGTTTTCTTTAATCTGTGATAACTTCTCTGGCAAAGTTGTGTGGTAGCAATTCATATTGAAGATTTCTTTCGTAATCTTTTGTCCAGAAATGGACAGAAACAATCCTGGCATCCTTAATGTTATCACTTCTTTTACATGCATTAATCCATACTTTGGACTCCTCGGGGTCTTTAGGGAACCTGTGAAAACAAATTGCCAGATTTCCACACTAAGGAAATCCACGCTCGGTCTCAGACAGTTGCCAGTTATGCAATATATTCGACTTCATCGAACTCTGAGGAATGTATGAGTTGTTTATCGTTATCTTGTTAGTGCTCAAAACTTAGCATTATGAATTCCCAACCATTATGAATTCTTTACTGATAAATAAGGATAAACACCGACCCTTTCCATTTTTAGCTCATATTGTTTAAACATTTAGTTAGATTTTTATTCTAATTTTTTTAGGAGAGGATAAAAAAACAAAACTTTTCAACAACAGTCGGTACTCCTTTCATTTGATGATGAAAAACTGGAATAAAACTTATTTAATTTGACGATGAAAAAAGTAACATAGGTGTTTTAAAAAGTTTATATATATAAGGCATCTTAATCACATCATCGTAATGAGATATAA
>NC_061096.1:58405365-58433127 GCF_015104395.2 Macrobrachium nipponense
TTATATCTCATTAAGATGATGTGATTAAGATGCCTTATATATATAAACTTGTTTTAAAACACCTATGTTACTTTTTTCATCGTCAAATTAAATAAGTTTCATTCCAGTTTTTCATCATCAAATGAAAGGAGTACCGACTGTTGTTGAGAAGTATTTGTTTTTTTATCCTCTCCTAAAAAAATTAGAATAAAAATCTAACTAAATGTTTAAACAATATGAGCTAAAAACGGAAAGGGTCGGTGTTTATCCTTATTTATCAGTAAAGAATTCATAATGGTTGGGAATTCATAATGCTAAGTTTTGAGCACTAACAAGATAACGATAAACAACTCATACATTCCTCAGAGTTCGATGAAGTCGAATATATTGCATAACTGGCAACTGTCTGAGACCGAGCGTGGATTTCCTTAGTGTGGAAATCTGGCAATTTGTTTTCACAGGTTCCCTAAAGACCCCGAGGAGTCCAAAGTATGGATTAATGCATGTAAAAGAAGTGATAACATTAAGGATGCCAGGATTTGTTCTGTCCATTTCTGGACAGAAGATTACGAAAGAAATCTTCAATATGAATTGCTACCACAACTTTGCCAGAGAAGTTATCACAGATTAAAGAAAACCGCAGTTCTCTCTTTAAATTTACCTGTTAAGGACGTAAAGTCAGGTATGGTTTAACAATTTGTTTACAATCTCATTAGTGCAATTTTTAGTGACATATCTTCGGTTGATAAGTAGCCTGGACTAAATTCGTGAAATGAAGTACTAAATTAGATTAGGCCTAGCCTATGCAATGAATGAAGAAATTATCTGATTAAGGCTATCCAATTTTTTTTCTTTTATACTTTCATTTTATGAATGTAAAGTTGATCGAACAGGTGATTAGACCTATGCGTAATGACGTACTTCTGAGTACGTCTTCCGGTGCAGACAATAATTAGGCCTAAACCTTTTATTTCTTAAGAAAACCCCACTAAAGGATATCGTGGGTCAGAGTATAGACTGAGTTCAAGTGTAGACTGAGGTAACTTTCTTGTTAGGTAACGAACAACATTTTAAGCAATCACGGTCATAATGTCGCTCCCAATGATGATAACATGCCATGTATGAGCAATACTATTAGTATGGAAGTCTTGGGTTTCCAAAACCCATGAAGAAAGTGACTCCAGTCATGTTGACTTACTCTGAATTATGTATCTCTGCTCATCTCTTGATGAGAATTCCTCAGGAAGGTCTACCTAATGAGCTGGAGGAAGAGGATTTTGTAGATCTTGAAGAGTCTGAAAATGGTATAGAAATTGAGGCCTTAAATTATCTGGGAGGTTATATAGCTCATAAGTACAGAAATAAATATCCTTCCTTAGGATTCCCAGAAATTGAAGGCCTAAACAACGACTGGATCTCCAAAGTGAGGAGGAAAGTGCTGTTTAGGCCCAGTCCTCAATTTGTCAGTAATTGAAAGGAAATGGAATAACTCATTAAATCTTTTCATGGGGAACAGTTGAAACCAGGCGTTGATGGGATTACGAAATTAGTTAATATTTTCAGTGAATTAAACATTGATGCTCCAGAGGAAGTAATGAAGTTCTTTATTAGGTGCAAAATACATTTTAGGATGAAGATATTAGATGCTGAAAGGAAGTCAGAATTTCTTTGTAAACAAAATGAAAAAAAATTCTTCAGTAATTTTTGGTAAATAAAAGAAAAATACGCTAATTCAATAAAAGTCTGGACAGGTTTTTTTTTTTCCATATTCATTCACCCTCGTTACTTTCGTTATTTGTATTCCAACAAGATTGTATATCTTGATATAACTGTGTTTTAAGCTATAGAGAGAGAGAGAGAGAGAGAGAGAGAGAGAGAGAGAGAGAGAGAGTATTTTCCTGTATGGAAATTGTGAACACCAGCATAGCAACAAATTACTGTCAAAACATACGTAATCATTAAGTGCACTGCCCAGTCGACGCGCACCTGTGACGTCACAATGCGGGAACCGAGCGACCGACGATCTCACCTTATGTTATTCCATCTTGGTCGGACCAGAGTCAAAGTAATACTGTGACGTCACAAGAGTAACACTTCCTGTGCGTCTTCATTGACTTACTTAAAGAAGGTTTAGTTTTTACACATTTAATCCATATCACATGGTGTATTTGATAAAATCTTGATAAAATCTGTAAAGACGTCACATACTTGATGTTTTATAATACCCATTCAAAGTATATAGGGTCTGCTCAACTCTGCAGTGGGGGCGGAGCCAATACTGTGACGTCACAAGAGTAACACTTCCTGCTTCTCTATTGAATTATTTAAAGAAGCCTTAGTTTTTATACATTTAATCCATATCGCATGGTGTTTTTCATAAAATCTTGATAAAATCTGTAGAGAGGTCACATGTTTGATTTTTTTAATACCCTTTATCCCATTTACTATGAGATTCAAGGCCTCTGTAACATGGTTTTTTCACAATAACTTTTTATATATGCATTTCATAAATATAACGCTTATTCAGAATACATATTATATCAACACATAAATTTTGAGTGTATTCTGCACTACGTAGGTTGAATAAATTTGGTACTTATAATGTAAAAGTGACCTTTTTTGAAGACGGGCCAACTTACTCTGAGAAAAGGTTTCGAACGCACTTCGTTACGGATAAACTCATGACATCCAATTTATTCCCTCCCCTTTCTCGATGGATGATTGGCTATACGTAACGAAGGCTAAACCTCTGGCAACAATGACATACAAATTTAAATACAAGCAAAGCAGTACACCTTTATGAACTCTGGAACCTCCCCACTGATAATTGTCATAATGAACAAACCAACAAAATATGTTAATAAATACAAAAACACTTCGATTATTTAGTCTAATGCCAAAATAAGTTTCCTAAGAAATTACAGTCTACTTTATAGGTCACAATCAGATTGACAAGATGTAAGGAATAGTTGGTAATTACCAAAAACATAGTAGACAAGCTTGATTTCATAACTGCTATATCCAATGTCAAGCAATTTTTATTTATTGGCTATCTACCTATTTACTGAAAAAAATAGCCGGTACCTTATATTGGCTTTAAACCTCCACCAATGATTATCGTCAGAATGGTGACTTCATGAGGCTCCACCCACTTTCGCCTCGTTATAATTCAGGATAACACTGAATTATAAAATTTAACTTCTGGCTATAAAAACTAATTTCTCGAGTAGTTGTAAGAAGTGCTAAATGATCCTCAAGGATCCCAGCAGTTGGTCTAAACGTTTAATTCATGTATATTACTGCTATACTGTTGCGGCACTACTGCTACAGTAGTATTACTATGCTAGCACTGATACCCCACCCACATCTATGTATCGTTCCACCATTCATAAAGTCTTTGGGTTTCAGAGCCGATGGCATTTCTGTCTGGTGGATGGGCAGGGCAACATTTAGTCAAAAGGTGTTTGTTTACCTTGCTTACGTAATGAATGTTTTTCGACTCTTGGCTCGTAATCATTGGCCATGGCGTCGGTTGGTCATTTTTACTCTATAAAAATTAAAACTATCGGGTTTAGGTTATTGATAATGCTGACAAAATTTGTGTGTGGTTGTAAAATATACATATGTCAACTTTCAGCTACATCCGATGCTTTGACAAGGAGCAAAGTCCAAAAAACCGTGTTACAGAGACCCTGAATCTCATAGTAGTCACCAAGCCTTGTTTTATTGCACATAAAATATACCAGTTTCAACACACATAGCTACTCCAGCTTTTTTCATGTTTATTCTTTACTTATTTACTTACCTATATACTGGTTTGCTGTATTCTCTTCAAGTCCATTTTTTATAAAATTACAACTCTCTCTCTCTCTCTCTCTCTCTCTCTCTCTCTCTCTCTCTCTCTCTCTCTCTTTAGTTCTGTCACTGTGTTCATACTCACTTTGAAAAGCAACTATTTTTTATGCTAAAGGTTACAATGATAGATTAGTTATATTTTCCAAATCTTATTAAGAATACTTATTGTTGTGTAATAAATACAAAGAAAATGTGGATACAGGCAATGTAAAAAATGGCAGTTGCATTTGCACGACTTGACCACAAAAAAAAGAAAGCAATATCAAAAGTATAAGAATTACATTATATACGATACAAGGTATCAGAGGAATAAATGATGAAGAAAATGATACAGGGAACACATTTCCAGCAAATTTCTCATTAGGACTTCATATCACATAAATATTCTTCCGAACACAAAGGTTTACTTATGACACAAACTGTATACATAAAGGTATTAATTATGCATGCCTCAAACGATTATAATATATTAGGAAAAAGTACAAACAAGGTATTCGTCAGTCTGGCTGGATGTATCTGATGACGTTTAACAAGGGGCGGGGCTAGATTTCAGATCTCCCACGAACGCTTAATTTTATATAATTTTTGCGTGCGTAGATAATTTTTTCTGTGCGCGATTATGGGTTTGAAAATAATTGTAATTGTAATGTGTCATATACCAATTGAAAGGGCGGGGATAGGTTTTAGTACCGCCTTGTGAGCAGACCCTATATACTTTGACTCTGAGTCGGACCACCAGGGTCGACTTCATCACGCCATGACGTCACATCGAACAGGCCTTCTATCTCGGTGGTCTTGGTTAAGCTAAAAAGAAAAAAAAAAAACTAAGAAAAATCAAAGTCCCGATATGACACTAAAAAATAACAATTATAGGTATCTTTGAATTATTTCGTCTCATTGGCTTATCTTTATAGACTATTTTTACGAAGTGCACAAAAAAGCTCAAGAAGCCAGAAAAAATGTTGCCATACATTTCATCACACGGAAGTTACTCACTCTAATTACATCACCGACGCCTTATTTGACCAACTTACTAAGATGGAGACATAAATAAGAGAAAATAAATAAAAATAGATAAACAAAGGTCGTCCTCTCACTAATTCGAAGGGGATCTGATATGAAGTATGATTCAGTACTAAAGCTTACCTCCAGTTCAGCAGGACAATACTAGTATCATAATAAAAGCACGAATATAAGGTATTTAAAGCTTAAAGGAATAATTTTTATATCTTATTGTTATTCAAATAGAGGTGGTATCAGTAAGTGGATAAAACTATTCAGTATGAAAGTTTGACATCAAAATTCTCCTTATGTGCCCATTCCTTTATCTGGATGATAAACCTCAAGAGAGAGAGAGAGAGAGAGAGAGAGAGAGAGAGAGAGAGAGAGAGAGAGAGAGAGAGTGTGTGTGTGTGTGTGTGTGGTTGTGTGTGCAAATAAATAGAATAGGTGGCAATAGCCGTCAGCAGTAAGGTTTAAGATCATGATAGTGTTGAAAGCTTCCATAAAAAATGTCAATTTTTGAAAAAGAAAAGAAGAAGCATTACAATTAGTATATCTTTATTAGATATAAATAAATATACATAAAGTTACGTATGGAAAGTGTGCATGAATGTATTGTGAAAAACGAAGGCCAGTTATGCAAATTCTACACGCAGCACATTATCCAGACCAATGGCGATGTAGTAGAGACTACCATGTGTAGAGCAGCTATCTGTGATAACTGAGACAACCCAACAACCAAAAATAGCAGTACCGATTACTAATGGCAAGCGAATAAACAAGTCGTAATTGACAGGAAAGGGATGTCAAGTGCAACAGCTGTTTATAGATTTTGTGGAGATAATATTTATGCATATTTTCCTGGTATAATATGAATTAATAATGCGAGTATGTGGTAAGTTTGAGAGAGAGAGAGAGAGAGATTTGCACTATCAAAAACAATTGTTAGAAAGGGTGGAATGTATGATAAAAGAAAGAGGATATGAATGGAAGAACAGAACTTTAAGTAATGCCCACAGTGCACAGTGTGAGGAGCGTTGATGGCATTGACCCCTTACGGTTTGTTTCCTGCTGGTGACATCGGAGATTTAACAGTTTCCTTCGTTATATCTTCATTGAAAAGTATTTAATATGGTCTTTATATGAGTTCATTTCCACTGTGTTGAATAACATTGGATAACGCAATCATACCCTGCATATTATACTCTGTTTTTTTTCCATCTGTCCATCCGCCTGTGTGTTTTAGTATGGTAACACTGCGTCCTGGGCTTTGGATAGTTACATTCAACAATAATAATAATCCTATTTCGAATATTAACGGTGTAATTCGCATACAGTAAATTATTAAAACAACTTTTTCAGTTGCAAATGTACACCCAGATATCCTTTTATTTACCTAAAACTTACACATAGCGTAACCAGTCTAAAGCCCGGGACGCAGTGTTACCATACAAAACACCACAGGCGGGTGGGACATGGAAAAAAACAGAGTATAGTTGTTGTCGAGTTAATTTGACACTGATGTTATTTGTGGTTTCAATTGGCCAATAGATTTCTTATTTACTTTTGGTGGTGGTTTCAACTAATCATTAATTCTATGTAATTTGTGTAGATGTAAGGTTCGTATTTGCATTTGATGCTTGGAGAGACTGATGAATTTCCCATATTTATTCGTCAGTTACCATTTGCCGAGCTTAATATAGTCATAAAACATGGATTATTTCAATTTGTACTGGTATTTTGCCACGCCTGCAATGATGCTACACTTCAGGGACTGCCCTAGGGGATATATATATATATATATATATATATATATATATATATATATATATATATATATATATATAAATCTATATATATATAATTTTGATCCCTTCCATCATTAGAAGTCCATCCTTACCCTCCTTCATGTTATAATGGTAACCTAATCCATATTCAGCTAATGTATGATGTCAACAAAAAGGTCCATTTGCCATTACGAGAATTTTTTCAGCTAGACATACGTATCAAGATGGAATAAGATAAGGGGAGTTACCGCGCATGGTGCAGGGAGCTCAGCGGTGCTATGTGACGTCACCTGGAGACTCCTGATTATGTGACGCTGTCCAATAGCTATCATCTGGACCATCAGCCTTATTGTTCATGCCTCGTCTTTTGATTCCTAGCATTACATTTATGAAACTAGGCTAATATTTTATGTCTTTATGGCTATATTTCCAAAATACAAATACATATGATAGGGAATATAATAGCCATGGCAATAAAAATGTACGCATGACATAAGCTTTATTCCTGACATTTCATTGGAAATCTCATTGCAATTAAAAACTCTCTCTCTCTCTCACTCGTTTTCAATCAAGCGATTTTTCAAAATTACTGAACAATTTGTTTTCATCTAATTATACCTTTTCTATGGGATTTCTGCATGCTGTCTCTTATTTCAATCAAATTTTCAATATTACTGAACAATATTTTTTTTATCTTTTTCACACCTTTGCTACGAAATTTTTCCTTTTAAGAGTTTAATATCTTTATTCTAAAATGAAGCCTACATCTCAAAAAAAAAAAAAAAAAAAAAAAAATAAGCTCATGACCTCCTCCGGAACATCAATATTGACGGCCTTGAATATGTCAGTAAGATTTGAAACTAACTGCTCCGACTCCTGGTTTTTAGAGCATCACCATGGAAAATTTTGAACAAATCTTCCATTTCTTATAGATTTTCTCTACAATGATTAGGCGGGCTATATAATACCTATCTCTTTACATATGATATCCAGTCCTCGTCTGTTTCATCTACATCAGCTGAGCTTAATGATGTAGTATACTTATTTCTAAATTAAAAAGCTACGAACCTCCCAAATAACTTAAGGACTTATTTCCTATCAGGGCTTCAGGTTCTGTCTCTTATTAAATCTCCTACTTGATCTTCCCGAGTCTCGGTCCACATTGTTAACAGGCAGAAGGTGCTTCATGAGGACACGCATAGATACATAACTCGGAATCTAGATCATTGGGAGCAACATTTGAGCTTTGAGATGGACCACTTACATTTAAGCACTCTGTAGTGACACAAGATGTAGCTTCATCATTACTACAAACATCAAGAACCTGACTGGTTAAACTATTGTCTCTACCCTCTATGCATAACCGTAGTCTATATTTAAATTCCAAAGGTGACTGATGATCATGACAATGACCAATTTGTCGTATGAAAGAAGAGACACGTTCGACTGTGTCTTGACATAGCCGAATTGTCAACATGCACTCTAAGAGTATCCATACAGTTCATGCAACATGTTATACAATCCTTTACTGATTTAGACGAAATAATAACACCGTTCTGGATCGGACACATTTTGTCTTTCACTTTAGCATTACTAGCAAAATCCATCATTTGATCAAGTATTTCCACTTGACGTGGACTGTTCGAGAAAGCATCTCTACCTTTCTTTACCATATCATATTTCCTTCACAGGTTCATCAAGTCAAATCCCTTTTCATCGCTCTCGCATTTCGATTTGGTGAAAATATAAACGCATATGCTTCAGTAACTTGTGTGTGTATATATATATATATATATATATATATATATATATATATATATATATATATATATATATATATATATATATTATATATATATGTAAGTGTTTACATAATAAAAATATGGAATGTTAGTCCATATATATAAAAGTCTAAAACTAAAGAGGTCAACCAGATTGCTTGCAGGAATGTGATCAGACTAGAGACGCTAAAGATGACGTATACAATAAGTATGTAGGCTAAGATAACATGCCTTCACTGTAGTCATTCAATTGTTTATAAAACATTAGTCCAAGCTCCCTGCTTGAGACAACTACCCCGACCTATAATTCAAACGGCCTACGTGATCTGTAGCGTGTCTCATTTTGATTGTATGTTCATATGTTCGAACTACTGTCTGTTCCTTCATAACTTGTAACAGAGATGGTAGACGGGGAGAACAGGTTAGCTATCGTCATTAGAAGACCTGTACCTCTTTACCTAAGCTTTATCATGTAGAGGAATAGGCATTAGCCATCATCATTGGCAGAAGCGATCAAGCTATCGTTATTAGAAGACTTGTACAATCATATCTGATCTTCAGCATGTAAAACTTCAGAAGAATACATATAGTTTTATATTTCGTGTTTTCTACAAGAACCTCCTCACCATGAGTTTAACACATCGTCGTAATAACCAACAAGATAATACCGACTTCGTAAATGATCTACAAACCCAGACACTCCATTGAAGATGGAAGTGCAATACCAACCGACTTAGCGTAAGATTATCGCTAGTCTAACATTACCTCATAGGGCGCCTTATCATACAAGGCACAAGCCCTAATATATATATATTATATATACAATATATATATATATATATATATATATATATATTTATATATATATATATATATATATACGAGGTCCATTCAAAAAGTATCCGACCTTGGTTCATAAAAGGACAAATAATTCACCAATCAGCAAATTATTTTGTGGGAGTTGACAGCACTCTTACTGCGCATGCGTGTAAATTTTAAAATCTCTAGTGTGTGGCGGTACCCGCCTGTGGGGCAAGAGTGCAGACGTCCAGCACAAGCTCGTCGGATTATCGTCCCTACACAACATGTCGGCGGTCAGGCAGGCCATCCACCAGCAGAAACGAAGAATTCGTTGAAAATGTTCGTCGAATAGTGGAGGACGACCGTCGTATAACCATCAACGAAATTACTGAAAAAGTAGGAATAAGCACAGGATCAGTTCATACAATTTTAACGGAAGATTTGGCCATGCGACGAGTGTGCTAAATTTCGTTCCCAAAGTTGCTGGTGGAACTGCACCACGACAATGCACCTGCTCAATCTGCCCACTTGATCCAAGCTTATCTGGCCAAAAACAACACTCCACTTGTTCGGCATCCTCCCTACTCTCCAGACATGGCACCTTGTGACTTCTGGCTGCTCCGTAAACTGAAAACAACCCTGAGTTAAGCATTTTGAGTCGAGAGAGGAAATTATGAGAAAAACGACAGCAGAGCTTTACAGCATCCCAATGACAACATTCCAGAGATGTTACCAGCAGTGGCAGTACCGGTGGGAAAAGTGTGTGCACTCCCAAGGGGAGTACTTTGAAGGTGATTGAATAAAAAAATTTCAAATGTGCAATTTTTTTTTCTTTATGGACCAAGGGCGGATACTTTTTGAATGCACCTCGTATATATACATATATATTATATATATATATATATATATATGACAAGGAGATAGCCGGTCATCAGGTGAATATCTTTTTAGTCCGAGCTACTCCAGCATAATATAATGTGACCATGAACTTTTCATACCGTTATTACAGTGGTACTCATGTATCATTATTATTTACAGGCCCACCCCCCAGTGTCTGGTTGCCGGCTGTAATGCC
Source organism: Macrobrachium nipponense (assembly GCF_015104395.2). Classification (NCBI taxonomy): domain Eukaryota; kingdom Metazoa; phylum Arthropoda; class Malacostraca; order Decapoda; family Palaemonidae; genus Macrobrachium; species Macrobrachium nipponense. The sequence continues at coordinate 58,415,646 of NC_061096.1, forward strand.
CGTGCTCCAAGACCCTTGCGGGTCATGACGTGAACTGTTTGCTTGCTACGACCTGGTAGAGCGGGTTACTTCTGCTGTAAGTTACCCCTTCTCCTAACATATGGCTTTAAAAGTGATCATTTCTATGAAAATGGTATGATATTGTACTTACTAAACTTATAACATTAGGGTAATTTATAGTATAGTAAGTTAAGTTCACGGTTAACGTATTTCTTCTCTTACAGGCGAGCAGTCCGTCAGAGATGCTGCTCTCTCTACCCTCAAGGTATGGGTGGGGGCCTTTGGGCGGAAAGTTGGGAAGGCGAAACCTTACATCCTTTCCCAAGACATGGCGGCTTTGATCTTCCCAGCGGGGAAAACTACAGGCTATGTGAACCCAAAGGTTGCAGCAGCAATCATTGAATCAATTCAAGATGCGGTATCTCACCAACAGGAGGATGTTTTACCGCAGATTGTTACAAGGGGTACCAGTTCCTCAGGGTCATTCCTTGAGCACTTCTGACTCTTCCACTCCTTCTTCTTCTAATTCTTTTCAAGGTTTCACCGGGGGATTGCGTCCTTCTAGGTCGGAATCCTTCTCGGCGATACCTAAACTAAAAGGTAACCCACTAAAACACTGCAAAAAAGGGCTTCAATTACTAAAACAACATATGACAGTCTTCCTAAAAGCGCGCCCAGGCATCCCATGCCGGAGGCCACAAACCCAGACAGAAGTCCCTATCAAAATCCTCAAAACCAAGGTCACAGGAGGGGAAATCTTACCATTCCCCTTCAAGCCCCATACCATCAACTTCTAAGGGCCTGTCAGCTAATAAGGTACCAAAGGAGAAGGAGGATTCCTCCTCCGTTGGTCAAGATCTGTTCAACACCAATATATTAAAACAGGTCAGTACTTAGGAAGTTTAGTGAACACGGTTTCGGCAAGGTTTGAGGAGGTTCTCAAAAGACTAGGCACTCAGGAGTCCCTAATTGCAGGCCTTCAGCAGGGTGCAGCAGGTCCGGCCTACCCTAGTAACCTAGTGCAAGGCCAGATTATGCCGGATGGTTCCACTCTCCCTCAGTTTCATCCAAGTAATCCTTGGAGGGTAGCGAACTACGCTCCGTTTGTGAACGGAATGTTGACGATAGAGGGTTGTGGAACTCGGAGACTTGATGACTTCGAGTTTTTCCCTGCAGGTTTACAGCCCCCTTTCATTGGCTACGTTCGACTTACGGAGTCGGCTCTCGTTAGGGAGGATAAGGTCCCAAAAGAAACAGTTATCCTTTCCAGGGACCAAGGCCAACAGGTGTGGGTTCGCAGTTTGGACGAGTGGAACTGCGCAAACACTAGAATCACGGCCTTTAAGAGTCCGTTCACTATGTTCACGACGGACGATGAGAACCCCTTACCTTTTACAACTAAGGTGGCGGAGCTCACCCTTCAAGCAGTGTCGCGTGACGAGCCTATGCCACAGCTTAGGGAAACGGATCCTACATCACTGTTACTTCCTGACGAGCCTATGCCACAGCTTAGGGAAGCGGATCCTACATCACTGTTACTTCCAAGCGGTGAGGATTTGTGGGGAAGCTTAAACCGGATTGTGCGATCACTTTGTTCAGTGAATGCCTTCCGAGGCTTTTCGGATGCTCTGATCCAAACAGAATTCGATGCTAGGGACATGGCTTGCAAGGTCTTAAACCTTCCTCTTTTGGTGATGATTGAGACTGCGGCTCTTGAGTACGCACAGGAGCCGCTGTTTAAGGTTATCGCAAAGTCGTTACTTCTGAGCATGCAATGCGATCTGTACGACTTTACTGTGGCTAGGAGGAATTGTAGGAAGCATGTCCTAGCCGAAGCAATGATCAGGCATGAACCTAATATGCTTCTGGCTTCTTCAGTTTGGGGTGCAGATCTGTTCCCGCTCGGTCGTCAATGAAGTTCAGCATGAGGCAGCTCGTCTGAACCAAAGTATCAGAGTTCGTTGGGGTATTTCATATAAAAGGAAGTCAGAGTCTTCCTTCTCAAGTTCCAAGGCAAAGAAGAAGCCTAGGAAATTCCAATCATTCCAGGCACCTCAACAACAAGCCTTGGTCCAGGCAGTCCCGGTGCAGCAAGTGCCATAGCCTTCGACCTCTAAGGCGCAGCCTCAGCAAGTTCGTTCGTTCTGTTTGCTCATCCTCCTCATCAGCCAGCTCCAACCCCTTATGCGGTGTCACCTGCCTTTAACCCAACCTATGAAAACCAAGTATTTCAGCCATTTAACAGGTTTGGTAGAGGGGGCAGGGCAAGAAGTTCCTTTTGCCAACGAGCCGGAGGTAGAGCCTCCGGCCAGGCTATGGGTGCAAGAGCAGGCCGGGGAACCCGGCCCTCAGCATCTCAATGAGGATTCACAGGTAGGAGGGAGGCTGTACCACTTTCGACATCGGTGGCGGTTCAGCAATTGGGTACAAAGCATAGTATCCAGAGGCCTAGGCTGGAGTTGGATCGAAGGTCCTCCTCCACCCAACACCTTCTATCAGGAGCCAACACAGGAGTTGGTAGACTACTCCCAGGAACTTCTCCAAAAGGGAGCAGTGTTGAGAACGAGAAATCTGAAGTTTCAAGGACGCTTGTTCAGTGTTCCAAAGAAAGGCACCGACAAGAGGCAGGTGATCTTAGACTTGTCCCGTCTAAGCTTGTTCATTTGCTGCGACAAGTTCAAAATGCTGACCATCTCTCAGGTGCGGACCTTACTTCCCCGTGGGGCTGTCACCACCTCTATAGATCTTACAGACACCTATTATCATGTACTGATAGCCCGGCACTTCCATCCGTTCCTAGGCTTCAAGTTAGGGAAGGAAGCCTTCTCCTTCAAAGTAATGCCCTTTGGGCTCAATATAGCCCCCAGGATCTTTACGAAGCTAGCGGAGTCAGTGGTGCAAGAACTAAGGTCACAGGGTATAATGGTAGTAGCATATCTAGACGATTGGCTACTATGGGAGATGGACGTGGAGAAATGTATAAAGGCTATGGAAAAGGTAATGCGTTTCCTGGAACATCTGGGGTTCAAAATCAACAGAGGCAAGTCCCGGCTGACCCCACAGTTACGGTTCCAGTGGTTGGGTATCCAATGGGACTTGGATTCGCATACTCTTTCCATACCACCAGCAAAGAGGAAAGAGATTGCCAAGGCAACCAGGCAATTCTTGAGGTCCAAACAGATGTCCAGGAGCAGCCAAGAGAGGATCTTGGGCTCTCTTCAGTTTGCCTCAGTGACGGATGTACTGCTGGAAGCCAAGCTCAAGGACATCAATCGAGTTTGGCGCTCAAAGCCAACGCCCCCCAGATGCTTGAGCCTTGCCGAGGATGGGGGGCTTAGGGTTCAGCAGCTGGGCCCTGATGCCTGGTGGGAACTGCTTTCTCGCTAGACCTTGGTGCCCAGCTGTTGATCCAACTAAATGAGTCAGCTCTTTTCCTTTTACTAAAACTTTTCATCCTTCTGCTTCCTCCCCCTATAAGGTACAGATTTTATGTTGATGACTTTTGGATTGGTTTTGGACATGATTTGGACTTAATCATTGGATTTGGTGGAGGGTGAGGATGGTTGGCATGCCACCTCATCCGTAGAAATCTAGTACCTAACGTGGTCGAGCGAGGCGAAAGTTTATATGTCAAACCCTGCTCTTAGTGCTGGGTCTGATCTCGACGGACATCATGACGCCTTAAGCACTGAGGGTGGGGTGTATATCTGGGTGGTACCCCTAGGGCAGCCCTGTATGGGATAACACTGTCCTCTAAATGTGGCTCCATGGTGGGTGGGGGGCTACCTGGACGAATCGTAAATCCTTCGTCTTATGGTGACATTAATTAGACCTTCGGTTGACGACTTAGGCAAGAATAAGGACAAGGAAAAACCTGGTAATTCCTCCATTGTAACTTTGGAGCCTTTTTCAAATGAGCTCCTTGTTACAAACATTCTACATGTGAAACCAGTCCCTTTAGACTGGAATTATGACACAATATTTAATGAATTTTGTAAATTTGGGAACATCAAAGAATTGCGGAATAAACTTGGAAAAAATTATGGATTTTTTGAATTCTGGATAATTTTCAACAATGAATCAGCTCACAGAGCGTTTAGAGAATTTAGGTCGGATTCTATGAGTGTTGGACTTATAGAGGCAGAGGAGGTCCCTAGGTATCTTGACATTTATAAACCACTAAATGAAATAAAAGATGCTAGTAGAGTAAGTAAAATATCCAGATCACCAGACCCAGCTAAGTGGTTAATTATCACTACACATGGTGAGAGAGGCAACCTCTTCAAGGTGAAAAGGTTGGTAAGCCAGAAAATCGGCAACGTTGGGAGCCCAGAAGTAACTCGCTTTGGGCGTAATAGTTTTTTAGTCCATACCAAGACAGATGTTCAATCGATAATGCTCCTAAATTTGAAGCTTGATCCTGAGGGTATGGTAAAAGAGGTAAAACCTCACTATAATTTTAGTTACGCGAAGGTTGTTATCTTTAATGAAGATCTACATGAAATGGATGAGGGGGAAATTTTGGAAATGTGTCCAGACGTGGTTTGGAAGGTTTTTAAAGTGCCCCGCTCATCGATGCTTATTTTAACATTTATAAATTCTTTCATGCCATCTGAAATTATTCTTGACAGTGAAATCATGAAAGTTCGTCCTTATAGACCGAGAGTGCTCCAGTGCTTTAAATGTTTTGGTTTTGGACACTCCTCTAATGTTTGTACCAGAAATAAACTCTGTGAATCGTGTGGCCAGCCTGAGCACGGCGAATGTTCTGGACCGGTAATTTGCATAAACTGTAAGGGTGAACATCGAGCCCATGATAAAAAATGTAGTGAATTCAAAAAAGAACAAGAGGCATTACTAAAATCTATTGCTGAACATATCAGTGTGGGACAGGCCAAAAAGCTGTTGGGCAGGAAATCCTATTTGGATGCTTTGAAGGCACAACAATTAAGTACTGCTTCTTCTAGTGCCCCTTCTGGTGGGGCTCCCCGGTGCCCTGCTGGTGGGGTTTTCCACACCCCCTCTAGTGGGGCGCCCGGTGCCCCCCCTGTTGGGGCTTCCCGTGCCCCCCCCTGGTGGGGCCTCCCATGCCCCCCCTGGTGGGGCCTCGTGTGGCCCCCCTGGTGGGGCTTCCCATGTTGCAGAGACTCTGGTAAAGCCAGGGGACCCTGTTGATTCTAGGGTTCAAACCAGATCTCAGTATGATGACGACTTCTCTGTGTCAGGGACATTGCCAGACATTGAGCCCTCACCTAATCCTGACATTACAGTGCACCGTGGAGATGACGGTGAGGAGATGGATGTCCTCCTTATTTGTCAGAAGAGGTCCCTTTCTCCCTCTTCGCCTCATTCACGGTCATTCAGGTATCAAGTGAAAAATAAAAGCAAAACTGAAAGGGCAAGTGAAGGCCCTTCATCAAAAAGATCTGTAACACCTAGATCTAGATCTAGTAGTACTGGTAAAGCTGATAAGATATCTCTCACCAGGACACAGATTCCTAAATTAGTAGAGAATTTTAAGATCCCTTCCTCTAAATAATGGCTCTCATGCAGTGGAACATCCGTGGCTTTATGTCAAATAGAGAGCAAGTTTGGGTTCTGTTTAGGGAACATGATTTATCTGCAATGTGTCTACAAGAGACAAAGTTGGGAGAGCACACACCAAATGTGGGGGGTTTTAATTATTCATTTCACAGGTCTTCACCCCTGATAGGTGTACGTGCTCAGGGAGGCACAGGCATTCATAGTCGCAAGTCTGTTAATCACAGGGTTGTTCAATTGAACACTGTGTTGCAGGCTTGTGCAGTCCAAAATTTTTAATTATAAATGGATCACAATTTGCTCTCTCTACCTTGATCCATCATTAGAAAGTAGATTGCAGGATGCTCAGGTAATCCCCGCCAGCTAGAATTAAACGACCTACAGACACTGATAGACCAGCTTTCTAAAACCTTCATTCTGATGGGGGATTTTAATGCCAAGCACACCTCTGGGGAGAGCCAAACTACGACCGGTGGGTTTGATAATAGAACAGCTGCTTGACTTGAATGACATCACTTTAATGAATGATGGTTCCATTACAAGACATGATGTTTTTCATAATACTGATTCAGCCATTGACCTCACTATCTGCTCTTCGTCTTTGAGGTTAGATTACCAATGGGTAGTAGACCATAATGATCATGGCAGTGATCATTGGCCCATTCACTTAAAGTATATGAAAAATATTCCATCTCCATGTTTACCAAAATGGAAGGTAGGGGAGACTGACTGGGGGTTATCAAAAAATAAAAAACTACTGAAATTGATCAAGAGATGAACGATTTTCAGAGCCCAACATCTGCTTATGAGTATTTAATCAGTATATTGTTGTGTGGTGCCATGCTGTCTATTCCTCGAACTTCTGGTAAACCTCGGCGTCCTCTAGTACCTTGGTGGAGTGATGCATGCGCACTGAGCAGAAAGATAACAAGAACTTGCTACAAGAGATATCGTAGATATCCTTGCTTTTTTTGGTAAATAAAATGATCTATAAAGAGCTCTTGCTAAGCAAAAGAAAACATTTAAGCAAGCAAAGAGGGAATCGTTTATCAGATATATAAGTGAATTAAAAGTATGATTCGCCGATGTCATTAGTCTGGAACAGAATCCGAAAGCTGCAAGGGAAATTTTCTCCACCTCCCTTGCCTATATTGAAAATTGATGGCTTCCTCATATCTGATTCTGAAGAAGTTGCAGAAACCTTTGTTAGGCATTTCTCCAATATATCTAGTGCCCTACATTACTCTCCTGCATTCAGGAATGTTAGGGACGGTACCACGGTTGTTCCTGCTGTTAGTTTAAATTCAGAGTCGTATAATCTTCCTTTCACCATGAAAGAATTAGATCATGCAATCTCGTTATCTTCCCCAACATCTCCTGGGGAAGATGATATACTGTACTCAATGATTTTTAATCTACCTAGAAGTACAAAACAATTTCTTTTAGACATTTTAAAGTTTTTGGCTTTCAGGAACTTCACCAGAGTCTTGGAAGATATCAATTATTGTACCTGTTTTAAAACCTTTTAAAGATTGCATTCCTTCCATAAGGAATTATAGGCCAATTGCTCTAACTAGTTGTGTTAGCAAGATTTATGAGAGGATGGTCAATGCTCGGCTTGTGTGGTATTTGGATTCAAAGAATCTTTTATCTAATCGGCAGTTTGGCTTTAGGAAAAATAGAAGTACTTCTGACCCTTTGATGTTCCTTACTCGGGAGATACAGAATGCTTTTGCTGTGCAAAACCCGACTGTTGCAGTGTTCTTTGACCTAGAAAAAGCCTACGACACTACCTGGCGAGGGGGTATCCTTTTGCAACTTGTAGAGTGGGGTGTTGTGGGTAATTTGTTCTATTGTCTGAAAGATTTTTTGTCAGAACGTTACCTGAAAGTAAGAGTGGGCTCAAATTTAAAATTTCTTACTGCTTAACCTCAAGAAGAAGGGTTACCTCAGGGAAGCGTCCTTAGTCCAACACTCTTTAATGTAGCTGTTAACGGCCTACTAGAACAAGTTCCTGTCGGGGTGCATGGTCTGACATTTGCTGATGATTATGCAATAATCTGTAGCAAGTCTACAGCTGTCGAAGCTTGTCAAAAGATCCAGACTGCTATTAATGCTTCAACATTATGGGCCAGTGCTAAAGGTTTCAAATTTTCACCAGAAAAAACCAAAGCTATACGATTTTGCCGATTAAGAAGAGTGGAAGAGATCCCTACATTGTTTTTAAGATTCAATTTTACCTTATGAAGATAGCATTAAGTATCTAGGTGTTACATTTGATAAGAAATTAACTTTTACTCAACATGTTAATGAAGTTGTATGTAACGTGAAGCTTCGTCTTAATATTCTTAAAGTTGTGTCTAATTTTAATTGGGGGGCAGATCGAATCACCCTTTTGAGGACGTACCAGGTTTTATGCCTAAGCAAAATCAATTATGATTGTCAAGTTTATGGTTGTGCATGCAAGACAACACTGCAGAAATTAGATGTTGTCCATAATATGGCTTTACGTATTTGTACGGGAGCCTATAGAACTACTCCAGTAGAAAGCCTATACTGTATGTTGAGTCAGGTTTTCCCCCACTATTTATCCGTAGGGAGGAATTAGGCTTGAGAGTCATATCAAGAGTACTTACATCAAAGCTAAACCCTAATTATAAGTATGTTAGAGAACCAACTGATAGAGACCCAAATAGACCTAGACTGCCAAAGCCGCTTGAAGTTCGACTAGCAAGCTCTGCCAGGGAGGTGGGATTACTACCCCCTGCAGTAGCTGAAATTTTGCCCTCAAAATTTCCTCCTTGGAAAGGCCACACTTAGAAATCTGCCCAATTAGGGACAGCAGGAGCATAAGTTCTGGTGATCAGTTGAGGGCAAGTTTCTTGGATCATGCTTTTGAACATGGTGATTCTCATCATATATATACTGATGGTTCGAAGGGTTCTGATGGTGTTGGTTGCTCTGTAGTGACTAGTGATAATATTATTAAAAAGAAGCTTCCATCCAATTTTTCTGTTTTTACAGCTGAACTGCTGGCAGTTTTGACTGCTCTTAAATATATTTTTTATAGTTCTTGTACTAACAAGGTTTTTACCATTTTTACCGACTCTTTGAGTGTTTTATCTTCTCTTAAAAGCCTAGTCTCTTGCCACCCTCTAGTGCAAGAAGTACAAGATTGGTTTTATCTTTTAATTAATAGAAGAGGTTTTTCTGTTAGGTTTTGTTGGGCTCCGTCCCATGTTGGAATTGTTGGGAATGAGCGAGCCGACGCTGCTGCTAAGGCTGCAACTAAGCTTAGGCACATTTCCAACATGGGCGTCCCTGTTTCCGATTTTAAAAGTACCATTCGATTTTAATGTAGAGACCAGTGGCAGGCCCACTGGTCTACTTTAGATAATAATCTTAAATTAAAGTTGATTAGGCCTTCTGTTCATCCTTGGCCTCATGGCCGGATGGATAGAAGGTCTGAGATAGTTTTAGCTAGATTACGTATTGGCCACACTAAATATACTCACGGGTATCTAATGACGAGTGGAGCGGATAGGCAGGTTCCTCGCTGTTCCACCTGTCATGTGGATTTGACTGTGGTGCATATTTTGGTGGAGTGCCCTCATTTTGAAACCAAACGTAGAGCTTGTTTGCTGGCAAATAAGTCTCTTGCCGATATTTTAGGTGAAGGTGCTCGGGCAGAGCAAATTATGACATTTAAAAAAAATATTGGTCTTTTTTACGAATTGTAATTTTCTTTTAATTGTTTTAGGTTTCTTGTTTGGTTTTTATGAATGAATGATTTGTATGTTAGATCGGTTGTGTGTATGTTTGTTTGTGTGACAGTGACTTTTCTTATTCTTAGGATATATATGCGCTGAATGGCCCCTCGGCTCCGGCGCTTGGCTATGTGCCAAAAATTTTATAATCTAATCTAATCTAATCAAAAGCCAACGCAAGGTTCCGGGACAAGCTTGCTCCGGTTCCGGCAATTCTGCGGCAACGCCTTCGTCCCTGGTCGAAAGCAGCAAACTTGGCGAAGGAAATCCCGCTGCAGTTTCCTCCCCCGTCATTAGTGGTTCATACAGATGCGTCACTGACAGGTTGGGGGGGATACTCGCAATACAAGAAGGTTCAGGGAACATGGTTCACTCAATTTCAAAAGCTCCACATCAACGTCCTGGAGGCTATGGCAGTGTTTCTCACACTGAGGAAACTTCGCCCTGCAAAGAGAACACATATCAGGCTGGTGCTCGACAGTGCAGTAGAGGTGCACTGCATAAACAGGGGAGGTTCAAAATCAAGCCATGTGAATCATGTGATGATAGCCATCTTTTCTTTCGCAGCCAAGAACACCTGGCATCTATCGGCCACTCATCTAGCGGGAGTTCAGAACGTGGTAGCAGACGCACTTTCTCGCTCGGTTCCACTGGAATCGGAATGGCTCCTGGACTGGAAGTCCTCCCGGAGGGTTTGCAGTATAGTACCAGGTCTGGAAGTGGATCTATTTGCTATAGAGGCGAACCACAAGCTGCCATGTTATGTGGCCCCCAACCTGGACCCTCTGGCTTACGCTACAGACGCTCTGACCATAGATTGGAACCAGTGGCAGAAGATCTATCTGTTTCCTCCAGTGAATCTTCTCTTGAAGGTTCTACACAAATTGAGGTCATTTACGGGTCGGGTAGTCCTTATAGCACCACATTGGCCAAAGAGCAATTGGTTCCCACTTGTCCTGGAACTGGGTCTACGTCCTCATCCTCTTCCAAACCCCAGCTTGTCACAACAAGTACAAATGAAGACTGTGTTCGATTCCTCAGGTCTTCACAAAACCCTAACTTTATGGATTTTATGAAGTTTGCAGGACATAGACCCAGGAATGTTTTGTTCTTGGAGTCAGACAAAAGGGAGTCAACGCTCCGCCAGTATGAATCGGCAGTTAAGAAATTGGCAGCATTCCTGAATGCATCCAATATTCAGACCATGACTGTTAACGTAGCTATCACCTTCTTCAGGTCCTTATTTGAACAAGGTTTAGCAGCTAGCACAATAACAACAAAATCAGCCTTGAAAAAGATTTTCCAGTTCGGGTTTGATATCAATTTAACAGTCTTACTTCACATCAATCCCGAGGGCTTGTGCGCGCCTTAGGCCTGTAGAGAGGCCGGAGACAGTGTCATGGTTTCACAACGATGTACTTAAGTTAGCTTCGGATACAGACAATTTGGAGTGTGGTTACCAATATTGAGGAAAAACACTTCTTAATTAGTCTGGCTTCAGGAGCTTTTGTTTCGGAATTGTCAGCCTTATCTAGAGACCCAGGTCATATAGAATTCTTACCTTCGGGGGACGTGTTGCTTTCACCGAATCGCAAGTTTCTTGCCAAAAAATGAGGACCCTTTAGATAGGTGGTCCCCCTGGAAAATTGTCCCGCTTTCACAGGATCCATCACTGTGCCCTGTTCAAACTTTAAAGGATTTCCTCATAAGGACATCCGGCATTTGAAGGGTCCGCTTTTTATTAGGGAGGGGGGGGGGTACCATTTCTCTAAAGGGTACAAGACAGCAAATCCTTTATTTTATTAAGAAAGCAAATCCAGAGTCATTTCCAAGGGTACATGCCATTCGGGCTATAGCAACATCAATTAATTTTTTCAAGTATATGAGCTTTGATGATCTTAAAAAGTACACCGAGATTGGCAGTGATTTGTAATGGTCAGAATCGATATTAACTTATAGCCTCTGATAGCAGATTCGGTAGCGTCACTGTCCGTTCCTGATTTCGTTCCCCATCCAACTGGACGGTGGTTCGATCCCATGGGGGGACGAAATTATTATCAACTAAAAAATTCCCCCTCGGTACATATATGAAAATATATCAATTCCGAGGTAGAGCGAATTAGATGTTAAAGGACATTTGTAGCTCGAATGATTTATATGAATCACGATGATGTGATAAGTATTCATATATATATATATATATATATATATATATATATATATATATATATATATATATATAAAGTTAAACACAATGAAAGCTGCAAATCCACCATCATTCATCTGAGGTAAGTGAACTATATTTTTTCCCAAAAGATAAAAAAAATGTGCTGTTAATCAGTAATCATACAAGTATTTTTCTTTATTTTCTTGTAAATCACTACAATGAAATACATAATACAAATTGCAGTTTTGATGTACAATATTTTCTTCATTTAGATCAAATGAAAGATAAAGCTATCTGCAGACTACAGATTTGGTCTACACTGAAAATTTAATCCTACTTTGTGATGTGAAACACATCTGAATCCACCGTGGTAAAATTAAAGATTTCCTTTTAATGGACTTGAACAAAGTATCCTGAATTCAATTAAACATATTACAGTAAGCACATTAAGACTTTAGGACAATTTTCAATTACTGACTTTCATGTAAACACAATTCTTGGTTATTACTCTCCTGGAAATAAAATAAGTTATTTTTCTTGATGTTGGCAGACAACAAACTATAAAAGAGAAATATGAGACAGTATGAATGTCAAGGTCACCAGTGTGATACAGCAAGTCATTAACGGGATGATGATGATGATGATCTAGAATATCTACGGCGTCTTGGTGGTGTACGAGATCGGGACCTCCTACGTGGCATGGGTGAACGTCGACGCATAGGTGGTGGTGAACGACGACGCATCCTGCAAGAAAATATGCCACTGTTTTAAATAAGTGTCAAACAGTGTAAACTATATTTTTCCACATACTGTACCTTTTTGGAATATCAAGCTATGGTGGGAATGGGAACATGTTTGTACGCGACAATTTCTAAGAGCTTGGGTAAGGTGGATTTTAGCCTAACTAAAACAACTGAAATAAATATTAGAATGTTTCAAGTACTAAATTTCATTAGATACAAGACCTTTAGTCAATAGAATTAAAAGTATGAACATATAGTCAACTCTCAATGAACTGGACCCCATTAATCTGGACATCGGATAAGATGGACACCAAACAGGGTCAGTTGATTTAATTAAAATATGTAATACTCTAACTCAAGGAATAAGAGATCAATCCCCCGGGTGCATGTTTGCTGATGATATTGTGTTATGCAGCACCAACAGAGGGGTGGTGAAGTCAAAACTAGAGCAATGGAGGAAGGTACTGGAAGACAAGAGAATTCAAGATCAGTATAGAGAAGCCTGAATACCTAAGTTTTAATGAAGATCAAGACTCCGAGATTAGTTTGGAAGGGACAAGGTTGAACTGGGTAGAAAAATTTAGCTATCTTAATTCAACTATAGCTGATGATGGAAATTTGGATGCAGAAAGATGTAAAGTGTCTTGTGCGACCGCAGATTCACACAGTGATTAAAAGATGAGTGTACAAGACAGAAGTGAGACCAGCTCTGATGTATGGAGCAAAAACATGGCAAGTAAAGAGAGTGCAAGAGAAGAAATTGGATGCAGTAAAGATGGAAATGGCTCAGGTGGAGATGTGGATCAAAACGAATGAATAAGAGGAACTACTAAAGTCATAGAACTATCAAAGAAGGCCCAGGAAAGAGGACTGCAGTGGTATGGCCATGTGATAAGAAGGGATGAGTGATATGTAGGGAGCAAACTGATGCAGATGGAGGTGACTGACTGATTGATTATGAGATTTAGGTCTTGAAAACCAAACACCGGAACCCATCAGGATGAAGATGGAGGTGCCCCGTGGGAGAGCAAGAAGATTGAAGTGAAGGTGGATGAAAGTATAGTTAGAGAGGATCTGAGAGACAAACAAGTGTCAGAGGATGATGCGTTGGACTGAGCCAGGTGAAGGAAAGCTATCAGAAGCATTAATGACCCCACATAGAAGTGGGGAAAAGATGCAAAGAGAGAAAAATGATTTAAGAAATGTATACTACAAAGTATGTAGTTAATTTTATTATATGTTTTGTAAAGCGGCATAAGGTTGAGAGCACTGTTGCTTGTTTATAAGTCTGTCTTTTGTTTGTTGTGGTCATGAGCTGGATTGGGCATGTAGCAGAATGGGAACAGGGGTGTAAATAAATTGTGTAACTTGTATTTTGGTCGGGCTGGGAGTTTATTCAAGTGGTAACAGAGCACAGTTAGTCAGAAATGGACATATCTGAGGGTAAGCATTTGGGAATAGAATGGCAGTGGCGAAAAGAATGTCCAAGATTTATCGTGATACAGGGTGAGTATAAAGGATCAAGAGAACAAGTCAATGATTGGTTTGTAGTGTGTGGAGAAGTGAAATATCCGGGGATACGGATAACAATGTGCTTAAAAGTTGAAGCTTTAGAAGTGACAGAAGGGATAGAGATATACTTAGGGATAAAGAGGGTTCAAAAATAATCTTATCCAAACTAGATGAAGCGTATCTAAAAGATAGTCTAATGGAAAATTACAGCAAAATTAAAAATTATTTGAAAAAAGAGAGAGAATCTAATGAAAAGATTTGAGATTTTATAATTAGGTATGAGAAGGCAGAATGACAAATCAATAGAGCAATAAGGAGAAGCATGCTTGAAGGAAAAGCAAGGTTTCCAAATTTTAAAACATGCAAACCTCACAGCCAATAAAAAACATATGGTATTAGCAGCTTGTGGTCAAGGAAAGTTGGAATTTAAAACAGTGTCACAGATAATGAGTAGAATATTTGAGGGATTAGGGAATGAAGAGGAAGATAGGGAAAACCAAAGATATCAGGAAAAATGAAATCAAGATAGAGGTGGAAGAAATCCTATAAATAGGATACCAAAAAAACAAAAGTTTTAATATATAGGAGTAATGGTAGAGCATAGTAAAGTAAAATTTGTCTTAATCAGTGGCAGTATATAAATTCCATAAGAGAACCAGAAACTAGAACATTTACAGGTAACAGAATGTTATGACGGGAGTAACCAGAGAAATCAGTGGTAGGACAGTTGAATTGGGTATTGCTACATACTATGCCAGAAATATACGGTGTTAGTGAACGAAGTAAAGTTTTTTGAAGAAGCAACGACTCAAAATATGAAAAAGCTCATTAAAATTATGACAATATGCTAACAACATAATGGGAAAAGTGATAATAAGGGAGCTAAGAGAAATTATTTATTGGAAAGCCTATGCAGATGCTTCATTTGGGAATACTACTACTGATTGTTAAAACTGACAGTAAAACACTAATGACTGCAAGTTTTAAGAGATTATAAAAATTGGTAAAGCAGCAATAAAGAGGGCAAACTAGAATCTGGAGAAATAAAGGAAGTGAGATGGATAAGAGGAAAGCATCAAATTGCTGATGTATTGACAAAGGTAGGAGTTTCAGGGGATTATTATTAATTAGGTGTTAGTTTTTTCCAGACCTCTGAGTCTCAAGTAGACTCTTCTCGGGCTGGGTTCTCAGGGATTAATCCTGAGAAAGAAAAAAAAAAACAAAAAAAAAAAAAAAAAAAAAAAAAAAAAAAAAAAAAAAAAAAAAGACTTTATTTGAGAAACCCGTCTTATTTAAAAAAATTTATGATTTTATTAATTGAAAAATCCCTGCTTTCCGCAAGAATATTTTTCATTTCCGAACTCCGCAGATAAATAGATCTTTGCTGGGTCCAATTTGGGCACTCAACAAGCAAATGCTGTACTGTCATGGGTGTTTGAACATCTGTTACATTTCACTGGGTCAGCATGTGGTGTTGACATCAAGTGACCATGTGATGAATCTTGTGTGTTCCTATAGTAGCCTTGCTAGGATCCACCTCTTTTGCTCTTTCCTCCTGTGAGGATGTCCTCCATGCATAGACTTCAGTTTTTATATTTTTAAGTTTATTTGTTGTTGGCACAGAGGCCCATTCTTCTTTCCAATCCTGGTAAATTAATGTTTTAACTGATTTTACCCAGTCTGACACTGGGGCATATGAAATTGTTGGAGGGATAGTGCAGGCTAATTTGGCAGCAGAGTCTGCATATTCATTTCCTTTTATTCCCACGTGTGCTGGGATCCAACATATTTCAGGGGAAAACATCAGAAATTATGTTGAGGGTAAAGAACTGGAGAATAATGGAGATGAGAGGAGATTAGGATTAGAAGAGGTTGGAGGGGAGGGAGAATTAGATACGTGTGAATATCAGTGAGTTTTATAAATTTAATCAATTTGTTATTTTTATCTTCTGGGTCAGTGAAGTAGGTACATATGTATGTGGCTAATTTTCTTGGATGTTTTGTAAAACATTCTCACCTCATGTTTGAAATGGCACAACAGTTATTGTGATAACATAAGATGCCTTGAAGACAGGAGTCAACAGACCAGTGGGGGGTTGTGTAAGGTTGAGAGTACTCTCATTTGTGGTTTGTTGGTCATTTGCAAATCTCTCTATTGATTGTTGTGGTCGTGAGCTGCATTGAACAAGTAATGCAATGGGCACAGGTGTATAAACTGCATGATTGTTGCATTGTGGTTGGGCTGGGAGTTTAATCAGCACGACCTTCCATGTATGATCAATGAAACCCTGGGCAACCTACCCTTCTGTGTCATCTACATTGACGACATTCTGACATTCAGCCCCAACCTCAAACAACACATGAAAGATGTCAGACAGGTCCTACAAATACTCAAAGAAAACAGACTTATAGTCCAGGACAAATGTGAATGGGCAAAACCAAGAGCAGAATTCCTGGGCCACCAAATCAGTCCCAACGGTGTCAAGCCCTCCCAGCAAAGATTGGTCTAAGCAATCACTAACTTCCCAAAGTCAACAACAATCAAAGTATGTAGTTCAGTAATTCACAGGAATGATCGACTATTACCACCAGTTCATTCCCAACCTTGCTGAAATAATGAGTCCCATATACAATTGCTAGAAAGAAACATTCTAAACATTTATGTTGGCCAGGAATATACAAGGAATAATTATATACTCCTGTTCATGTGTGAGCAAACACTTTCTCCTAGTTGTATGCCCTTCTTGTTCTTGGTTTAAATCTTACTTTTCCACTTGGGATTGTTAACTACATGTCCAGAGTTTTAATTAATAAATTAGTATATGCCTAGTCACTGTATATCACTAGCCTCACTGTACCTACAACACTACAAGGCTCAAAATAATTACTGACTTGAACAATCAGACCCACCCAAGAAAAAAAAAAAAAAAAGGGGGGGGGGGGTGAAAGTTTATATTTTGCTATAGTGAACACCTCTTGAGATACTATTTCCCATGTTCAATATAAAGAGCTTACAACTCTTGCAACGTCTGCATGGCCACCTTTCCTGTTGTATATTTTTCTTGGATTCCTTTCTAAACAATGCAAGCTTTGTTTTGCATGCACAAATTTCCAGTGCTCTACTATCCACTCCACCCTACCTTATATTAACCACTCACATGACCACCTCTTCTGATTCTGCTGTTAACACTAGGTCCTACAGCGGCTCATTTTCATTCTGCATTTTTTTTATCATTACTCCAATAATAAATAAGGGGCTTACTGCTGATGCATGATGGACACCTAAATAAAATTCTTCTGATATATTCAAGATCTTGTGTAATGGAACAATGACATCACTTGCTTGTCTCTTTGATATCATCTGCTTTGGTATGCCCATCTAATTACTTGTCTTTGCACATTTAATGTGTGACATGCAAGGCACACTGTAAATGTGACATCTACCTCATTTATACTGTACTTAGTAAAGTTTGGGAAAATTTATCCGTCCTAATTATTGGTCGATTAAACAATATGAAACGAACGTTTATATCCAACAAATTAAATAACTGAAAATATATTTTCTGTAAATGTTTCTATTCTCAAATATCATAAAGGTGCATATTTTGTCACATATTTCAGACCTGCCAAAAGTATTTGCATATGTAAATAAAATAATCAAAAGAATCCTGATTTTTTTGGCCAAATAAAGGTTACCTTGGAGGCGAGCGCCAACGAGGTGGGGGACCTCTTCGCTGCATCATAGGCATTGG
>NC_061096.1:58433627-58449694 GCF_015104395.2 Macrobrachium nipponense
TCATAGGCATTGGAGAACGCCGCCTCATGGGTTGTTGACGAAGAATCAAAACTGGTGCAGCAGTAATCTCTTGTCCATCAATTTGGCCTCCATCCATATGCTTCATTGCATTTTCTGCATCTTCTGGTTTCTCAAAGTCTATGTAGCCATAACCACGTGACATCATTGAATTTCCTCGACTGAAAACATCAAAATAATTGTATACATTAAGAAATGTAAAATAGTGGTCAATGTAGAAATATAAATTTTTACTATACTTGTAGATCTGTTTGCATAAAATCTCAAACTGAATTGCTGGTTACCTGTAAATTTGATCTCTAACTGCAAATAGCTGTACTTTAGTCTTCAATTATTATTTTCCTTTTAATATTTCAGGAAGGAACAAATTATTAGCCAATTCAAAGCTGTAAGAATACACACTGGAGTAAAAGGTTTTTTAAAACCTTCAAAGATATGCATTTCATGTAGATTCAGACACATTTTGCTGGGTATATATAATCAGAATTATAGATTCCTTTTTATGTTTGCAGTGGAAATAAATTTCAAAGTTTAAAAATTATATAACCCTTCAATGTTTGCAGTGGAAATCAAATTCAAAGTTTAAAAATTATATAACCCTTTGATGTTTGCAGTGGAAATCAAATTCAAAGTATAATTTTCCATGTAATTGTTTGTGTGTGTATTTACCTTCTGATCTTATCAAAAGATATGACTTTCTCCCTCAATTTCCTTCCCAAAAATTTATGTAATAAAATTTAAGAAAAATTACTTTATTCTTGGGCTATGTATTGGTTAGACAAATACACTGTGTGAGACAGATACAGACGTATAATTCATCATCTGAAGTGAACTTGGAAAGCCAAAGTTAAAAAATTGGAAACATTTACCAGTGAATTAATACTTAATATGAATAAAATATGTGCAATTTTACATGAGCAGTACCAATACTTAATATGAATAAAATACAGGCAGTCCCTGGGTTACGACAGGTTCGGCTTACGACGTTCCGAGGTTAAGGCGCTTTTCAATTATATTCATCAGAAATTATTTCCAGGGTTACAACACCTACAATGCTGATCTGGCAGAAGAAATATGACACCAAAAAGGCAAAATAATCAATATTTGAAGGTCTTTTTATGAAAAATGCAACAAGAATGCAGTTTACATAGTTTTGAATGCACCCAAAGCATTAAAAATAAGGTTTTCTTAGGATTTTTGATGATGTTCCGGCTTACGACGATTTTCGGGTTACGACGCATCTCAAGAACAGAACCCACGTCGTAACCCGGGGACTGCCTGTACTCTACAGCAGCAATTGAGGAAGTTAGGAATACATAGTTTTTTTCTACAATTTCTCAACTGCATATCATATATAAAACCACTCATTTAAATAAAAATAAAGTTTTTTGTGCATATGATATAGTATGCAGTATGTTAAGTTTTCCCAACACTGACCATCACATTGTTATTTCTACTCATATCAAGTACTATTTTAGACAAAAGTATCCTGACCTTTTACCTTAACCTTAGAAGTCCATGTCAATGCAGCAAGTGTGCAATCATTTTCTTGTTAGTTATTGTTTTATATTCCTTATCTTAAACCATCATCTAAAAGTACTTTAATTCTGCATAAAATTATAATCCATAATTATTGAGCATGCAAACATAATAAAAATTTTCATAAAATTTATCATTTGGATACTTACCGACTGTTAAAGTTAGCTATATCTCCACGCTGATTAGGCAAGTCGGCATTAAAAAAAAAATCGAATGGATGCCTGGATGTCTGTCTAGTTTACCTGTTCTCCACCACCAGGCGTGTTCTGAATGTTTTAGCTCTTGTCAGAATTCTCCTTGACAGCAGGTAAGTATCCAAATAATAAATTTTATTATGAAAATTTATATCATTTATGATGAATCTTAATCTTACCTACTCTTAAAGTTAGCTGACTCCCACATTAAGAGGTTGGTGGGTAGCGCAGCTTGACAAAATCTGCCAATTGAGTTGAAGGTTTTTGCATGAAAACTAAAACATTCTTAGCAAGTCTGGAATCCTTTCTGGATTTCACTACCACCGGAAGTTGGATTCCATTCCGGGAGAAAGGCTCTCACACATGTGTAGCAAAGAGCAGCCTTGTGGAGAAAACCACGTCAATTCAGTCAGAATGAAACAGAGGCGGCGTGAGGGGACCCCTGTGCCTGGGTCCAAAAACCCTATAAAGCAAGTCACTTAAAATTAATACCTTTATCATATAAAGATTCGCTCCTATACAAAATTTGTACCTTCATGCACCCCAAAATATTAAAAAAAGATTTAAACAAGAGCCTAAAGAATTGCTCTTTCTTTGGTTCTGAAACAGACTACCAACTACTAGTAGTGGATTAAGGGCTTTACTGTTTTCACACACGATTCTGGTTAAAAACCAAATTGCACTTCTACTGTGCCACATCAATCCTATCCTGAAGCAACAATTTGACATAACACTAAATGAAGTTACAACTGGTGCTCACATTATGAATTTTTACCTTCAATAAAGGTAGAAGATATGGAGCTAGGTCTCATGCACTAGCCTCAACAAATACGTCACAGAGGGCCTTGTGTTCCTTGAAAATTACGTTTAAAGTTTCTAAAAACACAAAACAAAAGATTAACTTTGGCTCAGGCTTAACCTTCATAAGTACCTTCTAGGTTTTCTAAAACCAAAAAACAAAGTTAACTTTGCCTCCTCCAAGCTTAACCATAGGCAAAGACAGCTAGGTTTTCTAAAACCACAAAACAAAAGGTTAATTTGCCTCTCCCAGGCTTAACCTTTAACAATGACATCTACGTTTCCTAAACCACAAAACAAAAGGTTAACTTTACCTCTTCCAGGATTAACCTTTGACAAAGATGTTCTAGATTTCTAAAAGGATAACAAAGATGTTCTAGGTTTCTAAAAGGATAACTACTTCCAGGCTTAACCTATCTGATTAAGTTTTAATTGCCCCAACAGGACAGAGAAGTGTTTCCTCTTCTTCTCCACTAAGGAGGTTACATTGGAATTCCTACAATTCACTATAAAATGTAGCCTTAACATCACCCTTAGCTCTAAGGGTGATGTACACACGAGTCAACTGAGAGAAAGAAAACGAGATGCAACAGAAAATGG
This sequence comes from Macrobrachium nipponense, assembly GCF_015104395.2. Classification (NCBI taxonomy): domain Eukaryota; kingdom Metazoa; phylum Arthropoda; class Malacostraca; order Decapoda; family Palaemonidae; genus Macrobrachium; species Macrobrachium nipponense. The sequence continues at coordinate 58,436,777 of NC_061096.1, forward strand.
GAAAGATTGGGAGGCAGGGGAGAGGAGTTACAACGAATCTCCTGCCTTGTTCGAAAGCAAATCAACATACTGGAAAACATTCCTGAAGCTAGAATATCTAGCTTGGAGAAACCTTAGATACTATAAACATTGTAGAATTGAAAGAGAAACATTAATCGAGGCAGTGGTAAGAGATTAGCCAATAGCCAAAGAAAAAGCAGGCAAAGAAGGAACACAGGCATTATGAAGGAAGAGGAATAGGCTAGCAGATAAGAATTTAGAATAACCAAAACATGAGAGATTGGAAAAACCGTCGACTGAGTCAACGTAATATCAGTACTATGTGTAAAACTCACTACTAGACATTACTATTTCAATAAAAATGTCTATACCATATTATATATTATTATTCCTATGCATGCTAACACCTCAAGCTATGCATGTTAACACCTCAAACTCGGCAGAATGTGCAGACGAAGCAAAGATTAATGTTTACCAAAAGGGTCCTTAGGCGAGCGCGTTAAATGAGATTCAGACCATGAAAAGGGCAAAGTAGGTATTGGAGAGCACAGAACCCCATCATTCCAAGAACCAACCCGGTTCCCTGGTATCTGATACTTCCCAAAAGCACACTATCACAAGGCAGTCCAAGCCTCTGGCTACGTACAGACGAGAACACCAACACCTTACTTCTAACAGGGGAACACGAAAAAGTGCGCACACTAAGGAAGGATTGGGAATGTTCCCATCATGAACTCAATTCAACTTAAAATAAGTTTAATGTTATGTTCTAACTTCTCAATATGCTTTTCCTGAACTGGATGGGGAGCAGAAGGCGGAGCTACAAAGGAAGTCTCAATACTAGCACTACCAAAATGCTTAGTCTGACTCAGGATAGCTGCAGATGAAGGGACACTATGTAAGATAGAACTGACAGGTTTAAATCATGACCTAACTAATTGCTTTTGCAATCTATCACTTCCCCTTCTGTCCAATATCTGACATACTCAGGCATAAAGTTCTCAGAACAAATTCCCTACATTCTAAGATCACAAACTGTACCCCTGCAGGTGGTACAAACCAAATGTTGATTTACCTCAAATTCCAACTTCCTGCTTACACCAAAATCATTTCTACATAGACTGATTTTATTGGTTTTGCTTCCAGTAGAAGATATCTTAGGAAAATGAAATTACAATAGGGTAAATAGGTGAAAAACAGCCAAACTTCATACTAGACCAACAATTGCTAAAACGCAATGGCAGCATGGAGAATTCTGACAAGAGCCAAAACATTCGAAACACACCTGGTGGATAACAGGGAAACTAGACAGTCATCCTGGCAGCCATTCGATTTTTTGTTTGAATGCCGACTCACCTAATCGGCACGGAGATATAGCTAACTTTAACAGTGGGTAAGATTCATCACAAATAAATAAAAACGTGGCATGGTAAGTGTTACTGGTTCGGTGTTGTTAAAACTGCCAACCCAGTCCTCTTTGAAGGAAATTTTGTAGGGGGGTGAAATTTCCATGGAACATGTTTTTAATGGCCCTTGGATAAACTGCCTGAAAGCAGGGAGCATGTGATTAAACAAAGATGTTTATAAATCTGCTCGATAGAAAGAATACCTCTGTATTTGACGCATAATGAGATATACTGTATAGCTCTGAATGCAAGTTCCATACTTTCTGATGGAAACAACAGAAATGACTATGTGTGATCTTTAAAATCTTGTCCATGCCAGGATATTCATTTATCCTTATGAACAATTCCCAGGTAGTATTTGACTGTTTACAAGGACTGAGGTAAGACCGTTGATACTTCTTAATGGCCTTTTGATTCTTTGGTCTTAAAGCACTGTATTTACATGGGTACCATTTACCTTGGTACTGCAAAGCAAGAGAGAGAAAATATAACCATCACTTGCCTGTTTCAACCAGTACATGAAGGTTCTTTGTTTCCATGGTAAATAACCTGTTTTGTTTTCACCTACCTTACAAAAGCCTACTCTTCTTATCAAAATATCTCTTTGCTTATGCAAGTCACTTCAACTTAAACATAAAGAATTCCAAAAAGCTTGCATTTTGTCTGCTGTAATTTTTGGGTTACTATTTCCATTTTGCTATCTTCCCTCATTTTCCTGAACAAATCTGTGATCAAGTTATTGACATATTTTTATTTACAAATGAATATTATGCTCTTATAAAGAAAAATTAATTCTTGCTGTAGGCCTTGTGAAGTAGTTAATTTTCAGATATGTACCACAGCAAATTTTCTTCAACATTTTCTTTCTTTTCTTTAATAATGAAATTTCAACTTTCAATACCGTAGATCTTGATAAAAAAAATTAATAACATACATACAATGGTATAAAATACATACAGTGGAAACAATATATCTGAATGGTGAATGGAAAAGCAACAATGTAAAAATGATTATGTAATGTCCTTGTAATCCTATGATTCCTGTGTGACTCACTTAAGATTTAAATTTAAATGTAATAAAACGTTAAGTTTAATATATAAAAATAAAAATACAGAAGGTTACAGAGATAAGAGATTCACAATATAAAGACATTAGTCTGTAAAGTTGTAATGGCAGTTAACACAATTCATTCTTCTAATTTCCCTCTAATTTTCATGCTGAACTCAACATCAGCTGAAGAAGTAACAGTAGAAGAGGCCTCTTGAGAAGTGCTTCAATATTATGAAGTTATTACATGTGTCATTTTTAAGTGAAATAAGTAAGAAAGCCCCATTTAATTACGTAACATGACAAGGGTTACTCTCACCCTCATCTTTAATCACTGCAATATAGTCTAAAGTAATGTAATTATTAGCTCCTGGTTTGGAAATTTGGGATAGTTTTCTCCTTACTCAAACACCTAACCACCATCTTGCAATAAGAAATCCTCTAAACTCCATTAATTGGATTCTGAAGCTAGGGTAAAATAAATTTAGACATGAGAAATTAATGTAGGCTTCACTTTTAGGCCAGGTAATAATTGCCCCAATGCTGATTTGGTCTAGGCAAGGTAAGATGCATGGATATGTGAAATGCACCTCATGAAAATGTGTTTCTTGCACCTTCTACAATGTAATATTTATGATTACATTAATTTTTCCTATATTTTTGGCTTTAATCCACATTAACTTTTAATAGATTCTTTTGTTTGATGCTAACAACACAACATTGAGTCTCAAGATATATTACTATCGTCTATTTCTTCCACATAATGCCTTCACTAAGATAATTTCCAGATGGACATAAAATCTCAAAACATGAAATGCAACTGCTTGAAATGACTGTGTATTCTAAAGCAATGTTCCTTAAATATAAGTGGCAAACTTACACATCAAGCATAGGCAAATCAACACTTTTCACTGTGCCATAAACCGAGAAAATTTCAAGAAGATGCTCTCGATTTACATTGCGTGTTAGACGACCCACATGAATTCTTGTAGGTCGAGGTGTTGGTGTAGGTTTTCTTCTACCACGAGGAGATGGAGATCTGAAACAAAACATAAAAAAAAATAATCTATGAATAACAGCAATCACAAGAACGGCAGTCATTACTTGATACAACATTTGACATTTTACAGCCACCAAAACGATTGTCAACCAATTGCACATGCATTCCAGCATTAATCATAGATTACTAAATTGCAGGTTTTGTCTGACTTCTGCCATATTAATTAAATCATATTTACCAGGGTTTATAAACACTAAATAAATGAGAATTTCACACAGCAATTAAATGATGCTAAATTCTAAGCTAGTTTTGCCAGTTTCTCTAACCAACCAAAGTTTTATTTTAGAAAACTATCAGCCCAAGGTGTTATTATACAAGCCTTTCATTTACTTAGCCTAAAGTCACTAACTGCAAATTTTGATAAATATATCTTAGAAACACATCAAAACCTTAAGATCTGGTAACTAAAAAATTAACTTGATAGCACTACATGTATCCAAAATATGAAAATGATTAGTATATTTATGATTATATTTATGAACAAAATTTACCTTCCTAGTAAGGGTATGCACAAATTAGAGTGCAACAAATTCAGAATGATATTTAATGGCTCCAATGATACTTTATTACAGATTAAAAAATCATGTATGTAGTACATTTCTCATGCAAACAGATACTATACGTTAATTTCTGTTCTACAGGAAGAAATATAAAATTTTCTTCTTAAACTATAAATATGCTTCAAGAATCTTATTTCTCTCTCTCTCTCTCTCTCTCTCTCTCTCTCTCTCTCTCTCTCTCTCTCTCTCTCTCTCTTTTTTTTTTTTTAAACTAACCAACTTGCAACTGGTGAATTTATTTTTTTCTATAAGCCATCATACAGGAGGTCAATAACCTAGATGCTGTAATTAATAACCTATATGCTGTAATGCCAATTTTTAGCAGTAATAGCTATCATACAGTACTACCCATCTTACATCTACACTTACTTTTGGTCTGCAAATACTTATCCTTCCTTAGCTCACATAACTAACAAAAATCAGTGGACACAGCAATGACCTATCCTTAGCCCAAACGACTGTTTAATGTCTGTGAATACACATCTTTTCTTTTGATCCATGCCAATTCACATCTGAGAACATCCCTTTCACTATTTAGATACCTATTTCAAGTCTGAATATTTATCTACCCTATACCCATATGGTTTTAACAGCTACCCTATGTACCTACATGGTTTCTAATAGCCAAGTAAATATTCTTTCCTTTGTCAAAACAGCTACTTTAGGTCTGGTATACTATCTATGATTCCCTTGCCTTCTGTAAGTGTTTTTATCTGGATTTTTCTCTACCCACATGACATTTTCAAGTTTGTGAGCCATATTTTCATGACCTCATACTTTAAGTTCTGAATTTTTATTTCTTCAGTCCAGGTGCCTATTTCAGGACTGTGAACATATTTTTCGTTTATTTATTTAATAACCTCAGGTCAGTATTTACCTATTACCAACCTCACGTTTATGAAAACCACAAACTAGACCTGGTGTGACAAAACTTCTTTGCCAAGAATCAAAACATTAATCAGAAATGCATGAATAAAAGATTCACCTGAAAAGTATTACCCAAATTACAAGTTGATATCCTAAAGTAAACTAATCTTAATAAAAATTACTTTTTTTTGACACATTTGCATAGCATTTATGAAACATCTACTCTAGCTGGTGTAAATGTTTCATAATCATTGAAGTATGTACTGCTACTTAGCATTCTCTATTTCAATATAGTATAAATCCTGATGCACAGTAAAAATATGATAATTCCCTTATATCTGTTATTTAAACAACCAGAATTCTCATGCAACTTGCACATTTTTCCTGCAAATGCCACTATATTAAGTTATCTGGAGAGAGATGAAGAATGTTTGCATTTTTTTAAAGCAGAATTTATTTGCACTTTGCTTTTCCATAAGCATCTTTTTTTTTCAGGCAAACCTCTACATACTGTACACTAACTGCGAATCATCAACTATACTACTCTTTTTGTGTGCATTTGTTTGCTTGCAGATTAAAGTAAACAGGACTCCTCCACTTACTGCCCTCAATCTCCCCTGCCTAGGTTGGATAACTGACACTGAAAATGAAATCTATGAGTGCTTAAAATTGCAAGAGAAATGCAAAATTTTGGACACAGTATTAGAAAGTATTTTAATATTTGTGTGGAAGCATTAGATTGCCTTTTTATTATGTAAAGTCAATGTGTAGTCCTGGCCTGTGTATGCATAAAAACAAATACGCATTGCACTGAGGTAAACTAGGCATATTGTTTCCCCACCTCCCCCTTTATTACAGTATTTATATTATGTAGTACAGTAGTGTGCTACTACACAAAATATATTTCTCAATTTGCTGTATGATATTAATGAATGTTACAGTTAGTTAAGCACGAGATAATATTTGGTTTATATTGTTGTGAAATTTTTTAGTAATACTGGTAATAAATTACAAAATAATTCATGGAACAAGATACAAGTATGGCATTTTAGTACAAAATAACTGGTAATCCTCTGGCCTCAAGGGTAACAGCTGTGGGAATTTTATTGTATTATGCTCATTAGCTCATTACTTGTTACGTACTTTTGGAAGCAAACAGAAACTTTTGAACCATATCATACATACACAGTGGTCCCCTGTATTCGCTGGGGATGACCCCCATGCGAATAGTTAGAACCCACGAATAGTTGGAACCCCTATAAAAATGCTTAAAACCTTCTATTTTGTTAGTTAAAACTCAAGAAAAACCCACTAAGAATTTTTATACCTAGTTTTTTAAGTTTTATCATAAAAAGTGCATTTTATGGAAAAAAAAAAAATAATTGGGGATATTTCTCATAGAAAAATACCATGAACTGGCGAATTTTCTGCGAATAATAGAGGGAAATGTTCCAGACAGAAATCCGCTAATGCGTGAATCCGCAAATCCGGAGAATGCGAATACTGGGGTGTCCACTGTATTATGTTTCTCTTTTGGCTGCAATGATACTTATTATTACTGATTCTATGAATATTTTCAGTATTATTAGTTACAGAATATGCACTCTATGCACTCACACTTATGGAAGAAGCAAAACTGCTTTCACTTCATTGGCATACTGACAGAACATGTAAGAAGAAAAAAAGTAAAATCAAAGACAATTCTTTCAATAACACATTCTTTTGGAGTGAACATCAACAGAATACGTCCCATTTATGATGATAAGCATAAACTGTATTGTGTATGAACAGCTAATAACACCATTAGGTATACATATAAAGAAATTATATGGTCATGGTGCAATCTATCAGATTAGACCAAATGCAAAATAAAGCAAAGGAATGACTTTCCCAACACAATCACAATCAATGCAAAGGATATAGCCAGCAATCAGAATATGCATGAGACCCTCTTATTTGCACCCTACTACTTAGTACAATATCCTTGCCTAAGTATGCACTCCTACATACTCCCCATTCCTGGCTGTTTTATCTGCCTTCTACCATATCTTGCCATACCCATGTTTGCGTGGTAGTAAGACATCATCTGCTTTTAAGCAGTACTAGGACATTTGAAGATTATACAGCACAGATAATTCTAGAAAAGTACTGGTTTCTCTCCCAATGAACAATGAGAAAAGGTTGGTCAAACTAGCCTCAAGCCCAACAGTGGAGAACTATAGTAGTACCATACAAAAGCTAAGGCACTGGTCAGGGATTACAAATATTATTCATTATTATTGCTCAAAATGAAGCAAAAAAAACACAGCACTAACTTTCAATTCCAGCTACCACATAATAGAGTAGTAGTCATTTATGAAAAAAGAAAAAAGAACAAAATCAACAGATCAATGATGGCATACATACATACAGTACTACCACTGTTATATAGTAACTGAAAAGGGAGAATCCTGTACTCAAACCTAGCCTCTTCTGCTTCTCCCCTTACATGCACACACTCGTTTTATAATATATACAGTGAATCTCCCGTGTTTGCATTCTTAAGATTCAAGGACTCACCGAATTAGTAGGTTTCTCTATGAATCACATCTACTCATTATTTGCAGAAAATTTGCCTATTTGCAGTATTTTTCACTAAGAAATATTCACCAATTACTGTATTTTCATATAAATTTTATGGATAAATACACTTTGGGTAATAAAACTATTAAAATATTCAGATATAAGCATTTTTAGTGGTTTTAAGTATTTGCAGATTTTAGCTTTTGTGTTGGGGGGGATCTGGTACGCATCCCCTTAATACAGGGTTCCACTGTAGTAAACTTTATTATATATATATATATATATATATATATATATATATATATATATATATATATATATATATATATATATATATATATATAATATATATATATATATATATATATATATATATATATATATATATATATATATATATATATATATATATATATTACATTTCTACACACACAAAACGTATATATATATACTATATATATATATAAATTATGTATATTTGCATTTAAACATTCACAAAGCAACAATTTATGTAGCCATGTTGGGTTTATGAAAATTATAAGTCTAATAGGAATCTTATGATAGCTAAACAAAAAACTAGCTATGGATTATTTTTTTTGTCTAAACACATCAAGACACTTTAGGTTCACTGGCATTACCTTCCTTCTGCAGTACATCTATTTCAGACATGGACTTTAAACCTCAGGCTTCACTTTACAAACCTTATTCAAGTTTATACATAGAAATTCAATAAGCATTGTTTCCACTTTGATATGCAATAAGCATAATTTCCATTTCAAGTTACTCCCTTCCTTGTCAAACAGAAGGATTGTACAAGGCTTTAGGAATTTTTGTTTTATCAATGCCCTAAATACTACAGATGACTCAAATTACATTTCTGGCTTTCATTAATTTATATTAACAAGCTTCAATATGAATTTCAAGCATATCTAATCATTCAAGTGAAATGTTAGAAAACTGCTCATAAATGACAAAGTAACAGAGATGAACACTAGATATTTTCTCCATAAAATTGTTCTTAAGGTCACAAATGACTTTTTCGGGTAATGCTCATTAAGCCATGCTTAACCAGCGCTCATTACCATCAACCTTTAACTTGAAATAAATGATAATTTTAATATCTACAAAAGCTTGGATACTCAATTCCTTACTTAATAATATTTGTTAACTAAAATACTGATGCATATACAATCTCACCATTCCTTTCTATACACTAATCCTAATTTTGTATTAGTGCATCCAGCTACATTTATCTTTTAATAAAGTAAAAATACTGGAGTACAAAAATTCAAGCACTGCAAATCAGAACACTACATTAAATAAGGATGTTTCAATTTGAGCTAAGCAGTGAAAAAAGGCATAAAAAACCCAATGCAACATTCTCGTCTACTTTAATGTACTCTAATCAAGTAACATGGAAAAAAAAAAACAGCAGTAATATGGGTAAGTTACATCATATGAAGCCTGCATCCCACACCTCATAAATGTAAAGCTGCCATCTCAAGTGATATAATATAAATACTCAACTCATTCACTCATTTATGTTGATTAATAGACAAACTTTCTGCATGGCAGTTTAAAAGAGTAATCACACAAAAGCATCAAGACAGGTCACAAAAATTCAGTGCAACAACTATTAAAATGAGCAGTTTTTTACAAATTCAATTCATATCTTCTTACTACCTCTTTCTACAAACTATCATATTCACAAGTTTATGACGCCTTTTAAAACTATATGGCTGGTATACATTCGAACTGTACTGCCTTATTATTTGCTTTCACCATTTTAGGAAAACTGCCTAAATAATTTTCAAATAATGTACGTCTATGGAACCCATAAACTACAGAAATCTTACTAATCATTTTTCAAAACTTACACAGAATTGCCAAACATACCTCCATTGAAATAAAACCTTTTAAAATATGCATTGAATACATATTCTGATTGCAATGAATCAAAAACAAAACGGACTCTTGAGCAATTTCAGACTTTACTCATGTTATACGTACTTCTTCTCACTATGATTTTCCATGACAAGGAATAACAATCAGGTAAAAACAAAAAATAAACAAACAAACCCAGCTGCATATCTTCAAACTATCATTTTCCATAAAAAAAATAATGCGTCCTCTACTTACAGTGCCACCAACTTATAGCGATTCGATTTTACGGGGCTTTTTCAGCGCCGTAACTTGATGCTGCATTATGATATGGTGCCATATGTGCCATTGACGGTGCTAACAACAAGAATAGGCATCAAGTTAATGGCGCTTACAGCGCTGTATCCTGATGCAACATCATGCTACTGTGCCATAAGCACCTTAAGCACTGAAAAACCAACTTACGGAACGGCGCTGGAACGGATCCCCCCACCTTAAGTCGAGGAGGCACCGTAAAAATTTAGCTACCTTACTCAAACATTACAATATACATGGGAAAAACTCAAAGCTTGCTAAATGTAAAAGCAGACCTCAACCTGCTTGGAACCGATATATGTATTACATAATTCCACACTTATGAAGAAAGACCGCAAGTGAAAAATACTCCTTGTAATGCAAGACTTAGGAAGTCACACAATACTTCATTCTGTGAACACCTGTGAAATTGCAGTACATATGTGGCATTCATATCAGGCCATATAATCTTTCAAGGAGATGGTTTTTATCAGAGATTAAAGATATTACTGTTATTTAGTAGGAAATCCTTCTTTCACTCTTTAATATTTGTGTTTATGTGAATATAATTAAAGACAGAATATTTAAGTGTGATGTCTGTTCCAAACACATCTCAAGTGACACAATGAAAGTTTACCAAAGGTTAGGTTTTTCCCAAGTTTGAGGGCCAGTTAGCACAACCTGGAAATTGTTAGTACAACTAGAAATCAACTTCTACCTGGTGGTGGCATAAATTGGTGCTCTTTCCTCTCATCCTAAGTGTCTGGGATAAGAAGAATAGCAATTGTATCAAGTATAAAGTCATCCTCCCTGCATCACTGTTGATACAAGATTTATTGTTCCTCCTCAGAAGCTGTTATATCTACTTCCTCGGCATCATTGTTCATTGATGAATTAAATGTTCCCACGACATAGGTATAAAAAGTCAGGCTGGGTTCGTACAGAATAATAATGTGGCTTCTGTATATTACTGTATCTAAGACAGCCTTTGCTTTAAGATACCAATTAAACCTTGTCAAAATGTAGATAATCCACAGCTTTTGTTTTTTTATTACTTTCTTTGGCGGTTGTCCTAAAGGTGCCAATTATATGACATTTTCTTCTATGGTTGACACAGAACAATTCGCTGCAAAATAAACTGCTTGTAACCGATGAAGAATTTTGGATACAGATAAATGAGAAATAGGACCACGCACACAACATCCAACACAGGTATCCCTTTGTTAACATCTCTATCAACTCATCCACAATGCCCATGAACTATGTATTTTGACAAGATAATGGCCATCTTTGCAAATATTAAAGAAAGTGGCCTTGAAAGTCATTATTTAATACTGAATACATATATATATACTAAAGAACAACAGCATCACTGGCATGAGTTAGCTCTAAAACCATACTGATTGCTACGCTTAAAATGATTTTTACAAAAATCCAATTGAACTAAAATCACAATTTTTTTAAAGTAAATTGTATTTTTCCTAACTATACAAACCTGAGGTCCCTTACATTAGGAATTACTTTATGGCGAAGCTGGAACACGGCCGTTAAATTCTTGAACAAGGTGATGAGGCAGTAACTACCATCTGGTAGGCGGGTAGAACTGCCCTGCCTGGATGTAAACACTACACTTTGCCTTTCTGCCCAGGTTTCAGATTGAGGGGTGGCATGAGGTAAGTATTAATGTAAAGAACCTCAGATTTGTATAGTTAGCAAAACTACAATTTACTTTAAAAAATTGTGATTTGTTCCTACATGATATACAAACCCTCAGTTCTTTACATTAGGAAGACTCACTGATTGGTGGGAGGAATGTGAGAGAGCATCAAGAACTGACTGGAGTTCAGCACACCTTGGTTACTTCTGGTCGTAAGAGTGAGGAGGAGTGCCCTGCCTTTGACAACTTGATCGGAGTATAAGAGCTGTATGATCGTGAGTCAGACTTCTGGGCCTTTTCGAAATGGGTGAGGAATCGTAACTCCTCTGAAATAGGACTGGGAAGAATATTTAGTCGGAAGCATTAACACAAAAGTTCTGGGAAGGGTTTGCATTATTGCCAGTCCTTCCTCCCTTTGCTAGAGGAAGGAGTGGGATTGCTTCCATGATTCTGATAAGAAAAAAAAGAAAGGAAACTTGATGTGCAGGCTTACCACATCAAATGGCTAACTAGCAAGTGTAAGTTTGAATCTTATCCTCAACCTGAAGGAAAAGGAGTAGAAGGACGAGGAGGGGAAGGTGGAGGCCAGTCACCCGCATCCTTCTTACCTCTATAATTGCACACCATAGCCGAGATGCAACTTGTTCTCTTGAAGGAACTGGGTAAGCAAACACAACTTGTGAACATCCACCAACAGTCCAAGGAAAAGAGGTTCCAAGGACCTGTGGGTAGATCTCCATCTTCTGTTCAGACATATTCTTTGGAGTGATGACAGTACCAAACCATTGGCACTGCTCGCTCTCTGAGAGAGTGTACAGTAGACGTATCCAACTACAGAGGAGTTCTTCATGATCTTGTAGGACTTGGAGGAAGACATGTCGTTAAGACACTTCGGCATTGGAAGTCAGCAGTGGAGAAAGGTATCGACACTTAGTGAAGGGTGTCGATCCTTCTAAGTTACATCAACACACCAATGGGACTAAGTAATGACTGATCTGGATCAACCAATACATATTCCAAAGTGCAGATCATGAAGGATTCAGACTTGTCAACAGATAATGAATGATTGCGTGTCCGAGACGGTGTAACAACCTGACATCCACCTTTTGAAGGGAGGTGTTGAGTAAGAACCAAGTGACCTTGAAAACAAAATTCTGGCTGATGATTCTCGCAAAGTCTGTACAGTTCAACAGAATATTTACTAGAGGCTCACAAAACAGCAAGAACCCATAGGGGACTGCGAATTGGAATCCGTCCAAAGGACAGAAAGAGCCAGGCGTTCGAATCCTCAAAATCTGAACACCAGGTGTTGAGATGGTTACCAGTCTTTCTGTCATTGGCAGAAGATCTTTCCTCAACAACGTGGATGTACATCCGGTGGGACTTTAAGATCCTTCCAGGAACATAGTCCCTTGATGCTGAATCCGGCGGAGAGCACTCTTAGGATCCCTCCTATTTACCTCGCCCCCTCCTAGTGTAGCCATAGGAAGTAAAGGGAATAGGTGAGGAAGCTTGGACACACTCACTCTTGCTAGCAGAACTAGCACAAGCGAGTTGCGGGCAGCCATCCTTCGGTGATGGCCA
>NC_061096.1:58450194-58562694 GCF_015104395.2 Macrobrachium nipponense
AATGAGATATAACGATAAATTTATAATGATGTTCAATTCCGACATTATTGACCATAAATATAATGACTAGACCTATATCTTGGGCCAACTAACACTGTTGATTATATGCTCGCAAGTGGACTTAAAAAAATAATTATCACTGTATTGTATCATTGAAATTACATAATTACAATCACTTTCATAAAGAATTGAAGCTGCAAATGTAATAGTAAGCACCAGTGTTATAACTATGTCTTATTTATTTATTTATTTTTTTGTTTTTTTTAGAGTAAACTGGACAACGTATCCTGGACAGTCATTCATTTAGGGCAATATCAACTGACAACGAAATCATGAGCGCTATCATCTATACTGGTAAACTAGGCCTATGATCTTTACTAAGGTCATACGTTATACGAATTACATTTATGAAATCATTAAAGCCCGTCCATTTCAAAAGTTTATGTCACCGTACAGTTGTAGAAAAACCAAACTGATTATACAGGCACATTAATCATTTTCGCATGCAAAAATTGCAATGTGTATTGCAAAGCTGTAAAGTGCATCGCTGAAAAATAATTTGCTACCGAATGGCAGTATGAATGAATGCATATATTTCACAAAATTTTCAAGAAAATATGCCATCAAAACTAGCAAATTAAGAATACTCTCTAGTATTATGAAAAAGAATAAATGTAGATTTGGTTGAGGACCAGATTGAAAACAATTTTGAAAAGGTAACTGAGGCTGGCTGGAGCTGGAGCCAGCCAGTTCGTACGGACAAGATCTAGCTTACATTCTAGGTCTAGGTTTGCACATGAATCAACGGTCAGCGTTATACATCTGATAAATATCCAAACGCATCCACAAATTAAAATGGATAAATCTAATTATTTATTTTTATGGATATCTGTGTGTGAGTCTTATAAAATAGAATAGTAAAAAAATTTCATAACTTATTATTAGATTTTAACTAGCATACGCTTTTTAAGTAAAAAGCGTGGAAATTTTTACGTGTGGATTCCACACTCCACACACCTAATCACAATGTGGACAAGATAAGCCGTATTAGTGACGCCATTTCTACACTTCGGCAGCCCTGGTGACAAGTGCATCGTCCAGTCGATGTGCTCCAGTGACGTCACTGAGAGAGGGAAATTAGCGATCGGATCCCTCGGTGAACACACCGTATGTTATAATTCCATCTTGGGTCCGACTCTTGATCTTCCTTCCCTTACATCACTTGGACACGAGGTGTTTTTGTGCTTCCATTGTTTTATTTCAGAACTGGAACATAAAACATATATGGTATCATTAGGTAGCGAGCCATGGATACATCTAGTGTCCTTTTTTGGACGAATTTACTGTGCTAAGCAGATAAACTCGGCAATAAGTTCACTGCAACAGTTATTACCTATTTGACTTTTCTCTCTGGATGACTTCCCACTGCAATGTAAACACAGTCTGCATTCTAGGTAGAAGTTGTGAGCAATATAAAGAATGACTGGTTTAGCCTACATTGAATTTTAGTAGGAATTCATGTCAACCAGTGCTTAACAGAGTCTAATAGGTATAGGCTAGCCTAAGTCAAAGAACTCCCAGTGTATCCTATACCAAACAACACCCCGTGTAGCCTGTGTCAACCATGGGACAAACCTTTTGGGCCTAGATGGGTTAAGGTGAAAAAAAGTAGACTGGCATAGTATTCTAAGGGTTGCAGGTTCAAAACAGGAGCCTACATTAGACATTTACTAACCTAACCTAACCTATCCTCATTGCATTACTAGGTTTCAGTGCTCATATATACACGTTAAAATATTTAAAGACCATCTTTCTTCTTCCACAGGTAAAACTTCAGTACAGATTAATGAAATACCATATACTTATACCACAATGCCCTACCTACAGTTAAGCCTAACTGTACAGGACATGCATTTTTCATGTCACTGAAGTACGTCACTTAGGAGATCTCAAGATTGCTACAGAGGTTCATGATACAAATATCATTAAGCAGATATTCAGTAACTCTAGAGAGCTGATACTAACACTGCAAAATATATATTGCATTGCTGTTATAAAACTAGTTACTTCAATTTTGGCGATAATTTTAGCTCTGCTTAATGATTGAATAAATTTGATTATTCATCAGATCTTGTAATATTGTGTTTTTGTTATACCTATAGTTGTTCCCATCCAAAGTAACTGTACCATCAGGAGAGTGTTTTTTCAAACAGGTCTGCCCAGCATTGTAACCGAAGTACTCAAATTTTCTTATGTACATTTAGAGTAAATGTAAATCATTACTACCCAATTACAAAATAGTGTTTCTGATGGTGGGTGAAACTCACGTACTTAATACCATATTTTCATTATAAAGGCAAAATATCGTTGGTTTAGCCATTGGCTATAGTGAAGCTGCAACAGATCCATTTTACTTTATGTTGAGCAGGTAAAGTCTAAATTCAAGTAAGATGCACAAATTCCCAATTAAAGTATAAAAGCTGATGTACTGCACTGCACACTGAAGAAAGTAATTATAGACTGAGAAAAAATAATTTTTACTGTGTTTTGCATTGTAACATCATAATGCTATAATTGGGAAAGCAATGTCCTATTTTCCCAGCAATCTACAGCTGTCTATGGTGTATCCTCACCCATTTCAGAGTAACAAATGCCCTTTTTCGTGTATGTTTCAGTAAAATTGTAAAAATATATCAGGAATAATTGGCTTGGCCAGAAAGTTATAAATAAAACAATGAAGTTACCTCAGTTCTCCTTTGATGTCAATAATTTGAAAAACGAAATTCATAATGCACCATTCAGCCCTTTGAAAAACTTCATGATATAGATGTTTACTCAATGAACATTCATATAAACTATATTTAAAGGCACCTTTGAGAAACAAAATGTTAATTTAGTTTTACAGATATCCAATGAATCTATCGTTCAAGCTTTACTAACAATTATTCAAAGTAACGAAGGTTATAGTACAGAAAAGTTAACAATATGGGTTTCTACTAACGTTTCTTTGAATAATTGTTGTTCAAGAAATTAACTATGTAGCCAAAGAAAGTTAGATAATTTAAATACCAAATATTGACGGTATGTAAGAGAGAATTATTTCATTCACATATAGTAGAAAGAACCAGGTTTTTTTTTTTATGATGTAAACCTATGCACTGCTGTTTATTCTTTGATAGACACTGTATTGTGACTAAAATTGTTTTGGTTCAGCATTTTATATTAATCTTATAACTTGTGTTTCGAATAAGTATTATTTGGCGTACACTAATTAGTGTAGACGAGAGAATAAGTAAATAAATAACTGGCAGACCAAAAATGATGGATTTTGGTGAGGGTTTGTTTATATTTCTTTCGTCTGGCAGCATAGTCAGTGCTAGCCGCTCGGACCACCCTTGCCTACGTCACAAAACATCGAACTGGCCTTCTATCTCTGTGGTCTTGGTTAACCTGTATTAATTTATTTTTTCATTTACAAAATATAGTTTAAGGATAACAATATTTGACAAAATACATTAAAGTATAAAGCATTTAATATAAAATTTAGCTTTCAATATAATAACATTTAGCATAAAAGATGTATAAAATCGTACGTAACCGCGGCGACGCCACGCCCAGCTGACTATACTCTGTTTTTTTTCATCTGTCCATCCGCCTGTGGTGTTTTTGTATGGTAACACTGCGTCCCAGGCTTTAGATAGTTACGCTATTTGTAGGTTTTAGGTAAATAAAAGGATATCTGGGTGTACATTTTTAACTGAAAAGTGTTTTAATAATTTACTGAATGCGAATTACACCGTTAATATTTGAAATAGGATATTATTATAATCGTTGAATGTAAGCCGAATGTAACTATCTAAAACCCGGGACACAGTGTTACCATACAAAAACACCACAGGCGGATGGACAGATGAAAAAAAAACAGAGTATAGAGACTGAACTAGGGAGTGTTGATATGTTGAGGAGAGAGGAAGAGGGTTAAAATATTACTGTATGTATGTAAAACCAATAACAATTCACATAAAAAGGGAATTTCTCAATAAATTTAACGTAATGATAGAGTAAGAAAACAATCAAATGCAATACAAAAAAAAAAAAAATCTTGAGCCAGTGTTCAGTGCGCCGAGTGAGAGAACAATATTAACAAAACAGTAAATGAAAGAACAAAGCTTTTCACAATAGAATTTAGCACAATTGATTAACAAAATCATTCGTCATTGTGGTGATACACAGCTAACTTGAGGTAGAGGGAAGTAGCGTTTATATTTTTGAGGAATAATGATGAGTGATTTTAAGTTATCGTGCGTCGTGGTATTGTTGAGGAGAGAAGAAGAGGCAGTAACATCTTTACTATAATATGTACGTAAAAGTAGTACCAATTCAGATAAAAAATAAAATGTTATTTCACAATAAATTGAACGTAATGATAAAATATGAAAACAATCAAATGCAAAACAGGAAAAAAAAGTCTTAATTGAGCCAATGCTCGGTGTGCCGAGTGACAGTCTATAATTAGATCAGTGTTTTTCAACCATTTTGTCCCCATGGCCCATTTTTTGGTATTCCTAAGTACTTTTGGCCCCATGCCCTTCAAAACTGTGTAAAAAATAATAATAGATTTTATTAAAGTTTTTTAGAACACTTTTATTAGTTTTGCATCATCATTTACAGAACTATTTCTTTAGAGCACTTCATTAGTTTACATTTTTATTACTGGAAGAAAATGTTAGCCTTTATTCACTGTTAATAACTCATATATGTTGTCATCAAAACTCAAAGACATGTATTCACTTATGAAATTAAACACTTTCCAGTATTTGCGTAATTAAATTTTATGGATTGTAATAATAACTCCAAATACTTTTTCCCTTATGAAAATAAGCACTGGCCTGCATTTAACAGTATTCTAAATAAATTTTGGACATAGAAATACAAACTAAAATTCCACTTTTTTACTTATGAAGATGGCTTGGAGTTCCCTAGGGAGGATTCTAGATGCAAGTGCCTGACGATGGATCATGTAATGAGTCACTGTAACCTCAGAAGCAATCTCTTTAACTCTCGACACAAAACCCGATTTTGAACCTAACATGGCAGGTGCCCGTCAGTACACACTGCACACACATTCTTCCATGATAGTCCTAACTCACTGAAATAGTTTGTCACCTCTTTCATTATATCTTCACCTTTGGTGGTAGTTTCAAGTGGCTGACAGAAAAGAAATTCCTCTTTAAATTTTCCCTCATGAACGTATCTAGTAAACACAAGAAGTTGTGAATAAGATGAAACATCAGTGGACTCATCTAATCGCAGAGCAAATAAGCCAGTATCTTTTACCTCCCTGACCACTTGTTCTTTTATATCAATAGACATTTCTTCAATGAGTCTTGATACTGTGTTGTCAGAGAGTGATATTATTGAATTTTTTTCTCACTATCACCCCCCAAAACAAGGTTAACCATCTTTAAAACACTAGGTTTTATAAGAGTTTCGCCAATGGTATGAGGTTTATTCCGACACATAATACAAACCCTCAGTCCTTTACATAGGGAAATACAGCGCCAGCTGGACTGGTCGTAAGCTTTCTAACAAGGTAGTTCAGTAGTAACTGCTTGTCCGATAGTCGGGAGTTCCGCCCGACTGGAGGGTAAACATTCACTTTGCTTTCGGCCGCTGTCGGATGAGGACGTGTGTTCACCTCTCTGCCCGCCATCGTCGTGAGCCTTTCAACATGCTTCAATACAAAGAATTGATAACCTTGTATCGCTTTTTCTCTTACTGATAGTACTTGTAGTGTGACTCCTCCGTAAGTACTTACTAATTTTTTTGTTTTTTCTTGTATAACTTGGGGTTTGCATCATATCAAGCAACATGCAAGCCCACGAGACTGAGAAGGCCCCCCCCCCCCCCCGCCCCCCAACCAACCGGAGAGTATGCCCTGGTGTGGAGGGCCGTCATTGTGGGGCCTTTAGGTCCACCGAACATGTGGACTCCCATTTATTGTGTACTCAGTGCCAAGAGCGTGAGTGCTCTCGGGCCGAACACTGTAATGTGTGTATGTCGTGGTCAGAAGAGCAGTGGGAACGGTACGAGAGGAGGAAGGAGGTGCGTAAGCCGGCCAAGGGGTCGTTGGAAAGCTCTCCAGTGACACCTCTGGACAAGCCTTCCTCGTTCCTCCCTCCTAGTCAGCTCCCTCATATGGCTCTTTGCCCTCCGGGGGACGTGCTGTGCTCCACCTTGTCGTTTGACCTGTCGAGCGCAGAGGAAGGGGAACAGCACCCCGACTTGAAGTTGTACTTGGGGTTTTCCGTCTGCTCAGGGTGGGATCTTTACCCCCCAGGTAAGTGGGAACACCCCCCCCCCCCCCCCCCCCCACCCCCCCCCACCCCCCCACCCCCCCCCCCCCCCCCCCCCGCAACCCGACTCTTGTCTCCTTAGGTGTGACTGCCACCGCGGGTGGAGATCTCGAGCAGGTCTGGCGCTCACTGAGCCTTCCGGGCACTCCCAGCATTCAGGGGCTGCTGCACCACCTGGCCGCTCCTGTAACCCATGGCCCAGTGATGCGTACAACGACGACCATCTCTACACCTGGGTATGCTGCACCACCACACCTGGTGTACACACAGCACGTGACATCGGTGACACCATCGGCCCCGCTGACGTTCGTGCCGTGAGAGGAGTTGGCCCCACCGCCTGGGTTTGCTGTCCTCGCCCCAGACCCTGACTTCGAGTGCCCGAAGAGCTCACCGCTCGATCGCCCACCAGTTCGAGTACCAGTTCCTGCCATCGCTGTTCTTGCCTGTGGTGTTGCTGCTCCTGCCACAGGTCCTTCCGGACAGGTGCAGCTGGGCTGGGTTGCTACCGCAACTGCCCCAGCTCCATCTTGGATGGTGGATCTGACGGTGGTCCTGAGGAAGCTGACGAAGAAGAGGTCCAAGAAGAGTAAGGTGTCATTGTCTTCTTCGTCGTCGTCTGCTGCCGCCTCTTCCCCTTCGAATTCCAAGGCCCCACAGCTGAGGAAGAAGAAGAAGAAGGTGGCCTTCCCCCAACTCTAAGAAGTCTCTCACGAAGACTTCTAAGGGTCTGTCCCACTCCAGTAGGACAGATGGGTCTTCTGCTGGTCCTCCTGTTCCTTCGGGAATGGGGCCTGTCTCTCCTTTCCCAGGGAAGAAGAAGACAGGGATCGTAGGGGCACCAGCTACCGCTGGTACCTCGTCTCCTGGTTCCAATGGTTCAACCTCTGCACTGGGAACCATCTCACGAGCGTCACTGAGTGTACGGTCACCGGCACGAGTGTCACTGAGTGTACGGTCAACTGCCGGTGACAGCCAGGGTCCAGATGGCTGAGCCTGCTTGCCGCCAGGGCCCAGGCACGGACCGGAAGACTGGTGGGAGTCTCACCAGACCGATCGCGTGCTGAGGCCAGGAAGAGGTCCCCCCCAGTCACCAGGCCCAGTCTCAGTTGGGTCAGGTACCGTGACACGTTGAGAGGACGGTGCACGCTCCCACTGCGCCAGTGGACTCTACCGGTCTCCCGACCATCGCTCCCACCAGGACCGGACGGCTCGCTTGACTGGTAGCAGCTCTCCTGACGCTCGGGACCGTCGCTACCATTCTCGGTCCAGCGGTTCTCCCTAGGGAGACCGCGGGACTACACCTGCAGCTCGGTCGCCACCGCTGGTTGATGATCGCCTGCAGTCCTCCCAGCCCACCTGCTTTGCTGGTAGGCAGGGCGGGAATGTCAGGTCTTCCTCTCTTATCCCTTCAACCTCCTCAGGCTACACTAGAAGGAGCAAGGCGATTAGGAGTGACTGTGGGGAGCGCGCTCCACACAGTCCCGCCACGAGAGCCTATGAGCCTGGCATGGTCTTGGGACCGAGCAGATCGTACACTCAAGTGGTTGGAGGAGGCCACGAGGGGTCTGGTGGGGTTCCTCCTGCTGAAGGAGGAGGGTCTTGAGAGCTGACCGGCCTGGATGGATTTGACGGTCCATTGCCTCAGGACACGATCACTCCCGAGATCCAGAGGTCATTGCGCCGATTTGTCAGCACAACGACCTCTGGGAAGGATCGGTGCTTCTGCCCTCCGAACCTCCTTTGAGGTTGGAGTCGTTCTGGGGTCCTAAGAAGGAATCCAGGACCACGGTGGGCTTGCCCCGATCTTCTTTGGCAAGACAGTGTGCTGGGCCAGGTGAACTCTCTCGTCTCCGGACAGGAGGGCTCGCTTAGGTCCGGCAGGTCGGACAAGCTGCTTCCCCCTCCTCTACCCCATCAGCGGCGCTTCTACGTGCCTTCGGAGGACCCGTTGCCAACCAAGCAGGTTAACCTGGAGATAGCAAGGCTAACTCTGGGGGTGCCTCTCCATCACCTGCTGGCCAAGAACCTCTGGTTCTCGCAGCAAGAGGCATCGGCCCTGGAAGCGACTGCCATGGCAGCCTTCCAAGCAGTCTCCTAGCTGGACCTGTGGTCTCTCTCGGTGTCCAGAGTCGCGGCCTCCTCGAGACCCATCTCTCCCGAAGGAGACTCGGCGTTTGGGAGACTGTGTCAGTCTGGAGGTAGGGCTATTTCCTACCTCGCCCACCAGATGGCCAACCTGTGGGCCAACCTGGTCCTGAGGTGTCAGGATGTAGTCCTCGCTTCGGGTGACCAGGGCGGCCGGTCGTGAGGTAACGATGGGTCTGCGAAACGGACCATTGCTGGGTTCCGCCTCTCTCTTCCCTGGAGGGATGGTGGATGCTGCAGTGGAACAGCGGCGCAATGAGGACAGTGACCGCTTGGTACACCAGGCAATTTCGAAGGCTTCTGGGCAGCCTCGAGCAACTGTGGCCAAGCCTCAGGGCTCAGCTAGCTCTTCCTCTGCTAAGACATAAGCTGCGTCGAGGTCTAGAGGAAAGACCCAGCCTTCGACTTCTGCTTCGAAGAGTGAGCGTCAGCCCTCCTCCCAGACCTCCCACTCCCATGGAGGTTCCACCAAGCAAAAGTTGAAGAAGGGGAAACGCTAGGGACGACGTTCCCCCTCACCTGCTGCCAGAAGTAGAGGGGTGTCTAGCGAGCCATTGGGCAGCTTGGCAGCGCTATTGAGTAGAGACGAGACCTGGGTAGTGGATGTCCTTCGGGAGGGATATCTACTACCCTTTGAGTCGTGGCCACCCCTCACTTCACACCCGGTCCACCTTCAGACGTACATTCCCGGTTCTGCCAGGGACGTAGCACTTCGGGAAGAAGTCAAGTCCATGCTGAGCAAGGAAGCTGTGGAGGTCATACGAGATCAGTCGCCAGGCTTTTACAGCAGACTTCCTAGTGGAGAAGTCATCGGGGGGGCTGGCGACTGGTGATAGATCTCTCTCCCTTGAACCAATTTTTTTGCCAGACTTGGTTCACGATAGAAACAGCACGCTCAGTGCTCGACTCCATCAGGGAGAACGACTTCCTGCTTTCGGTAGACATGAAGGATGCGTATTTCCAAATACCCAATCCATCAGTCCTCCAGGAAGTACCTCCGCCTCATCCTCGACGAGAGGTGTACCAATTCAGGGCACTTTGTTTCGGTCTCTCTACCGCCCCACAGGTATTCATGCAAGTGTTCACTCTGGTGTCGGCTTGGGCCCATTCAGTCGGGATATGTCTCTTGAGGCATCTCGACGATTGGCTGATCCTGGCGCTCGCAGTTGCTGCAGGACAGGGATCGACTCCTCGACTTCTGCCGTGATCTGGGGATCGTGGTGAACTTCGAGAAGTCAGATCTCGAGCTCAAGCAGAGGATTAAGTACCTGGGCATGCTGACCACACGGTAGCAGCATGAGTCTTCCCCGCAGGCTCGCGGATCAGCAGGTTCAGGGAGTCAGCCAGGCGGTTCCTGTCTCGATGGGAATAGTCAGCTCATCAGTGGCAGGTCATGATTGGTCACCTGTCGTCACTGGAGAAGTTAGTCCCTCACGGGCGTCTTCACCTGCAGTCTCTCCAGTGAAGACTAAAGGAGTGTTGGTCACAGGCACGAGATCTGCAGTCCTTCCTTGTTCCTCTCACGGAGGAAGTGAGGGAGGACCTGGCCTGGTGGCTACATGACAGGAACCTCGTAATAGGAGTGCCCCTGCGCACTCCCCCTCCGGATATGTTGCTGTTCTCAGAAGTGAGGGAAGACCTGGCCTGGTGGCTACATGACAGGAACCTCGTAATAGGAGTGCCCCTGCGCACTCCCCCTCCGGAGATGTTGCTGTTCTCAGACGCATTGACCGAGGGTTTGGGTGCACACCTGGAAGAGTTGCTGGTTGCAGGCATGTGGAACCATCACGACAAGCACCTTCACATCAACGTCTTGGAACTCAAGGCTGCACTCTTTGCACTCTAAGAGTTCTGGGAACGAGTGATGGGACACTCAGTGGTGTTGATGAGGGACAACACCATGGTAGTGGCATACGTCAACAAACGGGGGACCTAGTGTCCCTCCCGTTGCACCAGTTGACGATGCAGGTGCTCGAGTGAGCTGTAGCTCACTCAGTAGAGCTGTCAGCCAGATACATTCCAGGGAAGAGGAATGTAGTGGCGGACAAGCTCAGCTGCTGGAATCAGGTGATTTAAGTATTTGTTAAATGGTCTTCAGAACAATTGTGATTTATAAAGTTGTTTTATGCTAGGTTTGTGTTTAGCAAGTATGTTGGGTAATGGTAGTTTCGGATTTCAAATGTCTCTCTGTGATACTTTTGCATTTCTTGAAATCTATTAGTTTGTGGTTCTTGAGATTTCAGGAGGTTCCTTTTATTTTGTATTCAAGTAATTCAAGTTGAGTGCATTCAGGAAATTTATAAATTTATTAAACTTTTACACTAAAGACACCTTAAACTGTGATACTTTGACTCGTAGAAAGTCTATGTCTTCCTTATGTTTTCTTCTCAATGTGTGTGGCAGTTATGAGGTTCAGAATGTCTGTTTGTTAGTGATACTCTTCCCAATGAAAGGCTGTTAGTGAAACATTCTCATTAACAATGTTTGTATGATTGCTTTTGCCTTCGGAAGTCTGTTGTTTTGTTACAGTTTTGCTATTGGAATGTTTGATAGGTTTGATACTCTCGCATTCGCATTCATAATACTTTATCTGAGTTTGTGAGCTTTCCCAAGAAACTGTAAGTTGATGTTTTTAGCGCAAAATTCGTTTAGTTTCAGGCCTTTTTTTCATAGTTGTGATGTTTTGTTTTGTTTGTATGGTGCTTTTACGTTGCATGGAACCAGTGGTTATTCAGCAACGGGACCAACGGCTTTACGTGACTTAAGAACCACGTCGAGAGTGAACTTCTATCACCAGAAATACACATCTCTCGCTCCTCAATGGAATGGTCAAGAATCGAACCCGCGGCCACTGAGGTGGGACGCCAACACCATACCAACCACACCACTGAGGCGCTTGATGATGATGTTGTTTTGCTTAGAAAATATGTTTGTGAGGTTTGCAGTCTTAACCTGTGATTATACTTATGAACTTTGGTTCAGGAGAATTTTTCAAGAGTGTGTGGTATTCAGTTTTTCTACAAAATATGTCAATTTGAGAGTTTTTACCTACATAGTGTTTTTTAATAACATTTTTTTATCCAGAAAATATGTTGAGGCAGTTTTGCCTAGAAAGTTTGGCTTTTTCTGAAAGTGTTTTCGAGATGTGTATTTCTAATAACCACTGGTTCCATGCAATGTAAAAACACACAAACAAACAAACAATTTTCCTTGTACTGTAGAGCTTAATTTCTTTAAAAGCTTTAATTTGGAAGAGGGGGTTGCTAATGAAGTCTATTAAGAAAGGGAGGCCTCTGCCTGGCATTTTTTTTAATGACTTGGTACCAAAAAAATATTTTAGTGTTTTTAGTTTGGAAGAAGATTTTGCCCAAAAAGTTTTATTATTATTCCCTCGAAAGTCAGCTTGGATGTTTTGCCTAAGAAGTGTCACTTTTGGAGTGTTCTGTACCAAGAAATTTTAATTTGTGGATATTTTCTTTTTATCAAAAAGTTATCTCATACCTATCATTTCACAGATTTTACAAGGCTGAAAAATAGTTTTCCACTGATCACAAAAACAGGGCTACAAAAGTAAGAATTCATACTGCTTGCTAAATATTTTTTATTCTACTTATCAGAACAGGGCCACCTAATTATGTTTTATTTCATATAAGGGTCCACTACAAAATCCCTAGAAATAAAAATTGCCATTACTGTATAAACAATTCTATGAATTTACACTAGAACATCGGTGTCAATGATCCTGGTAGTCACGACGCCAGATAATTATTAATTATTCATTCATTGCACTAGAACAGGACTACAGACTTACTTTAGCTACTGCTAATTGCAAGGCTTCCATTTCTACTTTCATGACTCGGCACTGGTTACAAAAAGCCTCATGGTAAGTGTACTGCTTATAATTACATAAAATCCTCTAAACTTGAAAGGTAAGGTCAAACTACTGACAAGTGTTTGATTTCCCATTAACTTAAAGCTGTCTTAGGTCAACATTTCGAATATGTTCTTGAACCTGTATCTCATTTTTTCAAGAACAACCACCTACCTCTAAAAAAAAAAAAAATCCCCTGAACTGACACTAGTCATCAAGCTCTCCCAAACTTACACAACCTTGTAGGGTAAAGTCTTCCTAAATGAAAGACTTTACCCTACAAGTTTGTATAAGTTTGGGAGAGCTTGATGACTAGTCAGTTCAAAGGACTTTTTTTAGAGGTAGGTGGTTGTTCTTGAAAAAATGAGATAAAGGTTCAAGAACATTCGAAATGTTGACCTAAGACAGCTTTAAGTCATGGGAAATCAAACACTTGTCAGTAGTTTGACCTTACCTTCCAAGTTTAGAGGATGTTATGTAATTATAAGCAGTACGCTTACCATGAGGCTTTTTGTAATAGCCAGTGCTGACAAAGAAAATGGGAATTGATTTGGGAAGACAAGCTCTTCCTGCCAAGCTAATTGGCTGAGAAAATAGCCCTTGGAGTTGGCTTTGAAGCCGATTGACTTAATAATGCTCCACTGCTGAGTACACTCCCTTGCAGAGGCAATGCAAAGCCAACTCCATTAGGTAATGATTGATTTATGTTTTTAGTTTAAATAAAACTGTCCTTTGGTCAACGGATTTTTTATTTCCTCACTAGTATTATATAACGTCAAAAAACAAATCATATGACATTAACAAACATACACAGAAATAAGTCACTAGCAACATTTTTGTTCCCTCATTTCAATTAGATCTAATCTTCCTTTATTACCATTATCAGCGACTTTGTATAATGAGCAATTCATTTTAACACTACCATAAAAATCTGGTGGCAATGGGTTTCTAAATGCCCAATTCTTAACTTTGCTACCTGCACCTGCAATAAAAGAGAACATTTTAGTAAGTATCAGGTATGAAAAAGTATATTCCTCACAAATTAACCTGGATGCGCTGGCTCGCTTAAACAGAGCAAGATGTTGATGCAGAGATGTTTGCTTCATCTGGAGAGAAGACTAATTTTATCTAGGTCAGGGAAAATTAAGACCGTTTCATCAAAACTCGTGTCAGAGTAAGGGATACTTAAGACTGCTTTATCAAAACTCGTGTCAGAGTATGGGATATCTTATTAACACCATAGTTGGTACAAGTATTCATGTACTCCTTTTCTGAGGTACTTAAATGACAGGATATCTCCCATAAAAGTCAGTGTGATCATATTAGGAATAAAGGCAATTTGTAAGCCAGTTGATGTACTGATTTTGAGACTCCTATAGCTAAATAAAAAAAATTCACACACCATGAAGGTGACGTATATACCTAGAAAAATACGTATCAAATAACCTAATGGGTTACTGTAGATTCAGAAACAAGTTAGTAATACAGTAATCATTATGTCAACTAGAGTTCAGCTTCCTCTGATACAGAATAATTCTCTACAAATAAAAAAATAGTTACACTAGTGGGATTTAGCATAAGTTTTTACAGTTGTATATATACTGTACTGTTCTGTTTTCAGGGCATATATAGAAACATCCCTTACATTGTGCTGAGTTTGAGTGTCACCATACTCTTGGGTTATGAGAATAGGCAGTGTAGCGTATGACTAGATGATTTTCAACTCTTGACAGTTGAGTCTAGGGGGTTTGGTTTGCAACACTGACTGATGCACAGGGACAACAAAAAACTGAACACAAACGACAAAAGAGAGCTGGTGTAAGGACAACGCTTTATCCACAATTTCTTTGAACATATTCCTACAATCGCGTTCTTACTTCCATCCTAGAGAGTGTTCAGCGGGCTTCCCACCAATGTATATATCATATAAGATCATGTATACTTTTATATTCTTAGTTATATGTCTCACAAGGAACACAAATCGGCTGTCGCCGACCCATTTTTACTCTCTTGTGGGTTGGATACCACATTTCCGCCCGCACGCTGTATATTTGAATTTCCTTTACCTGTAATAAAGTCAGTACACTTCTACCTGCCTCTTTGTCCACACCTCACACTGGAAATGTATGGCAAAAATGGTCAGAGACAGCCTGTTACCTCAAACCAACCTTTAGTAAGATACCAAATATTCAGTACTAACTTGATAAAACTGATCAAGTTCTGTCTTGGTTGTTAAAGAGGGCCAGAGAGTAATAGGTCTGGAAGGTCTTACAGTGGGTTCAGGTAATAACACACTCGTTAGCTTCACAAACTGAAGTGTAACATTTTAACAGCTTCCCAAATACATTATGCTCTACCGAAAGATGAGATGGGGTTACCTAGCCAGTTCTTGACATCACGGGGCAGCAGAAAACTAGCCACCACTTCAAGTCCCTGAGTGCAAGGGTGACAGTAAAGACCAGTGTAAGGAACAAAACACTTTTTCCCTATTTTCATTGTAACCAATCATCAAGTCGCGTTGTCCTTACTTCCATCCGATAGAGCGTTCCGCGGCCTTTTCGCTGATGTATAACACTTGCAATTCCATTATATGTACGCTTTATTATATCTAAATGAATGTCTGTAAGAAAACACAAATTTACCGTCTCGGAGTCATTTCTGTTTGCGGTGCGAGACTGCACTACATATCCGTCCGCACCTGTCTATGTCAACCCAGTTTGTCTGTAAATAAATTATCAGTTACCCAACGCTACCTTGTCCTTAATCTCTGGTCCTCACAACTGGTGACCTCCCGGAGTTGGTGACACAAGTTTGGTTTAGGCCAGCCTTAACGGACTAAATACGGCCGCCTCTCACCTTCAGAGAACCTTTAACGGACTCAATACGGCGCCACAGTTTAGGTCTCTGAAAACTCCACTGCTGGAACGACCAACAAGCCATTAACGGACTAATCACGGCACTGCTTCTCAGCGTGTTTTGGCGTTTATTTCGAGGACGGGTAGCTGGGTGCTGGTCACCCAACACAAAAGTCAGGCGGCGGTCCAGAAACATCCATCCGACCTCGCGGCCTCCTTTGTCTCACCTGGGGGACACCAGATATCTTCTCGACCCGCCGCAACTGCGGGCCTCCTCGGTTTTTCCCCCGGCGCCATTGCCGCACCTGCGAGTCCCCAGATTGAAAGCCCTGCTGCCGGCGCCGCTGCTATAAGCCAGGGACGTGCTTTACCACCCGACGTCGCTGCCTGTGGGCTTCCCCTGCCTGCCGACACTGCTGCTATAAGCCAGGGACCGTGCTTTACCCACCCGACGTCGCTGTCCTGTTGGGCCGCCCCTCCCCTGCCTGCCGACGCCGGCTTGCTACAACGAGGGACCTGCTTTACCCACCCGACGTCGCGGCCGCACACGTGGGCCTGCTCGGCCCCCTGACGTCGCTGCCTGTGGGCCTCTTCAAACCCTCGACGCTGCCGTTATTCCTGGGCTCGCTCGGCCTTCCTGACGTCGATGCTACACCTGTGAACCTGCTCACCCTTCTGACGCCGCCGCCTTCAGTCCTCCTCGGCCTACCGACACCACTGCCACGCCTGTGGGCCTCCCCTGCTGCCGACGCCGCTACCTGTGGGTTTTCCTCGACCTGCTGACGCCGCTGCTCACCTGTGGTTCCGCCATGCCCGCGGGACGCCACTGCCGCACCTGGGGATTCCAACGGCCCGTCCCCACCACACACAATGCAGCTCTCTCTCGCAGTCTTGGTCGCCCGGCGTACAGTAGAACCCCCCAGGCTACCGCCAGGGGAGGCATCCTGTCGATCAGCAAAACCGAAGGACTATACTCGAGGACGCCCCACATCAAGTGCCACAACGACACGGGGTCGCCCCCTGCCTCCAAATTGTCATGTAATTTGTCATCCAATAATTACTCCATAATCATTGTCTTGGGGGGGAGTATTTGTAAGGACAACACTTTTTCCCTATTTTCATTGTAACCTCAAATACATCAAGTCGTCGTTGTCCTTACTTCCATCCGATAGAGCGTTCCGCGGCCTTTTCGCTGATGTATAACACTTGCAATTCCATTATATGTACGCTTTATTATATCTAAATGAATGTCTTGTAAGAAAAACACAAATTTACCGTCTCGGAGTCATTTCTGTTTGCGGTGCGAGACTGCACTACATATCCGTCCGCACCTGTCTATGTCAACCCAGTTGTCTGTAAATAAATTATCAGTACCCAGCTACCTGTCTTAATCTCTGGTCCTCACACCAGCATCACTGTCTTCAGGACAAAATTCATAACCATTGCTCAATGTTGGTGTGGCTGGAGCAGTAACAAGAAGCTTGCAATGGAATGGAATATACAATTCAGGCCAATGGCCAATCACTGGAACCTGCAAGGTCATTCAGTGCTGAAACGGAACTTGAGAGCAAAAGAGTCTACAGGTGTAACAGGAGGAAAACCTTACTGTGAAACAATTGTTTGGAGAGGGAGGAAAGTATGATGCATGTAAGAAAATATGAATAGAGGTAGAGCAAAAGGAAAGATAAGGATTGCAGCTAGAGACTGAAGGGATGGCACAAAGAAACTTAAGTAATGCCTATAGTGCACACTGCTCAGGTAGGAACCCCTAAAGCAATCACAAAAATTCTAAGCCAGTTCAACTATGCTGCTCCTCTCCTTTCAACAGTGCTGGAAGGGGCTCAGAAAAAAAAGGCAACAAAAGATTGTCAGGTCATTCAAGGACTTATAGTCTACAACTAAGGCTGCAGCCAAATCCCCATCCTATAAGTACAGTGGCACCTCGACATACGAAATTAATCCGTTCCGAGGCGGCCTTCGTAACCCGAGCTTTTCGTATCGTGAACCGCATTTTACATGTAAATTGCCTAATTCGTTCCAAGCCCTACAAAAACACCCCAGTAAATTTTATAATAAAGCTAAATTGACCAATAAACAATGAAATACAACAATTTGGACTATTCAGTACCTAACTTAATACGTACTACTATTATGTGATACAAAGTACCTGTAAATAAAGTATATTAGTGTACATGGTATACAAGAAATACTGTACGCGTATACATACGTATGTAGTAAAATGTGGAACCTTACCTTTCGAGTGAGGCTATCTCCGAAAGTGGCGACAGAGGAGGAGGGCAAACGGCAGAAAACTTGTTACGTAGAACGTACACTTAACTTTACGAAACACATTAAAAAATGTCAGGAAACATAAGTTTTTTTTTTCACTTTTTTTATACTTTACTTTTTTTTTACAAAATTTCAATTTCTTCACCACTTTCAACTTTCTGTTTTTTTTGTAGTGTCAACTGGATCTTCCTTTTTGCTTACTCCTACTAAAGGCCTCTTTAAAAAATAACTATCCAAGGAAGATTGCTTCTGCCTACTTTTCACAATGTTCCTGAAATGACTCAGGCAAACGTCATTGAACTGCGCAAGCATACGACCTGTGTAAGCCTTTTCGGGGTGTCTCTTTTCTACAAATGATTGCACCTTATGAAAAGCAGCTAGAGCATCCTTAATTTCTGCCGTCATCATAGGGTCGTCGTCCTCCTCCTCGGCGCTGCTAGAAAACTCTTCTTGAACGATGTTATGTTGCATGGCCTCCAACTCCTTCAGGTCATCCATCGTAAGCTCCTCTTGGCGCTCCTTGAGAAGGTTATTGATGTCGTCCTTGTCAACGACCAGCCCCATGGACTTGCCAAGTGCAACGATCTCGTCAAGATCTGGTTGCGAAACAGTTTCAGGATTGTCAACTGTTTCTGAATCTACACCAGCTTCACCCACGTCGAATCCCTCGAAGTCTCGGGCGGATACGGCATCAGGCCAGAGTTTCCTCCACGAAGAATTCAAGGTTCGCCTCGAAACCTCCTGCCAAGCTTGATCGATGAGCCGGATGCATATGACAACATCGAAATGGTCCTTCCAATATTCACGCAAGGTGAGGTTTGGTTTGGTTGGTATCGGTATGTTGAAACATCTCTTGAAAAGATGGTTTTGTATACAGCTCCTTGAAGTTCGATATCACTTGCTGGTCCATGGGCTGAAGGAGAGGGGTGGTGTTAGGCGGAAGATAAAGAACCTTGATAAAAGAATACTCTGCTAGGATATCTTCCTCGAGGCCAGGAGGGTGAGCAGGGGCATTGTCCAACACCAGCAGACATTTCAGAGGGAGGCGCTTCTCTTCCAAGAATTTCTTCACTGTCAGGCCAAAGCACAGATTTACCCACTCGGTGAACAAAAGTCTCGTTACCCAGGCTTTCGTATTAGCCCTCCATATCACTGGAAGCTTCTCCTTTAGCACTTTGTGGGCCTTGAAGGCTCGAGGAGTCTCCGAATGATAGACAAAAGTAGGAGCTTCACCATTGCATCCCCACTGGCATTCGAACAAAATGCGAGTGTAAGCCTGTCTTTCATAGGCTTATGGCGGGTAGCTTCTTCTCTTCCTCTGTGCATGTACATCCGACAAGGCGGCTTTTTCCAAAAGAGGCCAGTCTCATCACAGTTGAAGACTTGCTGAGAACTGTAGCCTTAGTTGATCGTCATCTCGTCGAACGTCTTAATAAAGGCTTCGGCCGCTTTTGTGTCCGAGCTGGCCGCCTCCCCATGCCGCACCACCGAATGGATGCCAGTCCGTTTCCGGAATTTTTCAAACCACCCATGAGAAGCCTTGAAGTCTGGGGTTGGCGTCGATGTCCCTTCTTCTCCGTCGTCTTGGGCCTGGGCAATCAAATCGCCAAAAATGGCGCTGGCCTTGTGGAAGATTGCCGTCTTGGTTATCGTATCGCCAGCGGTTTCTTTATCTTTTATGCAGACAAGAAGCAGCCTCTCCATCTCGTCGTGCATGTGGCTCCTCTTGCTAGACAAAATAGTCACGCCCTTGGAAGGTGTAGCTGCTTTGATGGCTTCCTTATGCTTAAGGATGGTGCCTATCGTCGACGGATTTTGGCCATATTCCTTAGCGATTACACTCAACCGCATGCCAGCTTCATACTTCTTGATAATCCCCTCTTTTTGTGTCTGCATAGAAAGCATCTCTTTACCTTTCCGGTGAACCCTTTTTCAGCAACTTTCCTAGGGGTGACCCATATGACTACGTATATACTGTACATAATTAAGTTATGTAGTATACATATGTAGTAAAGTTCTCACACAGCACGATAAAGTAGTACTACAACGAAATCACTAACGAATTTATGTTAACAAACGAAATCGTATAGAACGAACGAATTCCTCATGCATACGATAACGATGCTGCTACCAAGTGACCGAAGAAGAACGCCTTTACGTATAGCACGATGGGAGAGATGCTGACCAATAGGAGAGCAGGATCTTATGGTGGTGACTAGCATCAGGAACCAAAGGGAGAGCGAGAGGATGGTGGCGAGTCTACTCAGTTGGCGGCGCGCGAATTTTAAAATTGATATCGGTGGTCCGGGTGAATCTCGGGACTTTACAGCAACAACCTTTCATAACCTGAACTATTTTCGTATGCAGAGCCAAAAAAATCTTCGTATTTGCTTTTGTAACTTGAATTTTTCGTAAGTTGAGACTTTCGTATGTCGAGGTACCACTGTATGTATGTATGTCATATTGCATAAATACATGTCCACCTTTAAGAATATTAATGGACATTTGAGAAATAGCCTCAGTTACAATTACACAGAATGCTTAGGCTGTGATGTCTGCAGGACATGAGAAAGCGCTAGTGTGAGAATGTATAAATACTAAATGATAATTGACATAATGGCTTAATTGAGATGCTAGTCAATGTGGTGAAGTTTACAAAAAGCAGACAAACTAAACCATTATTACCCTGAGATGAAGAGATACTGTACGCCATATGGGTATGGAAAAAAAAAAGTGCAAATCAACCTATTCCAATAGTTACGTTTCCTTGATAATTTATCACCATGGAGGACATTTTGGAAATTAAGAATTATCTGACATACCCAACATCTGACATACCCAACAGGCAAACCTGGCATTGCAAATCAATAGTTTGTTCTATGCAGTAACATGGTTTTCTTCAAGGGAAGCAGAAAGAAAAATGTTAAAAAAAAATAGTTGCTATGTTTCACACACACCTGCTATTTTTTAT
The DNA here is from genome assembly GCF_015104395.2 of Macrobrachium nipponense. Taxonomy (NCBI): domain Eukaryota; kingdom Metazoa; phylum Arthropoda; class Malacostraca; order Decapoda; family Palaemonidae; genus Macrobrachium; species Macrobrachium nipponense. The sequence goes on from NC_061096.1 coordinate 58,470,682, forward strand.
TGGTGCTTAATCACTGATAAATGCAGAAATTGTTGAAAATAAATGCAGAACTTGTTGAAATACTGGTCAAAAGCTAATAATATGGGCACTTATAAGTGACCTTGACAACTTAAAAAATATATTCTTAGTTATTCACTTCAACTGGAGACATTTCCAGCAGTAGCATGGAAAAGGGGTCACCTTGAGTACAGACCATGCTGAGATAAGTGTACCTTGGACAGTCTTCCAGCGACTTAAAAGTAAAAGCTGGGTCACTGATAAACTAAGTCTTTGATTATTCAGCTAACAAGGAGGAACTTCTTGCTCCGCGGGAATAATCATATTCAGCATAGAGTGTGGAAGATACTTGGATTCCTACTGGCAAACTTAACCACTTGTACTATGTAACCCAAACGGTGACAGATTTGAATTATAATTTTGAGTCATACAACAATGGGGTGGATATGCCTTCCATTATCATCATTATGCAAAACAAAGAACTTTAACGCTCTGGGCTTGCAAAGATAGCAAGCTTCCACAACATAAGTTTATATGTGAAAATAAAAACTATGAATATAAACAACAGTTACCATTTCCATAATAAACCAGCAATAGGAAATACATTAAATAAAATTGCACGCATAAAATTATGAGGCAGAATTGCATTCTCTTGAACTCCAGGGATTCAAAATCAATAACTTGTGACTGGAAACCCATCCCAAATCTCAAAAGAAATGAAAACTTTACAGTTCTGAGCAGGAGCAATGTGCCACGTACACAGAAAGTGCATGCTGATGCTCTTCAAAAGGAGCATTATATGTTTGGTGTGGTTAAAATAAAGCACAATAGAAACATCTCTGTGGAATATGGCAGACACGGTTAGGAATGAGAAATATTATTATGAAATCTTAGGCGAAAAAAGAAGTCATACTGAAGACCATCCCAGTGTGTGTTTACTCAACCTCAGAAGATAGGGAATGAAGACCACTCTCTTTAGGGTGACAAATGCACTGTGGATTTGATAGTAACAAAATATCTATGACATTTTACTATTTTAGTTAAACAATACTACTATTCTTCTCATTTCAGACTGATGTAAAAAATAAAAATAGTAGAGTTCTTTGTTTTGGACTGACAACCTCTCGAGCGTTTACAAGAGTATTCACTCTTGTGTCGACACGGGCCCATGCTCAAGGGATCAGGTTGATAAGGAGGTACCTGGACGATTGGCAGGTCATACCAAAGTCCCGAGAAAAGTTGCTTCAAGACAAGAGATGATCTCCAGTTTTGTCACAGCTTAGGCATTGTGATAAATTGGGAGAAGTCAAATTTGGATCCCAGACAGTGTGTGTATTTAGGGATGATTATAGACACAATTTAGGTCAAACAACACAACTTTAAAACTCTCTGAAAAAAAAATACTTGTCCAAAAACACTATCTCATTCACAATATAAAAAAAAACTACAAAAACTCCAAACTCATTTGTAACTGTATTACATTTCATAATGAAATGACTGACATATCAAAGTTTATAAAAACAAAAAATGGAGATTTCCAGTATACTGTACTGCAACTGCAAGACACATCAACCACAAAAATATCTCTTCAGGAGCTATGTATTCCAGCTTTGAAACCATCGATTACTCGTTTTGTTCCAAGAACAGACTGCCATACCTCAAAAGAGGTATGTATTTCACAAACAAGCTCAAGTATAGAATATACATCAACATTTGAATAAAAGCAGGCACTCAATGTAATTTGGGGCTTAGCACAGCATTTAGCCAGATGATGATGTAAACATCCTGGAACAGCGGTCGCCAACCGGCGGTGGTTCACGAGTTGGTGGTCCATGAAAAAATGTTGATGATCCACAGAAAAATTGAGACATTTCAATTTTCATGTTTTCTTAATCCTCTTCAGGCAACCTTGATATAAATTGCACAGAAGGCCGAGAGCCCAGTTGCCAATTTAGCATCTTTAATGCTAAATTTGGCATTTTAGGGCGATTTAGCATTAAAAATTTGGATCCAGCATTTAGCAGAAAAAAACAGCATTATCATAAGTACAATAAAAATTAAACATTATAAATTTGAATTTATCCTAATGTAGTGTACATAAAACTTATTTCTAATAAAGCTTAACATGTTCTATCTGTTTCATAACCGTATCAAACAAGTATTGTACTCCTATTGCTTCAAAGTTCAAAATACATCTCAAAGCTAAATTCCAGGCATCCTTATTAAGGCCTTATTTTTGGCTCTATAAAAAGTAAATACCCATCACAGGATGAAAAAGCAATGAAAATTTTGATTCAGTTTTCAATAACATACAGGCAGTCCCCAACTTACGACGTTCCGAGGTTACAGCGCTTTTCAATTATATTAATCAGAAATTATTTCCAGGCTTGCGACGCCCATCTGACAGAAGAAATGACTCCAAAAATACAAATTAATCAATGTTTGAAGGTTTTTTTTATGAAAAATGCAATAAAGATGCAGTTTACATAGTTTTTAATACAGCCAATGCATTAAAAGTAAGGTTTTCTTAAGATTCTTGACGATTTTCGGCTTACGACGCGTCTCAAGAATGGAACCCCCATCGTAAGCCGGGGACTGTGTGCGAAAAGACATTTGCATCTGTCACAACAATTAAGACTCTGTACCGGACTCGGCTTGAAATAACGGCTCTCTATCTTGCAGCAACGTCATTGGAGCCATAAATCCACAAACTTCTTTCAACAAATAGGAAAATATATCACACTAATATGTGTAAAACTTAAATAAAATTCAAATATTCATTTTTTATAATTAAACTATAACTTTATTATACTTAATAGGTGCATTTCATATTAATAAAATAAACGTTCTCCGATTATTATATAAATAAATGCATTAACGTTTTTAAAATTTATGTTAGTGGTCCACCAAATTTGAAAAGATACATTTAGTGGTCCATTAAGTTCGGAAGGCTTGCGACTGCTGTCCTAGAACAAAGGATCAGATGGGAATTCTTGCAGAAAATACACCACAGAGAATAAGAAAATCAAGATGAAAACCTACAAATATTTATTTACCCCGTCCACAGAGGACTCTCCAATGAGGAAATAGCTGTCAATACAACTACCAGAATGACGCAACATCTGTTTATGGTGGAAATCTGTTACTGAATATCAAAAAGCCAAAGCATGTCAGTTTAAACCAGAATATAAATTGATATAACAGTCCAGAACTAGCCAACTAATAAAAGCTTGCATAGTTTCACATATAGTAAATTTACACTCAAATCATAACCAAAAACAAAACTGGAAACCATTTCTTTAGCAAATTTAATACATTTCTGCATCAGCCATTCTCATAGGATATGTGGGCCTTCAAGTTTAGGTATCAATGATTGTGCTTAAGATCTTTTCTGTTTGAATTATGAGCATATGATGATATCCAGTCAATATATTAATTTTTTAGAACATCAGTAAACTGGCCAAGTTAAAAACCTACCTATATTTTTGAATAATGTTTTCAATATTACATACATACTACAATATCTCTACATGGCATCATAGGCTTTCTGTATCATAAAGAAAATAGCTACTAATATTTATGTTAAAATTCTCTATGGATGTGATCTTCCTGATGGAACTGTGAATCTAAAATTACAAGGAGTTACATGGATTAGGATGTCTCAAAGACTTATTAGTCCATCCGAGGAGACATCGTGTGCTCACTTATTTCTAGGAGCAGGTTTTACTGTGCATTCACAGGGTCCTAATGATTTTGTCTAGCTTTCTTTTAAACTCTTCCACACTGTTGCTGTTTACAACTTCTGGTGGCAGTTTATTCCATGTGTCACATATCTTGTACGTGAAGAAGTTCCTGCAATGAGATGTGTTGTACATCTTCAGTTCTAGTTTCCATCCATTATTTCTTGTCTGGTTTTTGTTTAATGTAAATAGGTTACTGTCTACTTTTGTTATGGCTTTCAGTATTTTGAATGTTTCTATTAGTGTCCTCACAATCATCGTGTTTCTAATCCATACATGTTCAGGCTCTCTAGTTGTCTTTGGTAACTTATTAGCCTGATGGATAGAATTAACTTTGAGGCTCTTGCTTGTACTTCAGCACCTTGCCCTCACAGTACATGGATTCCTTATTGTGTCCTCTACAATACATGAATGAGTGTTTTTCCTTTCTCTGCCTTCATGAGTATGCATCCAACCCACTAACACACAAGGGCAGACCATCCTTTCACACTGAACATGACATAAGATTAGGAACTTCTAGCTTGCCCTAATCTCCAAGTGTCTCACAAACACTGCATAATGCAAGATATCTGTTATGACTTTGGAAGCCAAGGATATAATAAATGTTCACAACAAAGAAGTTGTCTAAAAAGACACTAGAGACCTCTGAACCAAATTCGTAAGAGGGAGGCAAGCGTGCCTCTTATGAATAGCAAGCAAGAAATAGTTCCTAATTCAAGAGCCAAATATAGGGTCATGGGTTTGTCTCCTGTTGCATCCACTCCCCCCTTGTTAGGGGAGTGGTGGAAAACGCTCCTATCCCTACTGAAAGGACGGAGCTCAGTCGTATAGCTTACCTGCATCGGCCTCCTGTCCAGCATAGTGACGACTGCAGCCCTCTGCCCACAGGTAGAGGAGAGAAAGGGGGAGGAAGAGAAGCCAGTCACACACTCATTCGCTCGCCCATGCACGCAGTCACACATGAATGCAATGTTGTTCTGTCTGCTCGGGAGCAGGGTAAGCTACACAACTTGAGCAGCCACCACGGGTCCCAAGGATAAGGTCCAAGGACCTGTGGGCGATATCCCAAAGGTAGAAGGAAGTAAAGGTGGTCTGGTTGGTCCAAACCCCTGCCTTCAGCACCTGTGCCATGGAGAAGTTCTTTATGAACGCAAGGGTTGAACCAATACCTCTGACTTCATGGGCCCTCGGTCAAAGGGTACCCGTGTCGTCACTCCTCTCTGAAGCATGCGCCTTCCTGATGACCTCACGAAGCCAGAAAGAAAGTGTATTCTTGGACACCTCTTTCTTGGTAACCCCGGTGCTAACGAAGAGGTGTCGACACTCGGGCCTGAGGTAGCGAGTTCTCTTCAGATAGCACCATCGCGCCCTCACAGGACAAAGCAGCATCTCATCCGCATCATCATCAGTGAAGTCCTTCAGGGAGGGGATTGTGAATGACTCGCACCGGTCGTCAGGGACCGAAGGGTTCCGAGTCTGCTCTACGAAATTGAGCATCACTGATCCCTATCCCCTCGTGTGCTTAACATCGAAAGAAAGACCATGAAGTTCCCCAACTCTCTTCGCTGATGCCAGGGCCAGCAGAAAGACGGTCTTGAGGGTTAGATCCCTTTCTGACAACTCCCGGAGTGGCTCAAAGGGTCTTCAAGTCAAACTCCTAAGGACAAGAGTCACATCCCACCCTGGGGGCCTGAGTTCCCTGGGTGGGCAAGACCTCTCGAAGCTCTTCATCAGGAGGGAGATCTCCATGGAAGTGGAGATGTCCACTCCCTGCAGCTTAAAGACTGGGGGCAGGGCGGCTTTATACCCTCTCACTGCGGAGACGGAGAGGAGCTTCTCTCGACGAAGGAAGATGAGGAAATCCGCTACCTGCTGAAAAGAGGCTCTGAGAGGAGAGACCCCGTCCACAACACCAACCACAGAAGACGGACCACTTTCCCTGGTATCCAGCTGCAGACAACTGCCTGAGGTACCCAGCCATCTCTGTTGCTGCTCGGCGAGAAAAGCCTCTCCCTCGCAAGAGATGGTGGATAACAGCCAGCCGTGAAGACACAGGGACCGAACCGACCGGTGGTACCGTTCCATGTGTGGCTGGTATAGGAGGTTGTGCCAAGGGGAAATCTGTGCCCAGCACCCTGCTGATCACCTTGCGAATCAGACAGAACGGGGGAAAGGCATACACAAAGAGGTTGTCCCACGGGAATGTTGAAGAGCGTCCTCTGCAGCTGCCCATGGATCCGGCACAAATGAGTAGAAAACCTCAAGTTTCCTGTTATGCCGGGTGGCAAACAGATCTAAGACTGGACGGTCCCACAGGTTGAAGAGCCTTTCCGCCACGTCTGGGTGCAGGGACCATTCAGTTCCTATCACCTGATTCTGACAGCTGAGCTTGTCTGCCACTACATTCCTCTTGCCTGGAATGTATAAGGCTGACAGCTCTACTGAGTGAGCTACGGCCCACTCATGCACCTGCAACGTCAACGTATGCCACTACCGTGGTGCTGTCGCTCATCAATACCACTGAGTGGCCCATCACTCGTTCCTGGAACTCTTGGAGAGCAAGAAATGCTGCCTTGAGCTCCAGGATGTTGATGTGAGGGTGTTTGTCACAATGATTCCACACACCTGCAGCCAGCAACTCCTCCAGGTGTGTGCCCCATCCCTCAGTCGACGCGTCTGAGAACAGAAGCATCTCGGGAAGGGGGGGGGGGGGGGGTGGGGGGGGGGGGGAGTGCGAAAAGGCACTCCTCTTATGAGGTTCCTGTCGTTCAGCCACCAGGCTAGGTTCTGCCTCACTTTCTCCGTGAGAGACACGGGGAAGTATGGTGGGTCTCTTGCCTGTGACCAACTCTCCTTTAGTCTCCACTGAAGAGACCGCAGGTGAAGATGCCCGTGATGCACTAACTTCTCAAGAGACGACAGGTGGCCAATCACGTCCTGCCACTGCTGAGCTGCCTGCTCCTGTAGAGACAGGGAACCGTCTGCCTGCCTCCCTGAACTTGCTGGTCTGCGGGGACAACTCGCCATGCTACCGTATCGATCAGCATGCCCAGGTACTTTAGCCTCTGCTTGGGCTCGAGATCTGACTTCTCGAAGTTCACCACGATCCCGAGATCGCGACAAAACTCAATCCTTGTCCTGAAGCAGCTGCGAGCGGGAGCTCACCAGGACCACTAAGTCGTCGAGATACCTCAGAAGACGTATCCCTACAGAATGGGACCAAGCTAACACCAGAGTGAACACTCGCGTGAACACCTGTGGGGCGGTTGAGAGACCAAAACAAAGTGCCCTGAATTGGTACACCGTCCCGTCAAGGATGAAGCAGAGGTACTTCCTGGAGGACTAGTGGATGGGTATCTGAAAACACGCATCCTTCAGGTCCACCGAAAGCATGACGTCGTTCTCCCTGATGGAATCGAGCACTGAACGTGTCGTTCCCATCGTGAACCGAGTCTGGCGAACAAATCGGTTCAAGGGAGAGAGATCTATCACCGGGCACCAGCCCCCCGATGACTTTTCCACCAGGAAAAGTCAACTGCAGAAGCCCGGCAACTGATCCCATACGATCTCCACAGGTCCTTTGCTCAGCATGGCTTCCACTTCTTGCCGAAGCGCTACGTCCCTGGCAGAACCGGGAACGTACATCTGAAGATGGACCGGGTTGGAGGTGAGGCGTGGCCACGACTCAAAGGGTAGTAGATATCCCTCCTGAAGGACATCCACTGTCCAGGTCTTGCCTCTGTGGTGTTGCTAAATTGCCCAATGGCTCGCCAGGCAACCCCCACTTCCGGCAGCAGGTGAGGGGGAACACCATCCCTAGCGTTTCCCCTTCTTCTTCCTGGGCTGAGTCTCTCCTCTCGGCTTTGATGAGGCCGTCATCATAGCCGCAGAGGAAGCACTAGCCAAGCTCTTGGGCTTAGCCGCAGTGGCTTGAGACTGCCTGCTCAACTGCAGCGTCCACAATCTCTCTAGGGAACAGAGAGGAGGAACTCAGCACCGGTCCGTTCCGTAGACCCAAAGCCGCCTCAGAACCAGGTTGGCCATCTGGTGGGCCAGGTAGGAATTAGCCCTGCCTCCAGACTGGCACAGTCTCCCGAATGCCGGGTCTCCTTCAGGAATGATGTTCTCCAAGGAGGCTACAACCTTGGACACTGAGGGACCACAGGTCCAGCCAGGAGACTGCTTGGAATGTTGCCATGGCAGTCGATTCCAAGGCCAATGCCTCGTGCTGCAAGACCGGCCAGCAGGTGGTGAAGAGACACACCCGGAGTTAGCCTAGCCAGCTCCGGGTTAACCTGTGTGGGTGGCAGTGGGTCCTCCGAAGGCACGTAGAAGCGCCTCTGTCGTGATAGAGGAGTGGGAAGTAACTTGGACGACCTGCCAGACCGAAGTGATCCCTCCTGTCCGGAGACGAGAGAGTCCACTTGGGTCAGCACATTGTCGGCCAAGGCTGATCGGGGCAGACCCACCGTCGTCCTGGATTCCCTCTTAGGACCCCAGAACGTCTCCAACCTAGATGTAGGCTCGGAAGGTGGGAGCACCGATCCTTCCCCGAGGTCATTGTGCTGACGAATCAGCGCTATGACCTCTGCTAAAGATCTCTGGATCTCGGGAGTGACTGCGTCCTGGGAAGATGGGCCGTCAAGCCCAACCAAGGAGAACGCCTCCCGAGACCCTCCTCCTTCCACAGAAGGAACCACAACAGACCTCTCTCGGTCTCCTCCAATCACGCAGTGACGATCGAGTTGCAGGCCTAGTCGCGCAGCTCCCCTGGGGAGAACCGCTGGACTGAGAACAGCGGCGACTGTCCAAAGCGTCAGGAGAGCTGCTGCTAGTCCCCCTATCCGCCCGGTCCCGGTGGGAGCGGCAGTCAGGGGACCGGCAGAGTCCACTGTCGCGGTGGGAGCGAGGCCTGTCTTCACAGTGCGCCATGTCGCCTGAACCAGCCGAGGCTGGTCCTGGTGATGAGGGGACCTTTTCCTCGCCTCGGCCCGCGGACAGTCTGGGACCGGCGCGTCAACCCTGGGGACCGGCAGATTGCTATGAGAGCGATCGCTGGCCTGGCGGTAGTCACCTGGACAACTCCCGCTAGTCTTCTGCTCCATGCCTTGGGTCCTGGCGGCGAGCAGGCTCGTCTGCCTGGACCCTGGCTGCACGGTCACCTGGAGGCGACCATACACTTGGTATCTCTCGCGAACGGGAGGCCGAGACGGTTCCTGGCGCCAAGCAGATCCTCTGGCACCAGGCGAGGAGGTACCGGTGTTAGCCAGGGCCCCTCCGGTCCCCGCCTTCTTCTTCCTTGTGGAAGGAGAGGCGGGCCCCGTTCCCAAGGGAACAGGAGGACCAGCCAAAGCCCCAACTGGCCCGCCGGAGTGGGACAGACCCTTAGAGGTCTCTGAGCGAGACTTCTTAGGGGGGAGAAAAGGAGGCTACCTTCCCCTCCTTCCCTTGGCCGCGAAGCCTTGGAAGTCGAAGGGGAAGAGGCGGCTGCAGATGACGACACCTTCCTCTTCTTCTTCTCCAACTTCTTCAGGACCACTGTCAGGTCCTCCATCCAGGACGGAGCCGGGGCAGTTGCCGAAGCAACAGGGCCCAGCTGCACCTGTCCGGAGGGACCTGCGGTGGGAGCAGCAACACCACGGGCTGGGACGACAGCAGGAACTAGTATGGAACAGCAGCAGGAACAGGAACCGGCGGCAGCACTGGGGCAAGCAGCACTGGGGCCAGCAGCACCACGGGAACTGGTGGCAGGTCAAGCGGGGAGCTCTTGGGACACCGAAAGTCAGGGGCTGGGGCGAGAGCAGCGAAGCCATGCAGCGAGGTGACGTCCCTCCTCGATAAACCCATCAGCGGAGCCTGGACTGCAGCAATCGGGGTTACCATGGCAACGTGCTCTTGTGTGTACACAAGGTGGGGAGGCACTGCATACCCTGGTGTCGACACTGTTGTCGTGGTCGACGTATCTGGACCATGTGTAACTGGCCTGGATCCACACGCTAGGTGTTGGAGCAGCCCCCAAATGCTCGGTGTCCCCTGGAGCCCAAGCGAGTAACAGACCTGCCCGAGATCGTCACCTGTAGCAAGCATACCTGAAAAAGGAAAAGTAGTCGGGTTAATGGGGGGGGGAGGGGGGGGGGGGGAGGTCGTTCCCGCTCGCCTGGGGGAGAAAGTTCCCATCCCGAGCGGACGGAAGACCCCAAGAACAACTGAATGCCTGGGTGTCGCACTCCCTCCTCTACACTTGACTGATCGAGGGAAGCAGCTACAGTTTCCTGGGCCAACCTTACCTCCAACCAATTTTCATGTCCAAACCTACCACTAGATGTCGGTAAGTCCGGACAAGAAAATCGGTGGAAGAATACACAACCAAAAGGGCAGCAAATCAAAACAACAACTAATGTAGAGTCGAAAACTTTATAGAAACGGTAAAGGGGGACCCTCTTGGGAAACCAGGGGGTTAGTTTACAGTTTAGTTGGCCAGGCTGGGCAACACCTTTTGCCAGGCCCATAATCCCTCCGCCAAGCTAAGTAGTTCCGTGACCCGACCCAGCCGCACAACAACCAAATCCATCCGCACAGGTAAGTAGTCCCTTTGACCTGGAAGACCTACCACAACCTGCGAGGCCCGACCACTCAAAACAGTCAACATGGCGTCGCCATCTACTCATCCGTCTCACGTTGCTTTTGCTGATGCTAACCTGGTTAAGTTTTCAGACTTGATCAAGTTCTGTAACGATATTGACGTGTTACGTTCATTCCTTTTTAAAAGTGGCCTTTTAGGCGATTTAAGTGGTCAATGTGAACACTCCAAATAGGGAACAATGAGCCTCGTGAAACAGGAAGACAGTTATGTGCCCTAAGTCGGGTTAGTGTGGTTCATTTGGTTGGGTCACACCCTTAGTTATCATACTGCTTACCTACATAAGAAATATTACCAGTTATTGACTGACTGACCCGTCACTCTACTGTTAGCGACCTAGCCTAACGAACCCACCTAACCTGACTTAGGGTGCCATGAACTGACCTGACCAGAGGGCTTTGCCCCCCTGTATGGTAATTTTGGTTGTGACCTAACTCAACAGACCAACCTAATCTGACTTAGGACACGTGCCCCAACCTGGACCCCCCCCGTACAGTAGCAAAGGTTGTGACCTGACCAAACGAACCAACCTAACCTGACTTAGGGCGTGGGCCCTTACCTGGGCAGGGGGGGTTAGCCCTCCTGGACTCCCCCAAGCTGGTAACAATGGTTGTGACCAAACCAAACAAACCTACCTAGCCTGACTTAGGGCGTGGTTATAAACTGTCTGACCATTCTGGTCCTTTTGACTAGGACGGCGTGCATCGGCTGTTCGGTTTGAACGCCGACGTCACGTGTTTCTTGCGGTTGTTGGGTGCCACGGGACAAAGAACGGATTTTCCTTGGCATTGACTCTGCTTTATATATAACGGATAGGTGCGTTTGATGAGTTCCGGGAATGCTTTGAATGGGCAAACGCTTTTATTGAAGTGACGTTTTTCGATACAGTACATTGAAATATAGGAGGGTTTTTTTTTTTACTGTACTGCTCCTTGGCAAAACATCACGTTTTAAGAAACCCCCATGTTGATTCAATAGTGTTAATGTGTACTTTTTTGTCAGTTGGATCGACGAAATGTAAAGAATGATTAACAGCTATCTAAATGTTCTTTAAAATGCTGACTAAATGTAGTGTATGATTTCCAAGTCTGAAATGATAAAGGAATCGAGGTGAATGTTTTCGATAAGGATGGAAAGTGGTTTCGGCCGATCGGTCCTGAACAATTTGGATAAACGTGTCCTTTGTTTCGCTGTCAATTCCGCCCAAGAACAATCAACACGTCTGCCTTTGTGGTATTTCCGTTTGCCAAACTTGGATTCGTCGATTTCGACAATGTGCACTGGTCCGCCGATTTTGCGGTTATCTAGAAACCAAAACATCGACACAGACGTCACGGCAAAAATTGTACCAGTCCACCATTGTATTAGGTGAACCCATTTTCAACGTCATTTGCATGAACGTCTGGGTTAGTTCGTGAATCCAACCATAAATCAGCTGCAGAATCGTACCGTAATCCAGATGAGATTGGGAGAAGAACAAACCTTTTCGTACACGTTCTAAAGGAACATCGGCACACAAAACTGTCTTCTTCTTTCATGAGGCTCATTGTTCTCTCTGCAATGCATTGACCACTATAATCACCTAAAAGGCAACTGTTGAACAGGAATGAACGCATTATGTCGATATCATCGCATAACTTGATCAAGTCCGAAAAGTTTCCATTAAAATGAAAGAGCAGTGGGGCAGAGCACTTCGTACATTACTTAGGAGGTAAAAGGTAGAGCACTTACTCAGTATATGAGTAATATTATCACTATGCGACCGACACATTGGGCCCCTCATTGTCTACACTACTACACTACCAATAGAAGTTTGTACGCCAGCGGCCAGTGAGCAGTTCCAATAATATTTTCGCTCCACCACCAACATGGACAGAAGTTTTCATCCATATGTGTCTAATTCGTCCATCTTTCAATTGGAAATGTATCTTTATGAAATAATATAATCTTATGCAAAATATTAGAGCATAAAAGCATTTTTCTATTGAAATATTCAGATTTACATATATTCCTTGGTATCGTGTTCGGAAGCAGTGTTACATATTCTTGTAAAGTAAGTAGTCTTCGAAGCTTTTAGCTAAAACTGTTTTGGAAATTAAAAAAATTGAAGAATTTTGTAAAGGAACAACACAAACCTTGATATTTAATTTATCTAAGATAATACTGAATAATAGTAAAGAAATGCACGTGCCATTATTGAATAAAACAGAGAAATTGACCAAGTTAGTTTTAATACGTATGTGCATACATACTGGGTACCTATAGGATACATATCCATAAGAGACGAAAATACGTATATAGTACCCGTGATCAACGGAATTAATGATATTGCATCTGGTCAGCATCTTTAGAGCATATTAAGAAGTTCGTTTTAGATTCGGCAAGCCTTGTGCTGACACGGGCTCTTGCTCTTTGGCAGCCTTTAAGCCATAAGGTCTATAGCAATGCCATTTCATCAAGAAGTGGCAGAACGTCTGAGGGGGAAGGGGCTTGGGTTGTTAACGTACTGGTGGCCATGAAGCCATCCCTCAAAGCGAAAAGCGTACAGCCTGAATTGCTGCCTTAGGAAAATAATATCAACAATGGTTTGAGGTGTATTAGGTACCTCAAAGCAGACGAGTATCTAGTAAAGGGTTGAAGATCCCTTCGTGGAAATGTACCTTAAATGCCCAATGAGCCTTTGCTCCCTAGTGAAATGGCAGCCAGCTTTCATTGCTTTGGGATGCCAGTGAAAGAAAATAACAGCATCATTACTGCTTGTATGATGTGAGTCACAAAATGGCTGGAGCTGCGGATTGCTGCCCCATTTCCCATCTTGTTACATATAAAAAAGTAGATAAATAAATACTAGGAGGAAATACGAAATCTTGTTGAAAGCGCTTGGATTTGGTACATTTTGGTAGAAAAAGAAACACTTAAAATATAATTTAGACAATATCTTTTTATAAATAATGAAATATAAACGCTTGTTACTTAAAATTATTTAAATGGTTACTGCAATGAGTTATCATTGTGTTGCTAAGAATATTACTCTATATTTTTAATATTATTATAATAACAATATAACAGCGAAACAGCAGTACAAACCAAGAACAATTCTTGACGATCTGTCTCGTGTCGGGGCGTTTGCGAAGTTGAGTTGAATCTAAAATTTAGGCCAAAAGCCAAGCACTGGGGACCTGTGAGGACATTCAGAGCTGAAATAGAAATTGACAGTAAAAGGTTTGAAAGGGGTAACAGGAGCAAAACCTCGCAGTTGCAGTATGAACAAGTGTTAGGAGAGGGTGGAAAGTAAGATGAAGGAAGAATATATGAAAGGAGGTACGGTACAGTAAAAGGAACGGAAAAGTTGCAACTAGGGGTCGAAGACACGCTGCAAAAAACCTTAAGTAATACCTACAGTGCATCGCATGAGGTCCACTAATGGCGGTCAGTCGAGTGATGTGGGTCGTAGCAGAGATGGAGAGTGTGTTCTCCACCAAGTGAAAATTTTATCGAGTACTATATCATTATATCACAACTAAAACGACGGTAATTTAACGAGGCCCTTCTAGACTCACCAGAGTAAAATAATTCAGCAGAATCTCTCTCTCTCTCTCTCTCTCTCTCTTAGGATGCACAGCTATACACAACAGCCTAAACAAAGGATTTAGTTGGACAACTCACGGCTTGGGATGACATGATTCATTCTTACCAGCAATGGAAGTTTTTATTTCTTTCTTTTTTACCCAAGACGTCATTATGCTTATAATAATAATAATGTTATCGTCATTTAACCGCTTTTGTTTGTATGTTCGCGCGACTGCTATAATAAAAAGTAAAACCTTGAAAAAAGGAAATAGTTTGTCTCGCCTCTCTCTCACAGCAACGTTTCCATGTCTCTAGACCTATACTGCTCTCGAGGTGGTGGTGATGAGCAAGTTTCCCGCTCAACACACTCCAAGCCTCCAACACCTCGCAATTAGCCAATAGAATTGGCAGATTTAAAAATGGACGGTTTTGATTGGCTACCGAGTAGGTATCAATTAGCCAATAGAATTGGCAGATTTAAAAATGGACGGTTTTGATTGGCTACCGAGTAGGTATCAGGTATCCAATTGCTTTCAATTCCAGAAACTGACTCGGGATAAGGATTTTCAGTAGAACGCAAAATAGATAAGGTGATATTTAACGTAAGGCAAATAATCGAGATTTAAAGAACGAAGAGTGAATAGAAACACTGTAGAAATATTTTGTCGAGAGGCGGCGCCCTGTTCAGTTGTAATCCATAAAGGATTTTATATCCATGCAATTTTGACATCTACGACAGAGCTTTCCTCTACTGACTGATGCTAGTTGGGTCATCTTCCTCTACTGGTACAAAAAAAAAATGTCTCCTGAAAGATATATTTTGGTTAACCAATACATATGGCAATATAAAAAAAATAGTAAGCAACAAATTATATTTTGGTTAGCCAATACATATTTCTTTTCAAATAGATTAAGTGAAGAAGTAAACGATGTCAATTAGTTTGTGACATTCCTTTGTTGAATATGTCCACACTCAAGAATAGAATCGAATAGCATATAAAAGTTAGGCCAAAGGCCAAGCAACTGGGACCGAAGAGGTCATTCAGCGCTGAAACGGAAATTGACAGTAAAACGTTTGATAGGTGTCGCAGGAGGAAAACCTTGGGTGGTTGCACTATAAATCAATTGTTAGAAGAGGATGGAGAGTAAGATGAAAGAGAATACCAAAGGAGGCACAGCAAAAGGAACGGAAGGTATATCCCCCCATACGGGGCCACACTCAAGGGACACTACACAATTCCACAGGCTTAAGTATACCAAATCTGTCATCGTTAAGTTACTGTATGAACTATTGCAACCACGAGATTTTTGTTTCCGTGTGATTTTTTTTTTTTTTTTTTTTACTGATTTCATGAGCAATGAAAGGGTAAAACTGTTCAGAGGCCTTTCCTTTTTAGAGATGGCAATTTAGGATCTCCATTTTTATCCTATTGAACCAGAATACCTGTGGCTTTTGCAGTATCGGTATTATTGTTTTTTATCTTAACATTCTGGAGGCCAGTTGGAAATTTCTATATTTAATTATTACTTGATTTTATATATTACAAGCTCTGTCATATGAAAACAGTAAATTCTCTAAAAAAAAAAAATATGATGTCTGTTCTGTTTAAAACATGGTTTTATAGAAATTTTAATTCTAATCGTTTTAGGTGCCTCAGGAGAGATCACTATTCCTCTGTATGCACGGAATAAAGTGCCACCAAACATTCCACTCTCTGAAGGCACTATAGACAGCGGTCATCAGTGAGGTCATGACAAAGTTTGTTGAAAGGCTAAACGTTACAAATGGAACCCACATCGGCCCAACAAGGATCTCGACCCTTGTTCGCGCACTAATGTGTAGAGGAGCAATTGTACTGAAACTGCACCGGATCTTTTTTTATGCTCTTGATAAGCCCAAGCCCTTTCAGTATCGAAAACAGGAAATTCACCAAAACCAGTTGTAAGAGGATATGAACAAGTAAATCAATTTGCTGGGCCTGAATAAGCAACATTAGAGATTATTCCAAGAGAAATATATTTCACTGATTGAACTACTAACTGTTCAGTTCGATGAAATTGGCATATTTATTTGCGCTAACTACTAAAATGCCTTTTATATATGGAGAGCGAAGAGATTTAAGGATGTCACCTTGCTGGGAAGAGATGTCCCTTTGGTCAAACTGCCATATCAGACACTCCAAACCTCTATAGCAGCTAGGGGTTCCCATGCTTTTCTTATAGTACGACCCCATTCAGCCCTTCCACCTGTTCAGTGTGACCCCCAATAAAATATATATATATATATATAAAAGCAATTATTATTCATAATTTTTTTTTCTTAATGAGACTACTACTGTTACTCTACCAAACGTGGAATTTAACATGATACCTCGTATCCTCTGCTTTGATGTTTTGTACACCCATTCCCTGGGGGTACCTCAGCGACCCCATGACCTGTCTATGACCTCACATAATGGGGTTCCGACCCCTGATTTGGGAACCCCTGCTCTATAGGGTAGTGGCCGAGGCCAAATAATTGTGGACCACCCCAACCGGAGGTAGAATAATTTAATATTGGTATAATCTTGTTCGTCTTGATATATACTTTCATAAAACGTATGGTGCGGTGAGATAACTGGTGCACATCATGGTTAATTAACTTTTTTTTTGGCGGGAAATTAAAAAAAAAAATTTGGTTTCGTGTTTTTGTTTTTGGTGATATAAACAACATAAACAAATGGACTTATTTTGTTAGTATAGACATGTTCCTACACATTCGAGCAAATTTGGGCTGGGCAAAGTTAATGGGTTCATGGGAGCCAAAATTTTGACCTTTTTCCAATTGTTCTCAAGATTTTACCTATCTTTTCGTCTTTCATGATAACTATTTGGTATAGCTATTTATAAGTTGTCTCATTTGAAAGGTGTGAATGTCTACTGTAAGAGAAAATATAGTTTGTTATGGTTAAAGTTGCAGCCCACGTTTCCTTGTTTACGGCGACATTAAATATTTGACTAAGAGAAATATTTTGACCGCATAACGGAAAGCTTTAATGGTCATTTGACATGAAAAGGGGTGCTCAGTTAAGAAGAAATATTGTCAGCCTGTGACTTAATTCCTACTTAAGAATAATGTAAACAATCTCTCTCCACATCCAATTCAGCTTCGTCATCCTGGCCTTCACTGTTCTGATTTCTGCTGCCTGTACATTGACATAAGGCAATGCATCCAAGCCCAGTGAAGTCACAGAGACAGCGTCGTCCATTAGTGCAGCTGTCATCTTTGAAGTAGAGGTGTGTCAAATCTCGAAGCTCGACTGGGGCAGACTCCTGTGTGTACATTGTGGGGGCAATTCCACCATTTCCACAAGCTGACCAACCTCGCTGGATTGGTGAAACCACCTCTAGGTTCGATATGTGGCCTTCACACTAAAGCTTGCATTGATATTTGGCTCTTAGAGCATGTTGCTCTAAGGCATCCTCTGTTGTTGGAAACACCTTGGCTGGTTTGTCTGTTGTGGTTGCAAACAGATACTGAAAGCCATATAGAGTCAATGCCTTTTCTTTTCTTTCCATACATCAGCAGTGTGAATTTTCTTGCCAACTTCCGACACACGTTATCCTCTATGCACAACAGACTGTCCAAATTCTTGAGGAGAGTTGAGTAAGTAGTCTCCTTATCAATTGTATTTGAGGAACAAGTGGTTTCGCAGCCTGTTTAATGCACAGATGGCAGGAAGACACTCACAAACGTCTGACCCAAGCTTCTTTACAATCTCATTTACTGGAATGTGCTGTTCTTTCCCAGAATGTCCTTTGTTATGTATACTTGATGAGCAAGTAACCCTTTGCTATAATTGTATGCCAGTGTCACCAAGACATTTGTGTCGTCACAGCGAATGATGAACCTTTTCTGATCACTGGACAGACTGACAGCATGAGTGACAATCCAAGTATCAGCCTCCTCCTGATTACTGTGTAGCACATCACATTCTGACACACTGGACTCTAACAACCACGACAAGATTCCCAATGCTGAATCCTCCTGCAAGGACAACTGATTTCCCCTCTGGTAATTGCTCCTGTGTATGGTTCAACACATACTGAGATAGAAAATCTGCAAGACTGGCTTTGTTTCCTCCAGCTTTTAAAAATTGCTAGTAATTCGAAACTAGACTGTTCCCCTGAATGTGATGAGTTTGTGTTGAACTAGTTCCACCTCATCGTTGTCTTTCTAATCCTTTGATTGAGGTTCTCATATCATATTGGTCAAAGACAACAGTAACACTGCCTATATCCAAGTTTGGGTCTTTCAAGAGATGGATCAGTTGTTTCAGGATTACTATTGCCAAATCCTCAAATGTTCTGAAATGGTTTTCGTTAAGTCCTTGTAGCATTGCCATTCCATCTGTGATGTAAGCCGATGACGAAGTTATAAGCATCACTGGGGGTTGTGGTAACTCCATCAGGTCATCTTGGCAGATCTCTAGTTTAGCTGATAGATCAGACTTTGCTGTTTTCCTCATGGATCCATCATCATGAAACAGTGATTGTGAAATGCAGCCAGTTCTTGAGTCAGTACCAATTTTAGATCTGTGTTTCTGCTCTGGGGGACTGCCAAAAGACGTTGAAACAACACCTCGGAGTCCATGAGAACCTTCTGCTTTTTGTCATAAGTGAGTGTTTTCTTCATATCAGAAAATGTCACTGTAGCACTTCTCCTCAGTGGCTCCCAGAAACTCTTTGATGCCTCATCTAGTTGGTCTCGGATGAAGTCATTGCAAATGGATTGTCCTTTCTCTGGTATCCCTATGAGTGACTTCTCCACTTCTCTGGATGCTACTTGGCCAGTAGTAATGTTCACCAATAACTGTGACACATTGTCGAGATCAAATGGGTTCTGACACTGATTGAAAATGTACGCCTTGATGCAATTTACATCCTCTTGTAATCGAGAATGCCCCAACTCATTGTGAAACTTATCACTGGACACACCCTGGCACACTTCTTTAAATGCTTCTGAATATTCACTAGCGACATGCCGTGTCAGCATCCATCTCAGAAGGGCTCCTGTCTGAAAAGTGAATCCAATAATTCCTCCCTGACCCATGGCCTCACAATTAATAGATTGTTCAAGTGCTTGATCTCCTGGGACAGAGTTGAAGTTCCTGTTGCCTGACCACTGCACAATGCACCCTCCATTCATCAGTTGTTGAAATATGTTTGGTTCTGTTGTGGCTAACTGTTTCATCTCGAAAACATACATTGGAGTGTAGTGGTTGTAGTTCACACGGCCTGCAAGGATAAAGTATGGAACAGCTTCCATTACAGCATCCAAGTGCGTCAAGAAATTGGCTTTTCTCAGCTTTGAACAGTTTAAGCAGATTTCCACAGTCTAAGAATTGATACCAATATGCAAAAGTTGCTGAGTATTCAAAGCCAGACTTCTGAAACAGAGCTAATGTTTGTAGTACAGAGTGGGGTATCTTCTCGTTCTTGGCAAATGGCAGCACAGTTGGTAGGGTCTCTCGAAGAAAGGGCTGTCTCAAGTTCATGTAGTCCTTGAAGTGTATAGTCATCCAAGGTTGATAATTCTTTTGGGCAAATACTTCAGTGGATGTGAAATACATGTGCAACAGTACTTCACGAATTAAGTGGATGCTTCTTATTCCACTTGCATACTGTTTACCTTGAAGCATTTTATTGGCTGTTGCTAATGCATAAACATCAGGGCACACAAGGATGTTCAGAAGCCTGCCATCTCCAAATAACTTGCCAATGCTGGCAATGTATGCCATTATGAGGTGCATACCCCCATTGCATTGTTACTTTCCCAAATAGAGGTTCTGGCTTGCTCCATGAAATCTGTTGAGCTTTGCTGTATTGGCTAGATCAGCAGTTACAAGTATGTGACCCTGTCCTAATGCCCCAGCTATTCGCATGAATATGAGCAAAATCGTATAGATGGTTGGGAAGTCGGAGGCTGGTGCATTGCAACCGCAGGAAGTACAGCTGTGCTTACAAGCGAATTGAAGCCACTCTATTTTGGGATCCTTTAGCCCTCATCTACACAGCCACATGTCACACCCCAAATCAAATCTGTCATGCTAAGCTTGATAGTGAACTAATTTCTTTCCTCTTGGTCCACTGATGAGAATGCTATGGTGTATTTTGGCTTTTTAGGTGGCTTTCTGTACCATTGAATGTTGTCCTCTGCATGGTCGGTTGAATCAAGTGATTTCCGTTTCATGCAAGGGGTTGAATATCTCCTCAGCAACAAGTGAGCATTGGTACAACACAACCACCATTGAGTGGGTTGTTAGCTTTCCATCAACTGTTTCTTCATTTCTATCAAAATTGTCGATAGCAGCATCAACAATCGCGCCAGGGTTTTCATCAACCATCTTTGACATGCCTGGTGGAATGTACACATCAGAAGGACAAGAAAGTTGGTTCACAGCTACTGACGTGGTGAACTTCCTCACTTCATCATAGTTGATAGAAAATCCTAGTGAACTTAGAATCTCTATGAGGTCCTTACTTCCGATACATTTGGACTCCAAGGCCGAGGGTGATTGGAATGTGGATTTTACGAGAGAGAGAAATGATACTATGACATATCCCCAGCATCCTCATGTCACCATAATTGTCAGAATCTAGAGCTTTGTTAAAATACTGTTTTGATCTACACCATGACACAAACTTGTACAATGTTTCAGGAATAAAGAATTTGCATTGCTTGACATTTAAATGTTTACTGGGTATGTAATGACTTGAATTGAAAGTTATACCAGAGGCTGAATCTCACAGTATTCCAGCAGCTTTATGTAGGATGGTATCTTCATCCTCTTCACTTGAACTGCTTCAGTACTCTGAGAACATCCGAAATCATACCCTCCTTGATCATTGATGTGGGCACTCGGTGCTGCAAACTTTTTCAGTGCATCACCGACAGTGACTGCGCTTGAGCAAACAAGGTCTGTTCTCCCCTCTTGTGAGATACACAGCACATGATCACCAAACATTTTTTTAAGTTTTTATTTCAACTTCCATGATGGATATACGTAAAACTTTTGTGGCATTTGACTGATACCAGACTGCTCACTAAGTAATTCTAAGAATCTTCCATGCAATGAGGATAATGTGATAATCTCTTGCAATTTAGAAAGCACTGTACTTCGGATCTCGCTGCTCAAACAAAACAAAGCACTGTCATAAATGTTTGCAGTGTTGTGCTGCTCTCAAGCTGAGTTGATATATTTTCTGTGAGAAATGTACATGCTGTAACAAACCTTGTGATATTTTGCATCACATGCATATAAATCAGGGAATGCCAACACGCGCATTTGAACGACCTCATCACATCTTTCTGATACTGCTGCTAGGACACGATCATGAGTCGTGGATCCATCACCAACTGAAATGTTTGTTAGCCTTGCCTTGCGTTTATTTGTTTCTTTACACTTTTTACTCCTCTTCTTGGGCGGTTCAGTGTTGGTATCCATGTCTCCTTTTCTCATTGGAGGAAATGAACAGGAGCCCAACATGGCAAAAGCAGTACCACTATGTCTTAAAAAAAGAAAATAATTAAACTCACCATGGGTTGCAACTTTAGCCATAACAAAATATATATTTCCTTAAAGTAGACATTCACACCTTTCAAATGAGATCACTTATAAGAGCTATACCAAATAGTAGTTATCATGTAAAACAAAATGATAGGTATAATTTCGAAATAAATTGCAAAAAGGGTCAAAATTTTGTCCCCCATGAATGCAGTGTACAATGAACTTTGACCACTCAAATGTGTAGGCATATGTCTAAGCTACCAAAAAAAGACCATATGATCAAGAATATTTTATGTTTATGCTGTTCATTTAACCAAAAACCGAACACAAAACCAGTTTTTTTTTTTTTTTGCTTTTCTGCAAAAAGGGTGGTTAATTAACCATGGAGTGCACCAGTTATCTCGCCAAACCATACATTTTCTGAAAGTAGACATCAAGACGAACAAAATGATACCAAAATCAAATGGTTGTACCTCCACATAGGGGTATCTCTTAAAATACTAGTCCCTTTTTTGAGTCTCGGTCATTACCCTACTATAGTGCATTTTCTTTTCTAAGATCGCTGTGGTGTGGCTTGCACAGATATCATATGTTGCCAATTTTCCTGCTATGGTAATCATTAGCTTCATTGAGTCTATTGAAATAGTTCTAATTTCTTGAAATGTGGTTCTTTGTTTGCATCAGATATTTTGAATATATCTTATTTCGTATATTCTTTGTTAAAACCTCTGTTTCAGTAATGAAAATGAAGATATGGCATATTTTTTCCCCGGCGATGCCAGATCTGAGTTTAAGGGACCTACGATTTTTAAGAGGATTTAAAAGGTCATGGCCAATATCATTAAAGGATACTCGCTCTCGATCACCCACTGTGATAAGTATGGACAGCCCAGCCTAAGTGACTCCCGTAAACGTCTTCACCCACCACCTGAGGCCAAGGAAATAGTCAATAAGTTCCTGAAATACTTCCTTTTATAAAAACATCATGAAGGTCCTGTAACTGAAGTTTAGAAGGCTATCCAGAGAACATCTGAAGCAACAAAAGTGTCAGAAATGACTATTCGTAGACTTGACAAGGAAGCAAGAGAGGCGGAAAATATAGTAGAATCTCTAGTGTTACAAAAAAAAAAGGGAAAGTGAGTCCTGTGACTGACTTGGAAGATTTTAATGAAAATGTTATGAAAAGAAGGAATGAGCGGTTGTCTTTTCTAAGGGCATAATAGATCGATTGACTTATGAATCTAAGTCTCAAGTCCAAACACCGGAGCCAACAGACCATTCAGCGTATCTGTAATTATAGAAATAGAAAGAAGGAAAAGCTAAATATAATCGGGAATGAAAAAAAAAAAGTTAACAGGGAAGAAGCAAACCCTTTCCCTCGACTCTCAAGGTCTAAAGCGAATCCTCCTAAGGAGGATTATATCTGCAGGAAGCATTTAATGGGACTTACATACCCATAGATATGACAACTCTGCTTTTTCTACCTGGCCCCACCAGAGCGATCTTAGAAAAGTAAACGCACTATAGATGTTGGATATCTTTGGTACAAGTCCCGAATGACACTGGTGTAAACAAATTGGTGACAGTACAGCATTGAATCACTATTGTAGACAGTAGAATGGCCTCTTTTGGGTTACAGGAAAGCCATGACCTGGCTGATATCATTGAAGCCCATCACCAAGAAGCTGGAACTACACAAACGATACAACTTTGGGATTACCTAAGCCTCGTTTCTAATGACTGGGATAGAGAATATTAATAGATAGTTTACATCATTCAAATGGCCTCTTTTGGGTTACAGGAAAGCCATGACCTGGCTGATGTCATTGAAGCCCATCACCAAGAAGCTGGAACTACACAAACGATACAACTTTGGGATTACCTAAGCCTCGTTTCTAATGACTGAGATAGAGAATATTAATAGATAGTTTAGATCATTCCCAACTATACCACCCATTCTACAGAGAATCCTCTAATGCAAGTATCCACAAGAATAAACATGCCAAGTCCTTAAATAAGTGTCTCAATGCTGATGCTAAAACTTGCATCTACACTGTGTGACATCCTTATGAAATTCCATACTGAACTGTGCTGCCGTCATGTTCACTTTCCAAAACCTTTTTAAAAATTGGCACCTATGCATTGCATCGCGTTGGTGTGAACAGTCTGTGGAGTAAGCTACATAAACAGCTTGTGGAAATTACTGATCTATAGCAGTATTCTTTGGAGCAGCCTGTTCTCCTTTTTTGCTAAATCAAACTATCCATCATAATTGGGTCAAACACAAGGACTTGTTCATGCATTCACAGAAGGACTGCTTTTATGCAGACCCCCACAAATCAACCGAAACCCTCTTGGTGGGGTTTCCTAAACCAAAGTCATTATAAATGACATAAACATACCTTTAAGATGTATGTATGACATAAAACTGTTGGGGCTGTCTTGGGAATCAAAGGAAGATCAGCTCTACGTAATAAATCAACAGAGAGATCCTGTCTTATCTAAACACTAGTTCAGCTCAATCATGTCCACAGTGGTAGTGATACTGCTACATACTATTTATGTTACTACTGTCCATTCTGACCATTCTGTGAATGACAGTTAGTTAAGAATGTTGAACATGGAAATCACTGCAATACTGTGGGATGAAGATGGCCAATTCTCATGCAGTTGCACAATAAAGTACCTTTTTTCTGAAATCACTATTAAGGCATACATAACTAAGGGAGGTTCAACTTGCACATTGAGAGGTCATAGCCCAGCACTGAAGTGCCATGTCAAGAGCTACAAGAAATAATTGTTAGTTTGACCATGCACAATAATTTTTCCCTAGCTATGTCCCAATACCAGCAAAGAGCGACTCATAGGTGGCAGTCCACTGGTACTCTAAAGCCCTTTCCACATGAGGAGCCAATGCATGGCGGGGCAGACAACTGTTACCAATTTTGTGGGTGGATGGTGATCACGAGTGGGGTCACGTCATAGGTTTGTCTGCCTGTGCCTACTGCATGCCTTGGACTGCTTGATCTGGTAATACTGTTTAAAAGCGAGAGAATTACAGGCAAATCCGAGTTCCCGTCGTGTCATCCCCCCCTTTGTGGAAGGGGCTTAAAACTAAAGCAACTGAATCTAGTAATCAACCGACAAAAAGAGATGTAAACAAAATGGCTCAGGGTTGTACTCAAAAAGCATACCACTAATTTTGTTAAGTGCAGCCATTCTACTGATCACACCGTGATGACTCCATGTCCAGTGTATAGTACAAAGGAAACCGTTATGACTTGCCTGCCTGGGAGGTAATGGCTACGCACCCGGCCACCACACACATGGTCTTTGTCCCTGGCAACTGGTGCAGCCTCACATGAACCAAGCAATGAAGTCCGATTGATTAGTTGTCTTCTCTTAAGACCTACAATACACTGTCACATACGCTCTGAAGCAATTTGGTCTGTACGTTCATGTGCAAGGATGACTGGCTACTCTGTAAAGGCAGTATACAATATGGAAACTTTAGGTCTCAATACAATGTATCCAGTTTATGTAGCACAATGTTATCCATTGAGAGGTCTTATGGCCTATCCACACTAGCAGGCATGCCCGTCGGGCACTTAGCAGTTTATGATTTCTCTTTCACTTCTGAAGCAGTGTTACGAGACAATCGTATCGTTCTGGCTAAATGGCAGTGCCCGCTAGTGTGGACAGGGCCTTAGTGTCTAACGCAGTCATAAACTGCATTTACACTACAATTCAACATCACTTATGACTACCCTGGAACAATTATTCTAGAAACTGTCAAATGCACCTTTCAGGAGAGGATTCAAGATGCTGGTTTCAATGACAACATCGTAGTAGCTGATGCAGTGAAGAGAGTTTGTGGTGCATTACCATCACCCCTAAACAATATTCTAGGTTAAGACTTTGTCGATGATATTCATTTTTCAAGACATCAGCGAGTTAGATAATAACTTGCTTGTTGATGGATCCAGACACACAGTTTCGTTACCCCCTAGGAATAGGCAGTTTCTACAAGTGCCTCATAGGCCCAGTGAAGTCACGCATCCTTGAGGTCACCTAGGAAAGTTAACCTCGCATTAAACTTACAGCAATGGTTTCTAAACTGATATTTTAACAATCACCTTAGTCATAAGTCGGGAGGATGAACATGAGAATCCTTCAACACCCAACTAGTTGTTTCAGGGCGAGCTTTTCACTTCGTCGCTTCTTTTGTACTTATTATGAAAGTAACTTATTAGGCCAAAAATAAGACATATCAGTCCCTATCAGAAGTGTACAGAAGCCTTAAACTTGCTGTCATTCGATCAGTGATGAACGCACGGGGCGAGGCGCTCTCATCCAACCCTGAATTTTGAACGTATAATTCTCAGGTCATGCTTGAGACTAAATTTTGAGTATATTTCTTGGAAAATACTTATATCTCTTGGAAAATACGTTATAACAAAAGTTAGTTTGTCGCTCCAAATATCTTTTCTTGAATATTTAGCTGCACGTCTAATAAACATGTATTTCATTAAGTCAAAAGGGCCTCTTACTTCTGGAAAAGTTAACTGCCTTGATTACTCTGGCTGCAAAGCCGTTTCTGCTCAAAAGAAATGAATTGAAGAGGATCCAATACTTAACTACGTTAGGTGTTATGCGAGCGCCTATATCAGACGAAATTATATCACAATTGCCTTCTTTCTTACTGCATTTATTACTTGCAAAGACTTTTGCATTAAGTTGAGGAGATCGCTTGCAATTATACCGCAAAAAATTGCTGCCATTTTAAGTAATGAGACTTCTCCTTCATAACTTCATCCTTGTGTTCATTTTATGTGGCGCCAATAGTTTTTTCTATGGAGAACTCTACTTTTTCATTTTCAGTTCAGTAATTACTTACAAATATTTTCTTATGGGCGACATTCAAAGCAAGTTCAAAACCTTAAAATTTTTCAAACACTAGAATAAAAGAACATTGCAAACTTTCAATTGTTTGATTAAACAGTATTCAAGCAATACATAACTAGTAATTTATACCCGTAATTGTTGACAAAAACCATGCGAAATTACATTCACTTTTATTTACCGTATAAAAGAATACAAAGTGTAATTCAACATGACATTTTGGTTAAAAATGGGTTCTTTGTTCATAAAAGAATACTTACATCATATAAGAACCCAATAAAACACCTAAATCTACAATAATTATCACAGTTGCATATAGCTATACATCTTAAAAGTTTAAACAATTTCATAATCAATTCAATATCTAGAAATATAAGAACGGACTAAAAAAGCCTGGTCCCATGATAAAAAATGTTACAGTAAGACATCAAAATGAAAAAAAAAATGAGTTAAACAATAAAATACAATAAAAATAGACTACAATCCTCACTCTATTGGCACTAGAGAGAAGAAGAGATTTGTGTTTCATTGGAGATGAAGCTTCTCCGTGAGGATTAATAACCACGATTTGGCAGCGGGACAAACAACAGTATTGATGAGACAAAAAGTATCTTATGTACCATTCCTGGAATTGTCAAAAAACTTATCTCTAACTACAGCACAAAGGATTCTGAAACCCAGTTGAGTACTTAAAATCTTGCAGAAATAAAAATCACTCAATGATTTCCATTTGCATTCCATTAGGCCATAAAACTAGACCTACATTACAGAATGCCTTTAATGTCACCTGTGCTTCGATAAAATTGCAATCTTGAAACCAATGCTCCTGCGTTTCATTGTAACTTCAAATCTTTATTAAGATTCAGCACCTCAAAGAAGGACAAACTAGATTAGCATTTAATAAATAAAATTACCTAACCTACAACATAACAGAAAACATTGTACATTAACAAATTCACATCCCAAATCGGGACCAAAGCCTTAATTCTTGACTCCTCCAGCGCCCATCACCATTTCTCTTCAAGATTCTCCATCATCTTTGGCTGTTGAAAGGAAACGGAAAATTAGCGAAAATACCGGAATCTCAAGAGGGCTTCCAGAAAGATATGCTAATAGTTGTACAGATATTGGTCCCTACTGAAGGTTCCACAGAATGTGCGTCGGTGGGGAAGACGGAGTATAGCTTTAGAAAACTATCATCGACTTGCAAACTGTAACTTGTGTTTAATATGCTTACGAGGCGATATGGAATCACCACGAGCACTGGTGTTCAACAGTACTTGGACCCCCTGGTTTACAGGGCTTATATGTCTTTTGTTGTGGAAACATTAGATATCAAAAGGCTGCCATGACAATTGTGCTATGTGCACAAGGCACGTTTAGTTTTATGGCAACGGTAAAGAGTTTCATTTTCTTCATTTCTAAACACTATTATTCAATAAGTATGCTTGTGTTTCCCTTCTTCAAGAGGGGCGTCCGCTGTTCGGGATGCTGCTGTGGATGACGGGCCATCATTTCAGGATTGGTAAGCAACTGATGTAGATAATCGGGGTTGATAGGAGGGTCTTGAGGTACATTAGGTCTGCGATTTCGGAGTGTATCCACTTGCTTATTGTGGGGCATCTTGTCCTTATCTTGTGTTACTCCAGGTGGGATGGCTGGCTGTATCTGTTTGCTCAAAAGATTTGGGTCAGACAATCTTGACATCAATTCGTAAAACCTTGCATGACTCAAGTGAGATTTGAGACGGTACAACAGGTAAACATCGCCAATTTTGCAGTTTTTAGAGACATTCAAAATAACTTCCCTTGCTTTATTTTCAGAGTGGATTGGCTTTGCAAATCTCAAAAGGTAAGTCCTCATACATGGTAACCACATCGAAAACAAGAACACTATATAACAGCAGGTGACGAAGGAGAGGAAAATCAGCCAGAGCCACAGTACCAAGAATAGTTTCTCATATAACTCCATGATGGTGAGATGGCAACCAAACTTCTCAATACGTTTGTTCACTAGCTGATTTTCATTAGAGAGCTCACAGGACGCAAAGGGAGGGAACATCTGAGACATGTAGTCTGAGAATGTTTGAGGGTCTCTTTCGAATGGGTAGGCCTTGAAGCCGTATTGAAGGAACCTGCCTTGAAGTATGAAATCCAGATATTGCATTGCAAAAATATCAACTGCCAGGGACAAAATATTGACTGCAAGAAACTTCCAGTAAAGTCCATTGTGCGTCTTGAGGTTGAACAAAATATATCTAGCTGCTCTTTCCACCAACTCCTTTTCAGCCTGGTCGTATCGGTGGGCATTTGCTGCAAGATCTTCCAAGAGCTTCTTGCATCTTGCATTGTCAAAATTTTTCGAAACTTTCCTTGGGATATAATAAATCCCAGCCAAGACCAGCAAAGACCAAGATATCCATCTGTAGAAAAGTAGATATCGCCTAGAGCCGTTATCTTCCACGTAAGGGTACGAGAGGCAGACGTTGATGTAGTCCAGTCGAACTTGAGTCTCTGCGTTGAAGTGCGACACACAAGTGATCACGTCCCGGTGGTACCTGAAAGACCAATAGGAGTTTAGACAAAACCGCACAGGACAGGACTATCTACACTAGCTGGAAACAATAAAGTACATGGAAACAATAAAGTACATGGAAACATGAATGTTAACTGACCTTGCACTTTATTTCAATGAAAATCATATCTAATTTACTGTCCAAGCCATTCTCTATATAACCAAAGACGGTGATTAACGAAAGTGACATTAGACCGGAAACACTCCCATAAATAATGTATGAATTTTTAACCGTCAATTTCGGTAAGCCAAGCAAGAAATCTCAAGAGAACTTTGCTTTTCTCAAAATACAGTTAACAGTAAATGAAACTAATCAACCTTTTATAGAGGCTACTTACCATGAGTACCATACTGTAAGGAAGCCTCCCAATAACATGCAGAACGTCCATCTGTAATGCATTCGAAGAATAAGTCCATCGCACGTGGAGGCACAGATTTGATTGGCTCTACTCTTGATAACATTAAGGACACTAGCCAAGATGGAGCGGATGTCCACGCTGCCCCCTCCTACCGAAGGCATCCTCGCTCCTGAAAGAAATTATCAGTTGTAGTCACCAATATACTAAACAATATGCATTAGCAACAAAAATATGCGCGAAGACATCCATCCAGGCATAAATGTGCGTGCTAATGGCCTGGTGGAAAAATGAATGTAAAAACTTTTTAAACGTGAAACAAAAGAGGCAATACATTCTCTTTAGTGTAAACTGATCAACAATGTCAAAGATTGTGCAGTCTTGTTTATCAAGATACCCTTTACACAATATTGATGCCACGATGATTGTTTATACAGTTGGATGCAACAAAGCCACCAACCCCAACCCTCTATTATCTGCCATTTTTACTTCGAAAGATTTTTTTCTTTAATGAGAGCGATGCGCCAAAAAATAATAAGACACCAAACTCACAAGTAATTTCTTCGAAGACCAAAGCATCAGATTCAGAACGCTTAAAGTGGGCTAGTCAGTAAATATCTTGCACATAACAAATCATGACTGTACTATCTAATAATTATTCTCTGGGTAATAACCATCAACCACATCACAACGTTTCAAACTTGAGAAGATGAAAGCGGTCACACTCACTCACTCAATCGTTGTCCGAGTTCGAATGCACACTACAGCTCTCACGAGTGCGCGACGGACTAATGGTAACTACACCGGAGTAACCTTTTATCAATGCGTCGAGTTGCCAGTCACTATTATTTCAAGTACAAGACTACTGCAGAAGAATAAGTTGTGAATCGAGAAGCAGCAACGTTTCCCTCTTGAATAAAACATGAAGGCAGGGTATTTTTGGCAGCAAAATGGCGGCTAGTCACAAGTTGTAAGAGTACTAATTTGTGATAGAAGAATGCAAGGGATATTAATACCAACGTATACTGATTTACCAAAAAAATATTTGAACGTTAATGACTACAACTGCGTCTTGGGGATAGTAGACTTATTAATGCTACATAAGACTTCTTGCAAACCCATTGCTAAGGGACCCCCTTGTGAATCAACGAGCAGGATTTGGGTAAATGAGAGCCGATCTTGAAACACATTACTTCAAGATAGCGAGGTCTATTTATAAGGGTAATATAAGGGGACGAGTGGTAGAGCAAAAATGAATCTCTTTACAGCAGACTTCACACAACTTTTATCCTTTAGCTTGTAGAAGCAGCACGATCTTTATCAGCCGAGCTGTGCTCTAGTCTCCTCACGATGGACTCTCTTGACCAGTTTGCAATAGAGTACTACTACTTACCAGCTGAACCCATTGGTAATAACTTCGATAATAACTTCGAATTTAGCAGCTTCTATGCGCAGTCAGCGTCTTGAACAAAAGAACGATCTGCTATGTATAACAGTGCGCAGGCACTGAATATATATCTGACAATTGAACGGAAACCAGTGATTTTGCGAAAAAAAACGTATGACACGTCGAAGGAATACGTTTTCGTCCTGCACTACGAATTTAAAACTTGTTCGTACAAGATAAGTGGGATTAAATGAAGAGTTCCCAAAAACATACCTATCTGAAATCCATGTCACAATAATACATCAACGAACTGTCAAATAAGTATCGATTTATTTACACCCCTCAATTCGCTGTTCATTCAAATCGCTGAAAATGTTTCTGGAATACCTTAAGCACAGCCTATGAAATGTGGCCTACTTAAAATACTTCGCTTCTTATAAATTCATAGATAAAGAGAACCCTCTCAAAGTACTAAGAGCTTTCCAATTCAGACTTTCTTTCAGGGAGCAAAATTCCTAGCAATTCTCATTGCAATTCAATAAACAGTTACTTCAAATCGGCTGACGTACAGGCAAACCTCGTCACGATGCAGTCCTACAATAAAGGAACTTGGATAGCATATGGATGCATGCTACTCTTGTCCCAAATAAAAACGCAATATGCTATCATGACACTAAAAAATACGCATAAAACACACATGAAAATAATTGTTTAAAAATTTACACATATGCATTAGAACAATTCTTACAGCACAATGCTCAAATTTTAAAAATTTCTTATTTCACTCAAAATAGCTATACTATGAAAAAATTTCATAAAGGTTTAAAAAAATAAAAAATACCTCTAAAACGACAAATGAAAAGCGACACTTGAGGATACTTAGGTAAAGTGAAATAAGTTGTTACCTCTGCTATACATAAGTAGGATCACAGTATTAGAAACAAACCAGTGAGAAGACTAATTGTCAAGCGAAACACCAGCTAATGTTATCAGGGAAAACCTTTTATCTCCCTTCACCTTCCCTATCATATCTGCGAACCATATCACCATACCAGATGGTGATATCCGTATAAAATACAGAACACTTACGCATCGTGCGATGCCATGATACGTTTACGTTGTGTGTGTGTGTGTGTGTGTGTAATTTAAATCTCGGTCGAATAAAAGTGGTGAAACATACGCACTTAACTCTACTTCACTCATACATCTTTAGACCAAGAATCATACTCTCGCGCAGAGTGCGTCACTATGATAAGATCGACTCACTCGATGACGTCACTAGCTCCACAAGAGTTGTTAAACCGCACCGTGTTCTTCCCAAACTCTTCCCGCGTCCTTTTCCTACTATTCTCTGTTCCAAACTTCCATCGTGGCTGCTGTAGGTATACGGAGGCTGGTACTAAAACGGCAATGTGCTTTTCAAGTAACAGGAAGCAAGGGCAAGGGTAAACCTTTGACAACAGCAAGGACAGCCGTGAAGAAACAAGAATTTGCGATTCTACACCAAATACCTAGGGTACGATTAACGCAAGGCATCAAGTACCAAGTAACGAATTGTCTTCTTCTGTAACCTACAGGATACCTACAATATACCGTTAGCAAAGAAAAAATTCTTTTAGTTCTTTCCAGTTGGATACAATTGTGTAAAGTATAACGTTTATCTCCTGTAAAGAAATTCATTGATTCCGATATCACTCAGAAACTTCATTTACAAAGTGAAAACTGTATTTGTAACATGCCCTATGGTATTTTCAACACGCGTTCAATGCAATATGTTAAACCCTGCGCAAAAAAAAATATGCTAGTTCCAGGTGTAAACGGATATTCCAATTATAGGACAATTTAGGCCATCTGCATTGATTCTTTTTTTAAACCCTACCAGCACGGTCTTCTGGGAAATAGCAAAATATTTTTTTACAATACATCCTTTTATCACAGAGAGAGAGAGAGAGAGAGAGAGGAGAGAGAGAGAGAGAGAGAGAGAGAGTAGCTGAATGTTTTAATGATGAATGATATAAAGGCTAGAATACTATATCCTACTTGAATGACAGATGCGTGGACATACCATCGGTTCAGATCCTGTGAAGTTTCTTACTTAGAAAAATAAAATCCTACTGGCATAACTCATCACACGATAAATGCAGCAGCACGATACTAACATCATGCTGACTAAAAGGCAGAGTAACGAGAACGCAAAGCCATTATAGGCTTGACGAAAACGTTTGCGATGCTGGTGAGTCAGCCAGCCACCACAAGTCCTACAGGCAATAATGGTTCCCCTCCCGTCCCTGGCCTCCCATTGCCATCCCACAAGCATTCCCCGACATCACCGAGATGCCTGCATGAGTCATAACTTCAATACGAATCTCTCAATTCTCCCACTACCAAAAGGAAGGGTTTCCATGAACAATTTCTCGTTACACACAACAGATGCAGCGTCTAAAAATACGTAGCGCCTTTTGCTGACGTCCCTAGGAACACTTTTTTTCTTCAAGTCTACATGCTGGCCTTCTTAGCTACATAAATTGCATTTGGTTTTGGAAATAAAAAGTAAATATCACAGTACACTATATATACGTGCTACGGTTTTTCTTTCGCAGCCTCAACATAAATCGTAGAAACAAATGAGCGTCGTTAGCGAGTTAATGGTACTGCTCCCACTTTTCGTTCTACCGTTGCCGGAAGTGCCTGCAGTCTCTCAAGTTCTAAACCACGGTGGTAGCCTTTGTCAAAAATATTTCCTGCGGTTTGGCCACCTACCTCAGTTGTATACTAATCCGGAACTTCCGAAGTCGCCTAAAGTTGAACACGCAACTGATTATCTTTCTGCAATATAAACATCCACTATTTGTTCCGAGACCAGCAAATTCTTATGAACAGAAAGTTACCAGTGACACTTGGCACCTTTCCTCTAGGATGCTATACGGTTATGACTGCTGACAGATCCATCATTCAGACTTGTGATTTATTATTACCAGGCGGCAGCAGTGTGGCTTATGCAGCCGCCACTCGCAATGTTTTTGCATTGGCTTAAAAGTGTTGCAACTTCCTTATAGCCAAGTACTCGTGTAAAAAAAAAACTATTTGCCGGAAAACTAAAAACGTGGTCTACACCCCTTCCATTTTTCAGTGCCATTGGTGTCACTCTGGCTAGCATATGAAAGAAACTTAAAAAAATAACTTATACACATAAATCTTCGAGACTCACACGGTTACGGTTTTTCGGAAACTAGCGAGGAGTCAGTACGAAAACTAAAAATCATGGAGGAAGGGCACGCACCTAGACGTGAGGCAAGATGTAAATTTACGTAGAAGTTGATGTAGTGCAGAAGTAATATCACGCACGCCAACACTACTATTACCGGGTTTGATTCCAAGAGAGAAAATAATACTTTATTTCGATCACTTCCAGCAATGAACTGGGAGCCTCGTGGCATACACAAACGAGAGAGAGAGAGAGAGAGAGAGAGAGAGAGAGAGAGAGAGAGAGAGAGAGAGAGAGTCTTAAAATACTAGAGCGAGTTACGTAAAACGGGAGGACATCTGATAAGATGACCCTAGCCCTCGCCATGGTGAAACTTCTATAGGCTACAATCTGTCTCCTACATTGTTTAAAGGCATCAGACGCCTCGGACAAACGGATCAAAGGCCGCCAGCACATGAATAGCCCATCTTCAAGGATCAGGTCAGATTTGCTTCACAGTCGCGCACATTCGGCGAGACTTGTCGACAGACTAGACAAGGGACATGACACCACGTCACCGTGTTCATTCTAAGGATTAAGTACATCAGCACGAACTCAGAGAAGACAATGACAAGAGTCAGCGCTTACTGTCGGGAGACTTCTTCTCACTTCGAGTTCTTTTTTTTTTTCTTAATTGCCACATAAAATTCGCCGATTGGGCGACTGGGTGACAGAAGAGTCAAGTTTTCAGGAATTTAGCAAATGTGAGGCTGATTATCATACGCGATTATTTACAGAATGGGGACTTTATTTCTAAAAATAGTCAAAATCTCTCATGTTACCCTGCGTGTGTGTGTGACCTCCGCAGCTTGGCAGGTAAATTCCTCAAGTTACGCCAAACCCTCTGGCACATTCAAGGGCTACTTTGCGTGCCCTGGGTACAACTCCAGTGCAACTCTAGTACATATCTAGCTATGAATTCCTGCTCTGAGAGAGAGAGAGAGAGAGAGAGAGAGAGAGAGAGAGAGAGAGAGAGAGAGAGAGAGAGAGAGAGAGAGAACTGGCATTTACACAAGATGCAACACTACCGTTAACATTTTCGGATAGAACTCTCTCTCTCTCTCTCATATTGCAGACTGATGAAAAATGGGATAAGACCGGCAAGAGTGGGCAACCTCAACACTTTCACCTCTCTACCTCAGCACACAACTCATCAGGGCCGAGATAAAACCACCTGCAGGTAATCATATCGCCAATGACTGCAAAACCTCAACACAGAGTCAGCAACAATGCCGCCATTTAGGAGATAGCTGGATTAAGCATACATAGTTTATGACCCCAGCTAAGATTTCTCATGATCATCTTTTGATGTGACAAGCACACACCGAGGATGTGATGACGCATGGCGACAGGCTATTTAATCTAGGTAAGGCTGAAAACTGCCACAGTCGCCAACTCTGCACGAAAGGACTGATAAAAGTCATTCGTCGTGATCTTTTGAGGACAGAATCAAGGACTAAATGTGCAAAGTCTCTTCGAGTACGATTGTATGCCTACTGGGCAAAACACAACTGAAAGCTCCCGAGACACGTTAGCAAAATAAAATCTGGATCAACAGACTATCTTGCTAAATGCTTTGCACAGAGCAACCCCCTTCAGAACTGAAGACCTAGATTTTTCACACACTCGGCATCCACAACTGAAATTATTCGCCTGGAGCTATACGCACTAGACGAAAAGGACTTGGAAAATGATAAGGTCGATAAACTATATCCCTTTAAAATTAGCACAATCTGCCATGAGAGACTTAGTTCAAAGGATTTGCTTTTGTTAAAATGGAAAGGAACAGTTCCCGCGCTAATTTACTGCCACGGAGAAATGACATCTGGTCACCATGATTCCTCCTAAGGGACGAGCGATTTTCAAGCCCAGCATCCTCGAATAACCAGACATCCTCGACGCCTGTACCTCCAAGTTGTGTCAACAAACAGCCTTCACGATGCGACGCCTAAACAAGCATTCATTAACCAGTTCACAACGCGAGCCGCGCATGGACTTACACATCAACAAAACGAGATGAAGGAACCCAAAGGAATCCACTAAGAGAGAGAGAGAGAGAGAGAGAGAGAGAGAGAGATTGATCACGCCTCACTGTCCACTATGAAGGGAATCATTTTAACCACTAGCATTATTTTCATTAGTTCTCAAGAGAATCAGTCGAAGTGGCTAAGTTCGAGCTTCATAAAAGCGGGCACCGACCTCAAAAATATTATCCGAATAGCTAAGCAAACAACACGGAGCTTCATTCCTCCAGTTTCATCTGCATTCCTGACTTAAACCGACATGCCAATGTCACATGATGATCTGGTGCGAGGGTCAACAATGAACATCAAAATACCAATCACTCCACCAAAGTACTGTCGGCCACAGATGCTGCATACCGAAAACGCTTCTAATGAGCAATATC
The DNA here is from genome assembly GCF_015104395.2 of Macrobrachium nipponense. Taxonomy (NCBI): domain Eukaryota; kingdom Metazoa; phylum Arthropoda; class Malacostraca; order Decapoda; family Palaemonidae; genus Macrobrachium; species Macrobrachium nipponense. Next base: position 58,507,049 of record NC_061096.1, read on the forward strand.
AAGACAGAACAAAACCGTTCCCCAACGGTCAAAGCCAGAGTACCTACGAAGGGAGTCTGTCAAGAACTTTGTTATTCTATTTTAGAGACCAATTTTTCCTAGTTTTCTCCACCTGCCACATACACAAAATCTAAGCTTTAATAAACTTGCAGCGCATGTAATACCGGACCTTTTATTCCTCTAACATAAAGCAGTACCAGACTTCTTCCGAATCCTTTATTCCACCTACATAGTAAACAATAACTGAAACTGTACTCCAGTTACATCGCATACAATACCGATAAATAAATAAATAAAAAAAACCATGAAAACACCTAACTGTGCCCGTAAACTTCAGTACAAGCAGATTGTAGATACAATCAGTTTGATTCACAACCATAAATAAAGCCATTTTTTACCCTTCACCATAGTCTTTTACGTCACCGGACGAGTCCTTACTAACCAGGATAAACTCTCACCTTACCCTACGGAAACACACTTGAGAACTTGAGTGGTTTTGAAGACAATTGCAGTTCACTCTCGTGGTGTAAGAACCACGAAATCGTTGAGTTAAATTCTTTATTCACAAACATACATACACCGACCTCTTAAGATGACGTAACAACAAAGCTTTCATTCACAGGCTAAACTTCCTTAAAAGTACTAGGAGGAAACTGCTATATCAGATCAATATCAATACTTATTTCATTGTCGTGCAAGTATTTCCTAAAAAAAAAAAGAATAGTTTGTACACAAATAAGAGGAAAAATCAATTAGAAGAACCATTTACAAACATTACGAGTACAGCAGTGATAAACTATCACTTTCCATTACTTTTTACTGAATGTCCGGTGAACAAGAAGGGCGTCTTGGGATTTCCCCACACTATGCAGGATGTATGCAAGCAAGTAGTGAATATTATTTATCAAGTGTTATTTCACAAAAGGCGCAAAACCAAGCACTTCAGATCCCTCGAGGATATAAGACTGTTGGCCTTCAATCCCGCACTAGTACCAGTCAGTAAATAAACGTCCCACCTTTCCTTCGGGTTTGACGAAGGCATCAAAGTGCCACTTGTATATACCTTTTAAATCGTTGACCTGTCAAAGTATTATACTTCGCTAACTCTTCCATTCTTGTTCCACCACTACAAAAACTTTGTACTTAGTTTGAAAAGATTTTCGCAACAAACAACTGCTCAACGAACGACTGAGAGGTACAGGATTCCCGCCACACTCGGGGACGACGGCGTCGTATCTTTTATCATTCATCGCCTGAACTGAGGTTCGGTGAATACACAGCAATACACATCAAGGACACACATACCCAAATATTAAAAAAGCCTCACTTTCGTCTCTCGCACTCTGCACTCTAAAGGTGCAATTTTACTTCCACTCTAACTGCACATTTTAAGCAAATGAATGTGTAGAGAATAACGCAGATATGGAAGAACAAATCGTAGAAGACTCTAAACAAGTGACTAATCTATCTATTTTCAAGAGAACACGTCAGAATTTGTTTACAAAAGAAACAATGCAGGCACTGAACTCTTAATCACGGTTCCATCAGTCTATCAACTCGCTGAACCACTTCTTGCCACACACAAACATTCGAACATTATAGCAGAGACTGAACCAGACTATTTAAACAATAATTTGAATTAAGCGAATAAGGGCGAAATGGGGTGGAGTTAGAGAGAACACTGAAACAAGAGCGGCTATAACAATAGGCAACTATCCTCTTCCTCCCCTCCTGAAGCATCCCCTCCATCTCCACCCCCTAACCAGACGCTCGCTCTCGCTCTCTCTCTCTCTTTCTCTCATCCAGATTCCCACCCACGTCACTCAGCCTCTAAAGTCAGACGTCATCTCTCTCTCTAATATCTATAAAACAAAATCTCTTAGTAGACTACCTACCGAAGGCTAATATTACGAAACTATTTAGTTTTGTGTCTACAATTAGTAGACTACCTACCGAAGGCTAATATTACGAAACTATTCCCTTTTGTGTCTACAAAGATAAGATACGTATAACACACTCCCTTGCCAATCTTATCTAAATCCCATCGTCGTGTTCTGACCTCTCAACTGTACAGGAGGAAATATCGCTGTAGCCAAAACCAAAAATTCATTAACAAATGCTTATTTTATCATCTACGATAGCCTGCTTTGAACCTTATATAGAACACCGCACTCTTATTCCGAGGAAACTTCTCAGACGGCGAAGAAAAGTCGGCGACCAGAGTCTTACCAAAGAGTAGATCAATCAAGTTTCTTATCCTCCTGGTCCTTGATCACTATTCAAGACAGCAAGACGTTGCCAAATCACAATGGAGGTGCCCTGTAGCATAAGAGCAGTTCATTTATAAGTCTCTCCTATAAGACATTGAGCATTCCACTGTCAATGATCAGTGAGGTTGTGTATGCATAAATGATCTCTATAGTCCTTTCAGTACCAACCTCGTCTAACGACTAAGCTGTTTACGATTTATGTTGGTTGAAGTCCAGGTGAAGTCAGTACAAAAAATCAAGAGACTCAGACCATGGGTTGCTGTGATGGAAATGAATGAGAGAGAGAGAGAGAGAGAGAGAGAGAGAGAGAGAGAGATAGGACTACTTTCGTACTACTGTAACAATTGAGTCAACAGACAAGAGATATTACCCTAACGGATACGAAAAATTGAATAGTGCTGCAGAACGAAGAGGAGCTGCAGTACGTAGTATTCTGCGGAGAATGCAGCGGCTTCCATCGTGCCACAAAAGCCGTTGAAGGTAATCTGACTACGTTCCGTGAATGCTTGAAGAATCTAGTACTTACGTATGCCACCGTGAGAGTATAAAAGTAAACTTGCTTATACCAAAGATGCTTACACGATGGGTGGAGGGGGAGAAAGAGTGAGGAACTTTCTTAGAAAATACGTGAGCATGGAAAGAGCAAACATGACATGAAGATACATAGCCGACATCTTGACATATACAAACCATTGTTCAAGTTAAGTACAATGTAGCATTTTCATATAATACAAGTCTCCTCTTGGTAACTTGGCAACCAAAGCTAAGTTCACATACGTCCTACTCAAACGTGCACGTTCTTGGGAAACATCGAACGTTATATATGCAGTACGTTGTGCGACGTAAAATCTCTTTTCGAAATGCTCCTCTAATAGCGCCAGCCTCTTCCGACAGGTGTTTCCTGAGAGACACCTGTTGCTGCGAGATCTAGACAAAGTTAATAGTCCTTTGTCTTGCAGCTTCCAACCATTCCCCGACACATTTGGTTGGGTGAAATTAGGGGAATTGTTTAAAAGGCCAATTTCTGTTCTAATCATCTATTAGGGATGGGTTCATATCCTTCCCGGCCGCGGTAATCGAGCGGGAACACTTTTCAAGCAACGATGATACGGAATCCTTGCTTGAAAGCTCTCGTTCAAGAAAACCATTCTCCAAGTGAAACGGGATAATGCTCAATACGCCGACTTGTAATGTTAAAAAGGTGTAAAAACGTCTCTTAAGAAGCAAAGAACAAAAGCGCCTCCATCTAGTATGAGGAACTTTGGAAAAAAAAAATAATTCACGGGAACTGCAGTCCACTTCTTGCGTTAATGAGAGAAACCCCGTCAACCTATGCAGCTCAAACAAGCCCACCATCAGGAAATATTATAAAAAGTATTCCGCAATGAGAGAGAGAGAGAGAGAGAGAGAGAGAGAGAGAGAGAGAGAGAGAGAGAGAGAGAGAGAGAGAGAGAGAGGTGATTCACAAAACCACCAAATTATAAGAAAAACTTTAGATTTAGATAAGTTAATAACAGCGGAACAGACTTGCACCATCCAGAGTGGGACAGAATTACATGACTGGAGATTATGCAACCAGAGTATACAATAAACTAGCAACGTCATCTCAAAACTAAAAATGTAAAGAACGTTAACGCCTCCTTGAGATAATTAAGTCTCCCAAGAGGGAAAAGCAAATGATCAACAACGAAGCCAAAATCATTCATTTTTCCCCGGCGCAGAGGACATGATTACGTTTAATGAGACAATGGACCGATTGTGGAAAAAAAATAATGATCGTACCACAGATCGCAAGAAGGAAGCCACAATCGTTAAAAACAAGTAACAAGACCTATCCAGCAGGCAGCAAATGCAATGACTGAAAAGTTATAGCATCGCCTATACCTGATTACCTTTTTAAAAACTCAAAATTTCTAAAAATGGCAAGAACAAAGCTTACTCGCTAACAACAGGTTATAGTAACAAAACGCAATTGCTTAATACAAATATATCAGCCAGAGTTACCAAATAGTTCGTTACGATTTTACCGTCTGAGAGTCACTTGCAATTGTATATCATGAATGGGAGAAAACAAAAGGAAATATCAAATCACCTTCAGACTCAAGGTCACTGAACGTGTTACCACCCTTCTTATACTATTAATATATTGAGGACGTTTGTGTACCTGACCACTAAACAATATTAAAACTCATAATTCTCTTTGTTCGCATGCAAGCTACTGAATTTTGGAGTACACCCCATTACATTTATATTGTCTTGCAAGCTTAAAGAACATTAACTGTGGGCGTATGCAATTACACGTACAGAAAACCCACGAAAGTCTTCAATATGCCACCAACCTATAAAAAAAATACCAAAGTCCACATGAAAGAATAAGCGCTTTTGAAATATTAAGTTGGAAGGTAGTAATTCCGCCACGCCGGGAAGTTGCCAGAAAAGAGCAGCGTTTACTCAAACACAAAGATCCAAAATTGAAGGCAAATTGCCCAGAGTCAGCAGTTTAATAGGGAATTCAACCTTGAAAGTACGATAACCCTTACATATACCGATGGTAACTTAAGATGTTGTTCAGACTCATGCACAATCTTGCCTGGACAGACTAAACAACGTCTAGTCACTGCATCAGCATTTGGTGTTAACTGAAAAAATGCAGTAAATACAATCTATCACTGAGGATTTACCAGAGAGAGAGAGAGAGAGAGAGAGAGAGAGAGAGAGAGAGAGAGAGAGAGAGAGAGAGAGAGAGAGAGAGAGAGAGAGAGAGAGAGAGGGGGGACACTGAAATAGATACCAGTCTCCCTTTCCCAGCAGGTGTCGCCTGGATACAGTGCAGCTGCGCTGTGCATGTGTTGCAAACGTAAGAGTCAAATACGTCCCAACCAACAGGATAAGGATGGAAGGAAGGCGAGGGAGCTGGGGAGCTTGAACAGTGACGCGTCCGAAAAAAAAAAAAAAAAAAAAAAACGCTGACTGAGGGAATCTATCTAGTAAACTTCAGAAATAATTAAAGCAATTGTTAAGAACCAATAACATTTCACAGTATCAGGGAAAAAGTAAACTGAAGAACTTGCAACTTCCAAACGTCTAAAATTATTCTCTTTCAAACTGTCTTGAGTTAAATCAAATTAGCCTAGAGATGTCTTTAAGGCTTTCTGTGCTTATTACCTTTTTGCATGCTAACGTGCAAACTACAATGGCAAAACTCCCAAGTAATCGTGCTCAGCCACGAACAGAAGAAAAAACGAACATTTTCACGTACTAAGATTCCAACAAGGAAACTGGTTGGTATACAATAATAAGGAGTACTAATGAATCAAACCCAGAACCCTCAGTATTTATAAACAATGAAAAGGTGCAAATTACTAGAGGAATAAGAATGTGGTAAGAGATTTATAAAATATACAAATGTTTAAACCAAAATTCAGTGGTAGATTGGCCAAACTAAATATAGCGCAATTTATTAGTCTTCAGATAGCATCCTTCCTTACAAGGGACCCATTGTGTTTTCTGTGGGTAGTAACAATAGCAGAAAAAGGTGGAGGTCCTTTGCACTCAGATTAGGCCTAAACAAATTTAAAAGCTGAATAAAGAACTAGGAAGACAACAATGGGTATGAGGAATAAATATATGTAAAAGAACACTACTGCTTAAATTTAATCCATTGCACCCTTCAATCAACAGACTCCCGTCTACCTACTATTAACATAATTAGACGAAGCTGAATATTAATTTTAATTCATTGCACTCTTCAACAAACTCGCCTACCATTGACTGAAAAAAAAACCCACCAGCAACACTTAAATTCTCACTACGTCGAAAATATTAACCTGCTAATAAATAACCCCATATCACAGTTGTGGCCAATGCCTGCAAAACGAACTACTTCGATGGGATGAGTCCCGAAGCCCACAAAAAACAAAATCCTTATCTGTCCTCATCTATACCTTATGTGTAGCATAAGCGAAACTGGGAAAGGTACGAAAATCCATGCACGTATCTTCAACACTGAGTCTAAACCACCACTTCCCACCGATGGTGTCTTTAGCCCCTCCACATTTTGTAGTTTTCCCCACAGGAACCACCCCCGTCCCTCCCATCCATATCCTGTCTCAACACCGAACACTGCAGAGCGGACCAACAAAACTTATTGTGAGGTTGTGTGTCTGTGTGACAAAGCTACTCGACAAAAACTGAAATGTCGAATCTTGATGCAGCACACGGGCCAAGCTTCACTATGCTCGTTTGAAAAGCTGGATATTCGTACACTATTTTAATTGCTCATTAAAAGGAGAATATGGCTACTGAAACAACCATTCTCCCTCAGTCCATAGAAGGATGTTAATGCCTAGATAGAACTAACAAAAGTTATTAATACAAAAACTTTTAAGGCGTCTATTAATTCAGAATTTGGATTATTTTAGCCTTTTAGTGGATTAGCAATGACTTTCCACACTTATAAAACATTTTCCACTAAAGCTATGCGCTCTCGCAGCGATTAATATAGGAGTTAGTTATGAATTTTCAAGTTATCCCCCCAGAGTAATGAACTGTCATGGCTTAATTTTCATATACATCCGGCTGGCATATTTGTGGTCATCATACTGTCGCGTTCTGCCAGGAACCGTCCGTACAATACCTGCAGCAGGAGTTTTCTTTGTTACTTCAATTTTCTTTTAAAAAGAACATGCTGCAGCCACTCGTTTGATTCACTCTCTCCGAACTTTATAATATGATCCTCTGAAGTGAATAAGTTCGCAGCCAAATATTGGTAGTGATCGTGTGGCTATCCCTGGATAAATGTCTCAACGCCGTGTCTATGCACTTGATGAGAAAGAGGAGGATCTTGCTTGACTGCATCTTTGTGCTTAAAGCCTGTAAACTACGGACAACGCAAGTAACAACATACAATTACCAGTATTCATCGACTCGCCTCTGACGAACACTATTTACTCTAATAATAACTGGGTTTCCATAGTTACTCTCTGAGGCAGGCTCCAATAAGTCATAATTAATAAATCTCGTCAAAAATAAATAAACCAAAGGAGGATATTAATTACACCCATGAGTATGATTCCATGAAAAACTATGTCGAAAGGATTACTTCACCGGATATTGCCAGTGTGGGCGAATAGTCAGTCTACCTAGTGTAATGTCCGCCTCAAAACTTAACGCGTGTCTAGGAAATCCTACAATAATCGGGCAGCTGAACAGCAGAGAAATGCACAAAACTTTCGGTATAAAAGTAAGAAAATGCAATACTCACCAGAGGTATATAAGATGCAAGACACCACAAGCCACGAGGCGAATCGACGGCTTCAGGTTTCAAGTCACCACGATGCAAGGTCACAACTCTCCAACGTTCACACCTATTACACGTTCCCACCCGAGGCCTTTATTCGTTTCTAAAAACACTTCGATCAGATCACGTTATATCCACACTATAAATCACAATCGCTTTCTATGTCGTCAGATCCTAAAAATTGTTCGTTCGCATGGCGAAGTCGTCGAGATCGTATATTTAAAAGAAGAGATCAGGTAATGACTGAAGTGAGGGTTGAAGTCCCTCCTGAGCACGAAATAAAAAAAAAAAAGAATCGAGATGATGGGATCCACAGGAGCAGCAGAGCAGCCCAACGTCTACCCGCCGCGAGTAGGTACCAGGAAATGCAGACTAGCCAGTCTGAGTCTGACTCTTACACTACACTTCTCTCCCGCCCGCGCGCGCTACCTCGTCGAGATGTGCGTTCGTTCGTCTGTTTCCCTATTTTTAACCTTCACTTACAGAGGTATACAGAAGTAGCCAACCACAAAGCACGTTAGTGAACTTGGATTACTACTATAACGAGCTATTTCCGACCTAATGTCCCTTGTTAGGTAGACAGCGTTCAGAAGAAAAGAGGAAAACACGATGGGATAAAGTTAGAAGTAAACCACGTGCTGCAACCACCATCCTTCAATAAAGAGTATTACAACAGTAAAAGAGAGGCGGCAACTCCCGTCGCCACTACGCTAAGTACGCAAGGATACGACGATGCAAATGGATGATCTATGTCTTTGTTCCTTCCTCCACAGGGAAAACTCTCACTGTAACAGCATATCGCTGGTAAAGTTTAGGAAGAGTTCACTTATTGTTAACTTGAGAGACTCCAGCATCACATGAGGACGATTTCTCTTTCGTTGTGCTGATCGGGAGACAGGTGAGTGGGATTTAGGTGAGGGCTGCACACGTGCTGATGACGTCATCGAAGTGTTTTCATATCCTGACGCAATATTCCACACAAACGACTTCCCCCTGAAACGCACAGCATCATAGGAAACGATCTGGAGAACCGGATATCGACAGTGATCCAGTCATCGCGTTCCTGGGAACTATGACGTCGGGAACTATGACGTCACGGCGTAGCGGAGAGAGAGAGAGAATGGACAGTCTCCGAGCATCTAGTAGGACTTTGTATTTCTGGGAATTATGACTATATATGCATGGATGTATAGGCAGGTATGGATAAGGTTTTGTGTGAATCATTTTTCTTAAATGATAACACTCATTTTTGTAAGGTAACATGACGTAAAAGCACTGCAGAATCTTCATAATTAATTATATATAAAATATATAAGTATACACACATATATATAACTTAAAATTATAAACTAAAAATATAAACTAAGAACTATTTTTACTCGGCGTCTTCTTGACAATTTCTGTGTTGAATGTAGGTCCCAGATTTTAAAGAGTGAGTCAGTCATATGATGGTAGTCCAGTTAGTTGTGATGTATTTAGCTTTGTGAACGCCATAAATCAATTAGTCAACCCATTAGTTATCTCAAATATTCCACAGGTGAGGGAGTAGAGAGAATCCAGTGAAATAAAGTAGGAAGAAGTGAGCGGGGATGTGGATGTAGTAGAACAAGAAAAATAACTATCTTCGCAGAAAATATGCAATGGGATGCAAAGGTGCTACCGCCATGATCCTGGAAATGCTGTAAATTTGCAATGATTTTACGATATCCGAGTTTGTAAGTGCATTTTGTTTGCTTTGGGTGTTCTCGTTTAATTTTAAATCTTGTCAGGAACAATCAAAAGAACTGCGTTGTGTACATTCATTGCAATTCAAGATTATCAGATGCAGTTTTGATAAAGAATTGTCGTCGATAACAATGTTTAAGAGCGTCTGCCATTATACATTAAATTTGGGCCTACTCCCAGATTTGCACAAACATGTGGTCATGCGTGTCTAATTTTGTCTTACTTTCCTCATTGATTCAACTGTATAAAAGATGAAATTCACAGTTGAATATAGTCCTCTCCACGTGTTTTGTGGATCAAGCATTTTCTCGATCTGGAGACAAGAGTCACAAAGGTTCCATAAACCAAACCATATCACACAAACGATCGAAGACTGTCATGTCCGATCTAAGAACGGTGAGAGGGAAACGCAGATGTTTGCCTGACTCTCAAAGAACAATAAGTGTTAAGATGATTTTGGGTGGTATCAAGACGCAGGTAGAAATGTCTGGGACGCTCGTTGTAAAAGGGGGGAGGGGGGGAAAGAAAAAACCCGGGTTGTTTTAGGAGGGGGCCAGGGGGAGAGGTAGGAGCGGTCGAACACAGGAAACGCTCAGGGGATTTCAGGAGGACTTGTCCATGACAGAAAATCTTAAATATATCCCTCTCTCCCTCCCACCTTCCCCCTTTCCTATAACCCTTCCTACCCTTCCAGTTGCCTGCGGTCAGTCAGAAGATGGACTTGAAAGCGCTTTTGCTGGAAACCGTCATCCTTTACTTTACAAGCACAACCCTATCATTAAAAAAGACTGCATTAGTCAGTATTTTTGCTTCTGTGATAAGAGGCATCCTGAAGAGCACATGGAATACCGAACAATTCTGTAAACCCGCTGGTTACCACTTTAATCGAAATACAATCGAAACCCGTTCCATCTTCTGCAGATGGTTATGCAAGATCTGAGGACAATATGCTGAAAGGGCCTACGTACTTCACCACAGACCTATATAACAACTTTTACCAATACAAAGAGATCGGTCGGTGGAGAGAAAAATGAGGAGCGAAAAGAAAAGGAAACTCAAAAGGCAAGAACGGATGCCGTCCAGGAAACACCATTGGTGGCGTCCGGATTCCAGAGGTAAGGCTGGTTTGGAGAAAGGGTGTGGTATTCGAACGGGATTAATCTTCTCCCGAAACCAGAATCCGCCTTGCCTCCAATGGAAAAGAGAGAAAAAAAGAAAGACATTCAAGTGATGAGGATAGGTCAAAGGGTGCTGCAGTCTCTGACCACTCAGCGTGCTTCGGCCATCCGAGTCGTCTCTCTGTCCGTCAAGAACTGTGCTGTGACCTGCATCAAAACGGTATAAAGTATATTATTATTGCTATATCCTGAACTCGATTAGCCTAGCGCATGTTCATCTGCAAAACGAAGTATTTTCACGGTAATAAGAGTATATGAAAGCTCCTTTCCTCAGGACACAATATTTGCCAAATTATCATTATGAATACAGTAATGTCTTGCTGTATGACGTTACGTCATTCTTTCCCTCGCTGTATATTACAGTACCGTGCCTTCGACGATTATCGGTGTCTTCAGCTCATAGCGTGAGAGCAAGAATTGTATTAAAATCAATTTTCAATGTTTTGCTGGCTGGAAAATCTAAAGAGAAAAAGGTTTTTGTTTCTTATACCATGACTGTGGCACTTTCATTTACATTATCCTATGCTTCCATTCTTTTAAGTGAACACTAACCCTTCCTATGCCCAATGCAAACGTATTTAATGGTCTACACTCTAAACCCTCTGAACCCATTCTACAGTCTTTCGCATTCACTAACTCATCTTCTAAACTGTTGTTTAGAAAGTACCGTAAGAATCCGTGGGATTGTTGAAGAAACAATAATCTAAATGCGTCAGAAACATTTGGCTAAAATTAACTGTTTACACTGAAAGATATCATTTCAGACTTCCATATATTACTCTAATTCAATTAGCCCTTCAGGTTACCTCTTTGGCACAGGAATTAGTTGGAGGCACAAGGGCCTGGTGCTCTAGTGAACAAGGGGGAACGGCAGTCAGGGACGAAGAGGTTAATGACGCGCCTCTTGAACGATCGACTCGCTTGTTAGCTATACACAAGAAGAAATATCTAGGAAGAATGTCCACCGGATATTCAAGTCTTAGTAAGGTCAAACAAGGCGCAATGCATTTCCCTGAAAACAATGCTGTTTTTCCTCCATTGATGAGGTCAGCAGTCTCCAGCATGTCGCTAACCGCTTAACACACACACACAGACTTATAGTTCCTACAAGTCTTTGGTTTTAATGCTAATTTCAAGAACCGGCGGTCTTACACCCGCGGAGCTCTCGAAATGATTTGACGATATTTGGATCCCAATTTAAAGCAACGTAAAACTAAAGACTTGTAAAAAGAACACTAAAAGCCAATGAACGTTGCTTTCCCTTGGAAGTGCTACAGTGTGCGACGACTCAGGATTGAAAACGACCCTGCAGAACCGTTAACATGAACTAAATGTCAAATACCACCTCCCCAGATCTACGGATTCATGCAAATTATGCCTTGATGACGAGTACGTCCATTCTGCAATGCGTGCAGAAGTATTCACGCTACTCGTATAAATTATCAAAACAGGCGGCAGTCCCAAAGGGAATCGGTTATCCGAGACTAAAAGGATTAGAACCGAGCCAAGGCGAAATATGTCGGCATATTCCCAAGGCAGAAAAGGCCTGTAAAAATGGTTGGTTGTAAAACGCCAACGGAAGAGAGCTATTCCCCGAAGCGGCACATCTTGGAAAGGCAAAGGCCGGCCAGGAGAAAGAATTTCTCACAGAGGCATTTCAAAGGCACAGATCACACCTGCATCACTTACACCACAAGCACTTGCTTCCATGCGTGAATGCATGGATCTAGTGCAAATTAGAAGTGCCCGATGTGTTGTCTGTCACTTGGACACGTGGGCAGTCACAAAATACGTTTTGTAAATTTAAATTCAAGTTGGAGTTCAGATAAAAAAAAAAGTATGTCTTGACTACGAATATAGGTCAATTGTCAAACAGAGAATGCCAAAGGTCATCTTCAAGACGAAACCACTTTTATTTCTCATTAATTCAAGTAATCTTTTATGTATGTATATATATATATATATATATATATATATATATATATATATATATATATGCGTGTGTGGAATGTATAAAATATCGATTTCACTATGCGTTTGGGTGCAAGTTACTCCCAAGGTTAATTCGATATTCAGCGATTATGTGTTGCTTGTAATTAATTGAGTAAAAAAAAAGTCCCACAGTGTAATAAGTGTCAGTAAAAGATCAAGATGAAGAAATAAAAGTGGATGAAAAGAGAAAGTTTTATCAAAAAGTATATATTCTAAAGTATATGACCAAAGTAAGTCGACATCCAGGTGCATGCTAATGAGCGCCAAAGAAGTAAGTAATAACTTGCATTCATCGTAGGTCTTCGCACAAATTAACGATATATATATATATATATATATATATATATATATATATATATATATATATATATATATATATATATGTATGTATGTATACACACACACACATTATATATATAATCGTGCAATAAAATCATGTTAACAATTTAAATTACATGTGAAACCGAAGGGTTTACAACTTAGTTTACCATTAATTACGGTTCATGAACGTTGACGTAAACATATAAAAGTGATATAGTTTAAGGGCACATTCGCATGATGCCACTTGCACAAAGTTTATGAGAAATGGGATCATAAATTTCCTGGACGTCCTCTGCTAACTTCACCCTCTCAGATAGCCAACGGTGATTTATCAGGAATAAGTGAAGTTTCTTGCAGTGAGGTGATAATCAAAGGAAATGTTGATAAGAGAAAGTGGGATCTGGCTCATAATCTTTGAGGGTATTATCGGAATTCATTATCCTGACTGAATGCCGAATGAACATTTGAACTGAATTGCTCAGTAATTCACACACACGCTTAGCAAGTAATCTTCGCACGTAAGCGATCATTTAGTGTTATTTTCAGCTGGTGTATACTCGGTCTGATAACCTTGAGGTAGAGCGAAAGCACAAGTTGCATTCAAATGAAGAGAGAGAGAGGCACGTAGTCTCACATCTGTAGGTAGGTCACAATATTAAATTGAAATGCTCTACAGGCAAAAACACCGACATTCACAACAGACGAACGGTACCCAGTGTAATATACCTTTGGCTTTCGTCAGAATAATAATGAATTCTTACGATGGAACCGGTCTCTCCTTCCCCAACCGTATGTCATCATTTTCTTCCCTCTTTCATCACTTTCCTCCTATTTCCACTTCAATTCGGATATCTTATTCAGACGTAGAGATAGGCCCACCATTGAGATAACACAAAAACAGAGGATCTATTTCATTTCTTTAATATTTTCGAGACAGATTGTGTGCTTCTCTGAAAAGCAGACATAAATAACGTTCCTACCAAACGGAAAAAGTAGTGACGTCAAGTCTGCCTGTCAAGCGACAAGCAAACACCGCTGCTCTTCTGTCCTTTTAAGAAACTTACACAACGTTTTCTAGTGCGTCAGCGATCTTCACGGCCTCTCCCACATCCTAGACCTCTTGATTTACATTGTTTTTATTCTGGTGAAACCTCGACCATTCGTGAAATCGTTCAGGATTCGTTTTATATATTTTTTTCACTAAAGAATAGTTAATAAAACTGTTTCTCTGTGCAGATAGTTAAAATTATTTGGCATGCTTTTAAGAAAAAATAATCCAAAAATCTTCATTCATCTCATTCTCTTGCAATCCGAGAAGTTCCGGAATTGTAGGGAGACAAGGGCAGAGGCCAAGAGAAAATGCTATTATTTTAGAAAGATAATGATCATTGTAAGAATTTGACGGTGAAGAATGGTGTTAAACAAAATACACAATCGAGTACATATGTGACTGTAATATACCTCAAAACGACAGGTTTAATGGCCTTGACCACTTAAGGTGAATTCCGACGGAAGGAAAGGCCTCCATACAACAGTATAAGGGAGGAAATGAAGCAAGGTCTTGTTCAACAGAAAGTAAGAGACCTCTGATGGTGATAATGAAGACGTATGGAAAAATCCTTTTTTTTCTAAAGCGTCATCTCTCTCTCTCTCTCTCTCTTTTCCCTTCTTGGCACCGAAGTCGCAAAGCTAAAGAAAAGCAGAAACAATACAAATAAAACAAGCAAAAGTTATGGTTGAGAAACCGCACACTCATAACAGGTCACACCTATAACTGGTTTAATTACTCAACATAACGAATCATTTCATGTATCAATGTTCAGTAGCTACTTTTACCTACGTAACGTCCTAGGTGGGTATTTGTCGTCTCTGCCACTCTCAAATCATGGTCGTTTTTGGTGTATACGAGTATGATGTAATACACTTCTGAGAATTTCCAGTATATTCCCACTATCATGAAACATGCTTTTCAATTTCAGAAGTTCTCTCACTCTAACCTCAGTCTATATTATATATATATATATATATATATATATATATATATATATATATATAATATATATATATAATATATATATACGTAGGATTCGTAGGAATAAACCAAGGTAAAGGACGGCTGAGAAAGAATGACGTCAACACGCCGAGAAAGATATAGAGACAACAGCTGTGGGTCAGATGTACGTTTAAACAAATATGCTGCAACACTTGAAGAAGATTCTCTCTCTCTCTCTCTCTCTCTCTTATTTCTTCCTAGAAATGGCCCCACACTTTAGTTTGGCATATTAATGAAGTCTGAACGTTTACAGCAAGCCTGCGTCACTGGTACAAGGGGAAAACCGGTATGGTTTTCCTGCTGTTTAAGGAATAAACTATCGCGTGGTTCTACGTATCCTTACTATTACTTTTTCAAAAACAAGTTTCATCCCCTCTTACGTATCTAAAATTCACAGTAATTTCGGGAAAAGCTTTGATATTCTATTTTCATATTCCTTTAACGTTCAACAGGAATGTCTGACTTCTTCCTCCCCGGGAAGGTAGTCGGCTAGTTTCAAAGACTATTTCATTGGGGTTCTATTTGTAATCATAACTATAAAACAGAAAGACGATTTTAAGCAAAAGTTTAATTCCTTTGTTGTAACGAATTTTCTTTTTATCCAGAAATGAATTGCCAGCTTAATAAATATCGTAGACCCTAAACTTATATCAAAAGAAAATGTTTGCCATTTAAGGATTAATACAGAGAAGAATTCCCTCCCCCTTCCATTGTCAATCCTCCAAGCACACAATCACACACATAAAGCAAACGGAAAAGGTAATCATACAGTACAAACCTCCCTCAGTGTCAAATTCATATGATTTCTTATTTTGATAGACCAGGGCGGTTAATCGTCGGAATCCAAAGAAAAATCACACGGGATACAAGGAGACATAATAATCTCCAGGCAGACAGACTGCCTTGCAGAAGTGAGAACTGAATTTGGTACCCAAAATCTACGGTAATTGAACACGGTGTTCAGCGTTTGTCAGTCTGCAAACCCACCTTATAAAAGGGCCCTCATCCTCAAAAATCACATTTCTACACATTCCATAATCCAACATTTGTTGCCACTCACGACACTTGACTTCGGCAAAATTTCCTTGACAATCTACACAACTTCTTGCGTGTTCCAGCTAACAAACAAACTAACTTTGCGTAATCCAGCCCACGAACAGGCAAACTAACAAATCGAACTAAAGGCGTAACCTTGGCGTAGGATATAATGGCGGTATGAATTTAAGACAAGTCAGGAACTGTGTTATCGCCTTGATAAAAATGAAATCTTGTCAAAGGCAATATCCAAGACTTTTGACAACTCCGGGTTTTTATTTGCAACGTTGTTTGATAGGATGCTGATAAAAATTCCGTGCGATGCTAGAAGCGGCCAAACTGGTTTAGACAGGCAGTACAAAAGACGATTCGCTTATTCCGGCAAATTCTGTAGTTAGCGAAACTCCCTCAACTGAAATGAAATGAATGAATCAATCTCAGGCTGCCTTTGTTGCAGATTGCTTCGGTGGTAACCCAGACAGGCTGAGAGCGAGGTAAAGGCCAGGACCCACTGATACTCCCGGCGAGGGCACACGAGGTTCCTTTGGCGGCAGATAATTCCAGTCCACAGGGGCGTGATTATACCATCGCTATCATTAAGTAACGCAAGACTTTTTGGCGTCTGAGGGGAGGAGGGTGATTAGGTATTGTAACTATCTTAGTGGCATGCGGGATAATGGATTGCTATATCGCGGAGAGGAAGACGGCGAAAAGGAAAAGGAAATGTGCACTTCTGTTTCTCCTACTTTGCATCTTGCCCCTCCGTCTATCCCCCTTCCATTAACAACCCTCTCCAGACACAAACACACGCATGCGCACACACACACACACTATCCAGGACATAATCAAACAGGGGGCTGGACGGGAGGGTGTATATACCCTCTTCCAGGCCCGGTTCCAGAAAGATCTCGTCTGGCGATCACTGTCTGGGGATCTTCAGGTCAACCGGCACCCCCCCCCCTTTTTTTTTTCTCTCTCTCTCTCTCTCTCTCTCTCTCTCTCTCTCTCTCTCTCTCTCTCCATAGCCTTAGTTTTAACCATATTTTTCCCGGGCCATTTTTTCCGGTGAAGTCCATAAGGAAACAAAATCGTAAGGATGTTGAGGATCATTTTGAAAATTGATTTCATCTCTCTATTTAATAAAACCTCGATGTTTCTACAAATTTGGACATGAATACTACACGGATGCACTACAGAGATATGCTCAGGAAATGAAATGTGTAGATCTCCTTTTAAAAACCGGCACATATGTAGTACATGTCATACGCCTCCGTGAGCTAAACAAACAGAAACTTTTAGTGAATTACTTTACGCATTTTCATAAAAGCATAAATTTATGGACATAGGCATACGTATATGTAAGCAAAATGGATATGCATGCACACATAAGCTTACTTTTCGATAAACATCGAAACCAATTTCCACTGGACTGGAAAGTCTGCTGCTCTTTTTCTGCAGTTTGGGACCTCTGATGTTTCTAATAGGATTCTGGAATTTCGTCCCCAGATTCTTATATCCTTTTAAGGGTCTGCGCGAGTGTCCGTGGATGGTAGTGCGTCATTAATTACTTTTAAAAAACAACATTTTTCAAGCATTTCAATTGTTCTTGTTTGAATTATGCCAACGAAATCGAGAAATCTGGTTTGATTAAGAATGAAAATATTTATACGCTATTAACAATATAGGAACACACATATTTATATATATATATGACTTAGTTTGTATAACAATGGAGAATAATTATCTCAGTGATCTTAATGCATATGAACATAATTTCCTGGCTTATTCAATTTCTCAAGCTTCGGCACAACAGTCCAAGTCTCTAGCATATTCCGAAGGTTATACTAACTTCAAACTTTCAGTTCTTTTTTAAGTCATGCTTTTTTAAGCTAATGAAGACTCATAAGCGTTAAGAAACATGTTGGAGATGTGGGGATGTTTTTTTTTTTTTTTTTTTTTTCTCTCTCCGGAGGCTGAGCGGCTCGAATCCTTCAATGACGGTAGCAGGTTAGTGGTCTGCCATTGGGACGTTGATAGAAGGTAGTTTTCAAGGGATAAAGCCTCTTAAGCCAAAGCTACCATAAAGCAAGAGTCTTTCCTTGGTATAGAGTCACCGAGCCTTTTTCCCAGGTGTTGGCATCTATAGGGGTAGAGGTACTGCTATGGGGGAGTCAGTGGAGCGACTCTGGATCGCACCTTTTCGTAGATGACAGGTGAACCAGGCGGCCGAGTTTCATCTGAGTCATTCCAATCCATGAATGAGAGAAGGTGAATTGGTTGGTATAAGGCCCGGGCCTCTTACTGGAACTTCGTCATCCCAAGAGGACAAACAGGTGGGAGCCGAATTCTAAGAAAGGGCAAAAGATGGCTTTTCCGTTCCAATATAGGCACCTATAACTGTAGAGTTATCTCACCGGATGCAGGTTTTCATGCCGTGAGACTATAATTTGTAGATTATTGTTTATCAGCTTCGCAGGTACCATACATATAGAGTAGTTTCTGATCTCTTGTGTTTTAGTTTAGTATTTACTTGTGCTATTAACATCGTTTTGCCATTATTGAAATAACGTCGATTTAGCTTATTATGTTTTATGATGTATGCATGTATAAATGTATGTATATGTATGAATAAATATAAATATATATATATATATATATATATATATAGATATATATATATATATACATAATGTGTGTGTGTGACTGGGTGTATGTCTGTAAGTGTGTGCGAGTGTGCATATATAGTATTTGAAAATGTTTCTATTTACAACTATTAAAGACTTGCAAACAAAGCCGTTTGTTTCAATATAAAAATGCTCAAAGAGTTGCTACTGCCTCTAAAGAGAAAATCAATCTTATATATGTATATCTATATATAGATATATATTATATATATATATATAATTATATATAATACTTATATATATATATATTATAATATAAAGATATATTTATGTAATTTGCGCAAGTATCGAGTGTTGATTAAGCTATGAGGGTGCAAACGCGCACATACACACACATACACATACAACTGTAGGTTGTTTATAAAATGCGTGAAGGTTCTCATAAATATAAGAGGTGCTGGAATAATGATTTGTTTTTTTTTTTTCTCAGACGCTCATGATAAGTGGAGTACGCTGTTATCTTGAAAAGGTTTGAACCTGGGGTCAAGCGACTCTCTTCAAGGGATGCGGAATGGTTTGTTTATTTTGTAAAACTCCACACGCTCTAAGGAGTCGTACAGTATTGTTCCTGTTGTTCTTCTTGTTCTCCGAATTTTGCCCTTAACTATTTCCGGCAGCCTCAAATACTGAGCATCGAAAATTAAAACTTCATAATTTCCTTCACGATAGAGTTTACATTAGTTTACCCAGACCACTGAGCTGATTAACAGCTCTCCTAGGGCTTCCGAAGGATTAGATTTTTCTTGACGTGGCTAGGAATCAGTTGGTTACTTAGCAACGGGACCTACAGCGTATTGTGGGAATACGAACCACATTAAACCGAGAAATGAGTTTCTAATCACCAGAAATATATAATCCTCTGATTCCGCCCTGGCGGCAGCTGGGAGCAAACTCGGGCTATACCACCAGATTGGCAGGTGAGCACGCAACCAACTCGTCTTGAGAGGAATTTCCCTTAACGATAAAACTGGAAGTCACCGAGTGAATCAAAACAATAGATTCTTCTTGTCAGTTGCGCTATGACTCAGTTTTACCTATTTGATAAAATATGTTTCTCTTTACAAAAGGTAATCATATAAGAAAAATACGAATTTCTCCGTTGAACATTTCTCTTGTCCCAAGGACAAAGGAGCGAATTCAAAGGAATAAGCAATGGGAATGTTCGTCTCTCTCTCTCTCTCTCTCTCTCTCTCTCTCTCTCTCTCTACTCCTAGTGCGGTGGTACTAATCTGGACTTACAATGGCCACCGGGTTTTATCCCTGGCACTGAAGCAACGATTTAAAACTTTCCCTGGAGCCAAAAGTGTTTGTTGTCACAAACAGTGACTTATGTACTTAGTGGTCAGTCGACTTTGAGTGTTGCTGTCAGGAGAGAGAGAGAGAGAGAGAGAGAGAGAGAGAGAGAGAGAGAGATTATAGTGGTCCGTCCAACTGAACAACACCATCATAATCAAACAAATGATAAGGCCTTATTCGGAATGGAAGCATTCATTCGATATCCCTTTGGTTAGCTTCCATAAACACCTAGTTGGGAACTTTCCCCTGTCACCAATAATTTGGGCACCGGAAGAGCTAGCGTGTACCAAGCGAGCGCTTGCCAACATCTACTATAATACATTCTACTGAGGTATAAGGTGTCAGTCACACTTCTCAGTATCGAAGGGCTTGTCATTTCCTTTCCTGTGAGACTGTGAAACGGTACTTATTGCAGTAGCCTGGACGACAGAAAGGATAAGAAGGAACAGGAGAAAGGAATAGCTGTCACTTTGCACATAGACAGAGGTGTTGGAGTGCGAAAGAAAAGACTGGTGACGAAAGGACTGACAAGGGGAGAATACCGTAGGGTACCAAGCGATTGTTGTGAGACAGTTGTGTCGGAGGTTTGAAGGTTTTTCGAAAAATAGAAAGTTGTACGTGTCGTACAAAGGCATAGAAAAAAGCTGATGAAGAAGTCATAATGATAATGTGGAGGATGTTGAGTTTGTATATTATAGAAGATAAGTTGCTCAGAGAGATTCAAAACTTTTATGAGTTCAGCGAAGCGTTTAGTTAAATATGTACATAGGAATGACTAATTTTTGCTGTAAAAGTGAGTCTCAGATAAAGTTGTACTGCCTCCATTGCTGTTTGACAGCTTTATTGAAGCAATGATGAGAGCCAGAAGAAGGAAATTAGACGGAAGAGTAGTTGTAAAATAATAATAATAAAAAAAAATGTTCCAGGAATGGTGAGAAATAGATGATTTCTGCAGATGATATCGTACTGACTGGGGATGATAAAGAGAACTGCAGAAACTAGTGAAAGAACTTGAAAATACTGCAAAACGAGAAAGCTGAAAATGGTAGAAAGAGCAAAAGGTTATGAGAGTAAAATAAAGATAAACGGAAGAAGGTAGGATGAGAGAAGATGTGAGTCTGAAATATGGAGCAAGGAAATTTAGCCTGTCGACAAACGATCGGGAAGAGACTTGGAATGCCAATGGAAACAGCGGTAAAAAAAAACAAAGTTATGAAGAGGTTCTTAAACCGCTGTTCCTTATGGATGTGCGGTGTGGGTTTTAAATACGAATGGAAGTAGAAAGAGTTAACGTTGCTGAGACGAATGTTTGTTCAGTAGATGTGGCGTGAGAAGAATAGAAAGGGCGAGAAATATGGAGATACGTAGAAAGGGTAAAAAGGTTATCGCACTGTTTAGAATACAGTTCTTATATTTGGGGCCTTTATCTTATGCCTTCCTCTTTGATATCAACGGCACTTCATGCGATCACAGACCCTGCCTGTACATGTTCTTCGTTTCACGCCAGCTCTGTCACTCCTCACTTCGAAGTCTATCGGTAGGTTTGAGGTTATGCCCCGATCTTCCTCCTCCTCCTCCCGTTTTTCCCACATTTCCTAAGGTCTAGGCAAGAAAATGACGTAGATTGCCCGACCCATTGTCCTTGGCGGAATGATTATGGTCTGAAATGAACAGACGTTAAATGGCGGTGATTTGCTCAGTGCTAAGGACACTGAAACAAAAAAGCATCATCCATAGAGCCAAGCTTCTTAAAAGTGCCATTTTTGTCCCTTTCTTTTCATATGGAAGCTTGAGGCGAAGAAAACTCTCGCTCCCTAAACATCTGCCTTGAGAAGTCCTCTTATTTTTTGGTGTTTGGTGAATGTCCCAGGGGAGGAGACCTGTAATTTTTTTTATTCTACTCACGGATTCCTTACCTGCCTTGTTTACTTATTTCTTGTCTAATAAATAATAATAATAATAATAATAATAATAATAATAATAATAATAATAATAATAATAATAATAATACTTCTATCATCATCGGAAACTGAACCTAAGGTGAGGTTACTTTCCTTGTAATATTGCTATTAATCATTCATTAAATCCATAAAGATGAATATATGTATATAATCATATATATATATGTGTGTGTGTTCATTTATTTATTTACATTTCCCTCAACTGACATGTCGTTGACAAAAAGAAGCTCGTTCGGGTTCATGTTTTTTCATGAGCACTTATCAACCTCCCTGATGCATAAAATTGCTTATAACGTGATCGCCATTCTAATCGCCTTTCATAATGAGTACGGTGCATTCACTTTACGTTGTGTGTTTTTCGCTGTGAAAGGTTTAAGCCTTTAATTGTGTTGTTTGTTAATTGCTTCTCAGTCAGGTTTTCAATGATAACATCAGCTTGTAATCCTTCCTGCGTGTGGTGCATTCCTAATGAAGGTGGCTTTCACTATAGCGTAGTATGCTCTTCCTGAAGTAATGGTAATAGTGGTATATATATATACATTATATATATATATATATATATAATAATATATAATAATACTTACACATATACATGCACATCCTATTGCCCAAATCAGACAATATAGTACTTATTTTTTCGAGCACAGCCGCATATTACAGAGCAACTTTTTTTACATAAAAGAAAAAACACAAGGTACTTGCTCTACTGGCTCTGCGATGAATGATAAACATCGTTACCGATTACCAACCTGCAAAAAGAAGAAAAATAAACATCATTAATAAAAATGCAAACACCATTCTTCCAGGTCGTTGAAAAGCAAAACGATGAAAGGCAACCAGTGACAAATCTGATATGACGCTACAATTGGTGACGGCACCTAATAATATGTAATAAATTCACAACATTTTCCTCTGCATTGTTTAAATACTTCCTAACCGACCACCCCCCCCCACCCCCCCCCCCCCCCCCCCCCCCCCCCCACCCCCCCCCCCCCCCCCCCCCCCCACCCACACAACCCGCCACACACATAAAGCAACAGAGAAGAAGAAAATTAGTAACTTCTAAGTTCTAACCACCGCTCTCCTTCCTGTACCGAAAAAAATAACATAATCTTTGTTAATTTGTTAATACTTTAATAAAGTAACAATCTAGAGTTAACCCGGATTATCAGTTAATGTTCTCGCAGCAACTGCTCCAATGCTGTTGGTAGGTAACAAGACTAAGTAGCACGTCCATTAAAGTTCATGCTGGACGACCTCCTCCTCCGAGGGCCACTCGTCCTTCTTGCTAAGGTCCTTAGGATGAAGCCCAGTGGGTCAGAGACCTGCTCATCCGCATTTCCTCTTACCCTCTTACGACTTTTCTACTGAAGTTTGATATATTTGCAATTTTCACTTTACCTTTCCTAAGGAAGTAAAATCTACACTGGGCTATTATAGCTCCGACTGCTTTCGTTGTAGGGTATGCATACAAACAAAAGTACATTTTCACAGTCTCTCTCTCTCTCTCTCTCTCTCTCTCTCTCTCCCCACACACCACACACACACACACACACACACACACACACACACATATATATATATAGGCTTAAGTAAAAAATAATGTATTACTTCTCTATTTCAGAGATGCAAAAAGGTTATTTCTAACCCGGTCCACCACGCTGGTAACTACCAAAACAGGATTTAAAGAAAAAAAATAATGATAATAGCAACTTTTTTTCTGGCGTATGGGAGCAAGGCCAAGGCAGCACGTAAACGCAGACTGGAAAAAAAAAAAAAAAACAAAGGAAACTCGAAGGAGAGAGAAGTACCCAATTAACTTGGTCAGGAGTGGAGTTAGCAACAGGTGGCAACAGATGATCGCAGGTCATGGGGAGGGTTGAAGGTTCCAAGTAGGAAACAGAGAGAGAAGCTATGGAGGACGAGGCAGGAGCGCTGCCAATAGGGATGCGAGTTGGGATAGGTTGCTTAGGTAGGATAGGTAGGAAGAACGATCTTCAAGAAGAGAGGGTATCAGTGTGTGTGTGTGTGTGTGTGTGTGCGCGCTGTTCACCTTGGACCACCAACCCCAATGTTGACGGTAGGTTGCAGAAAAAAGAAAGGACGCGCGAAAAAAAAAAGGTACAGATAAACAACACCAACATTGTGAGTTGCAGGTAATCCGCGAGAATACATTTGCCCACATGCCATTAATTTTATGCGTAAAACACATAAAACTAGTTACTGTTAAATTTTTGTCAGATGTGATATCCCTAAAGTGTTAGTTTCCAATTAGTCGTGGGATGGAGAAGTGTCATTATTATTTCTTTAAAATTTATCGTAAATTGATCGTTTGTATGTCTCTCTCTCTCTCTCTCTCTCTCTCTCTCTCTCTCTCTCTCTCTCTCTATATATATATATATATCTATATATATATATATATATATATATATATATATATATATATTACATATTTATAAATCGGCAAAATATTATAAAACATGTCATCGGAAAAACTAACATTATTTGACAATGAAGAACCGAGCGCGCAATAAAAAAAAATGCCGAGTTGTATATGAAACAAACAACAAACACGTTGCCACGTTAACTTTGCACAAACTTTCTGAATAACATCTTAAAAAGAGCCTGCAGATGAGATTAGGGTCCCGAGTTGCAGCTGCAACAACCTCTTCCAAAGAGAGAGAACGGTAATTTCACGCAATGTGACCTTGGCATCGACAAAGGAAGGAGAGGAGGAGGAGGGGGAGGAGCTACGCGTGTCTGTGTGTGTGTGTGTGTATGTGTGATTAGAGAGAGAGAGAGAGAGAGAGAGAGAGAGAGAGAGAGAGAGGAGTAGGTGTGAGGAGGGCGGGGGGACTCCGGGTAGTCCAAAGATCTGTCTGTTAGTGGCCATGGATCTCGAGGAGTTCTGGCCTTGGATAAGGTTTATGATGACATTAAACAGCAGCAGCAGAAGCAGCAGCAATATCCGTAGTAGCAGCAGCAGTAATATTAACAGTAGTCGTAGCAGTAGCAGTAGAGGTATCCGTTGTTGTGTTAGTAAAAGTAGGAGGAAAACATCAGCAATTATTTTGGTAGTGATTTGAACATAAAACTAGATATTCAGTGGTACTTTTACGGACAATGAAAACAAAATTTAGAGAATGACCGCCCATGGAGGGCAATAGTTAAAACGAGCAATTTTCTCTCAAAGAAAAATGATGAAAGTTCCTTAATTTTTCATAAAAACATTACTACATTTTACCCAGCGAGCTACCAAAATGTCATTTTACAGGCACAGACACACATGGTCATTGTACTTAAGGTTTCAAAACATTAGAAACAAAATTTGATCTACATGACACATTTAAAAGCAACGTGTGCCCTGGTACGCGAGCATAATTTACAAAAACTACCGTCTTGAGCTGCATGCATCTTTCAAGACGTTTTCTTTCATACAATAAAAAAAAAAAAACTCCACTATGCTAACCTCGAGCCCAGAGCACTTCTCTACCACAAAAGGTTTCATCCCCATTTAGAAACATACAAATGCAAGACTGACATCTTGACTTTCGGCTGTATTCTCTGCTGTACAATGCACAATGCCTTGCAGTTATTTATTTTCATTAAATCATCCTCCCTCTGCAAACCTCTTCTCTCTCTCTCTCTCTCTCTCTCTCTCTCTCTCTCTCTCTCTCTCTCTCTGACATAAGAGAACCGAGTCGAAGTTTGAAAGAAAAACATGACTTGGCGCCATGGATTTTCTTCTTCAGTAACTTGAGAGAGAATATGTTGATGCATCATTATTTTCATTGCATACTTCATTTGGTGCCTTATATTCGCTCGTCTTTTGTCAAACGAAATATAATGGAAAACGAAAGGCTATTTGATGATTAACCCCAGTAAAATGGTGGTTCTAGCGAACGTCTGTGTGGTCGGTCAATAATGATACTGGTCATAAGGAGATATTTCCAGACACAACAAAAATACATTTGATGACTAAATGAAAAATAACCTTGAATGGGCAATTATGTTTGAGAAGAGAGAAATAAAGGAAAAGTTAAGGCATATCCAGTGCAAGATGAGTGGTGTCGTTTTCGCAACACAGCTATACGAATATATGTAAAGAAAAACAAACAAGAAAACAGAACGGGCCTTGAATAATTTGTCACAGCTAACAATTGCCTCTTTATGTGGTTCGACTTATTTCGTTTTCAGGACTTTCCCTGCTTGTGCCAGCAGTTAAGCTTAACTGTACACTTATGGAATGAAATTATTCAGTGTCATTATCATGAAATCAGTAGATATGGAAATTGCACTGCGTACTTCCCATGAGAAATTAACAAAGCATTTGAATACAGATGGAAAGGCGTTCCTTCACTCCCGAATGAATATTGCACTGTTTTGTGTGCTTTCTACTTAGAGCTAAAATTAAAACAATCATATATAACCAGAGAAAACAGAAAAGGCGAGAGAGTACACCGATCCACATGACTATCAGGCAGTAGAAACAATTTTCATTCTTCCACTTATGTATATCTATCAACACGATCCTTTGGGCTCAATCTTCTAATCAACGCTTTGAGTCTTTATTCTGTTTTTGTCAGTGTGAGCGGTGGGAGTCGAGGAGACATTCCCAAGGCACCGGTTTCTCTCCTCTGAGAGAGAGAGAGAGAGAGAGAGAGAGAGAGAGAGAGAGAGAGAGATTTTAGTAGCCCCCGGGTCTCGAACCCCGTTGGAGGGCTGAACCCCGTTGGAGGAGGGCTGAGTGGGTAGTGGGTGTAAAAAAAACCTTGGAGGAGTATGCGAGAGGGAGAAGCGATGGGAAAAGGGAGGGTATGGGACCCCACAAGAGAACGACGATAATTGGGGCGTGGAGAGAACGAGATGAATAGTGTAGCACACGAAAGACTGAAGTCATATGAATATGCTCATCGCATGCAAAAAGATAAAATAACAGGAATTTATTACGGAGAGACTTCTTGAAAAACTCGGTTAAGAGTCTGAGCAATCACATCTCACATCAGGTTAGGTGTGACTAAACTGAAAAAAAAAGAGAAGTGATACGAAAATGGAAGGAATAAATGATCAGGGATGTATTTTTAGCAGCAGCAGGAGAGAGAGAGAGAGAGAGAGAGAGAGAGAGAGAGAGAGAGAGAGAGAGAGAGAGAGCTTCTGATTTGTCTCACCCCTTGTTGGGTAACGATATTCTCATCGAGGCCTTCCCGTTTTGACGATACACATTTGTACAGAATAGTGAAAATGAACAACACGTACGTCTAGCATTCTCTCTCTCTCTCTTCTTCTATCTTTGCTACAGCTGTGACCCACAGCGATCGACTAACAACTAGGTACACAATTCACTGGTTCGGTTACCAAGGGCACCCTGGATTCAAGGGATCGCACCCCTTCGTCCTATTCAAGTCTAACAAATGTCTCCTAGCTTGCGAGCTAAGCCTCTTCATACTGTACAAAGAGAGAGAGAGAGAGAGAGAGATGAGAGACGAGGAGAAGGAGAGAGACGAGAGAGAGAGAGAGAGAGAGAGAGAGAGAGAGGTGGTTGCAACAGATCTATGGGGAGAGAGGGTATGAAGTCAAATGCATTTATATAACGGAATTTTTGACCAAGAAAACATTTTAAATGATTATTCTTCTTGTAGGCAATTAATTGGGGCACATATCCATACATACACACAAACGTACACGCATATATACATAATATACGTATACTATATATACATATGTATATAATAATATCTATATATATATATATTATAGATAAATTATAATAATTATAACTAAGGCTTTCTAAAGTTTCTTCAAAAGAAAAAGACCACTGCAGTCAATGATGCTTCATTTATGTGTAGCTGATGATACTGGATGAAAATTATGTACACAAAACTTCCACGCATTAGCCGTTTCACACACCTACACGGACAACTTAGTAGCAGCGTGTCGCAACCTCTTTCACAAACAGCACCATTCACATCTATTTCTTTCTAAATAATGTCTTTCCTCTCCATTATCTCTTTCACATCATCTGCCCAGCATTCTCTAAGTCTTATTCGTCTCCTCCTCCCTCCTGCCGAATTTTACACTATTTTTGTCGACCTTTCGCCTTGCTTTCTAACTTTCTTTCACCGACGCTAACCTTCCAATACTTTTCTACGTATCTCATTTTTTCAGTTCTCCTTACGCCACGTATTTGACTCAAAACTATTCATTTCAACAACTTGAAACCTTTTTTTTCTAAACTCCTTCAACATCTAACTTCACTTCCATCGAAACTGCAAGCTTCTTACTGATTTTATGCACATTCCCTCACACACACACACACACACACACACACACACACACACACACACACATATATATATATATATATATATACTATATATATATCTATATGTTTTAATGGGCCTTTTATACTTGAGATATATCCTGTTTTAACATAAGAAATATATATATATAGATATTATATATATATATATATAATATATATACTATATATATATTCAGTCCAACATAAGCAATCTTATTCATCAATTGTCCTTGAATCTTCAATTATTGAGTAAGTGAAGTGAGTGTACGATGAATCACAACAGGAAAGCGACCTTCCAGCGGCTAATCTTACATTAAGAAAAAATGATTTAAAGATTTACAGCTATTTTTAGCTCGTGGGATTTCTTGTAATGCTGTGGTGCCTCAGATGCAAAGAACGGAGCTTGGTCTCAGATGCAAAGAACGGAGCCTTGGTCTTCACGAACTACTCTGAGAAAACGATCGACTCGTTTCGTGCAGCCAGAGGGGTCAAGAGTCTCGGGGTCTGTCCTGTCAAGGCGATTAACATTTTCAGAATTGTTGGTGGATTACGAGGCTCGATCCGCGGCTGCGACGAGTTTCAGGTTTCTTCAGATGAATTCGAGGTTTTTCAGCCCCACTGGATAGTATAAGACGTCCTTCAATTGTAACAAACATCAGATATTTACATTAAATCTTCCGTGACGTTTTTATTACTTAGTGAATTCTTCACTTAAGTAAAACTTGGACTGGACAACAAAATTAGTTTCCTCCGAAGACAAGGAAATTCTCAGTGGAAGTTAGTGAGTTCTACAAATATTTACAACGTGCAACATACGAAAATTACGATGGGCGTTATCACTGGTAATGAATCATAGCAGTACTGTTATAGTTGTAGTTGCTGTTGCTAATAACATGATTATTCTCATTACCATTAAATGAGCACATATTATTAGCATTATCTGTCAATGAGGAAATATCATTATTAAATGAGAACCTATTATCATCATTTTCATTATCATGGTCATCAAAAAAGAACGAATTATGTTTATTACCAAACCTTGTGAATGTATAAAAAAAAATAGTCACCTTCTAGCACGCTTGTAACTTTTTTGAATAAATAACTCCGCTAGATACCATCCAGTTTGAATGAGGTCCTTTTAGGAAATTTGTGTATATTATATATATATATATATATATATATATATATATATATATATACAACAGAGCTCAAGTGATACTTAGAAACTGATAGTGATCATGATTCATTTACGGGAACACGTGCCAAATGAAGTCACGAGAAGATAACTGTTATTTGACGCCATGAGATTAAAAATAAGTCACGTGATTTATTATGATGATAGACAAACATGCTTATAGTCTGACTTAAGATTTACTGCATAAAATCACTGAGCCAATTCAAAATGGAAGCACACTATGCACTGCAAATTGTTATTAATATTATTATTACTAAAGTCCTTAAATTTATACACTTAATATTATCAATGGTAAAAAAAATTACTGAAATAAGTAATTAAATTTATTCTTGTCCGTCAATTATAACATTATTAGGTTCAGAAATACGTCATCTCTCTAAGCGCACTTCTTGCACCATGTAATAATACTATATATACCTAATAATACTATATATCTTACATCCCACTTTAATTTCAGTGACAGAAGCTTATATATATATATATATATATAATATATATATTAATATATATATATATATGTATATATATATATATATATATATATATATATATATATATATATTCCAGTAGATGAAACCTTTTCTCATGGAACAAGCACAGAGGGCCACAGAGGAAACGCAAACCCGCGACATCTGAGTGCCATGCTACGACACTAAACACCAGTACACATCTAGAGAGATTATTACACCAGTTCTCCTCTGTTTAGGTCAAGTGTGGATGCTGAATGCAAATGAACAAAAGGCAAAAGATGTAGAGATGAACTGTTTATGAACTCATTTTGTTCAAGCCCGTAACTGGGGCTTGACGTGCTGCTGGTGCACCTTTGGCATAGGGGCAAGAAGCGGCGAGGGTAGCTGAAGTTTCCCGCAGGAGTACTCAAGACAAAGTGAGCTCGTTAGGCTGGCCATTGCATTTAACTCACTGACAAATGTGTACCTGCTTCGCCACCCCGGGCAAGATGATGAATAATAGCCGCCTGGATAAAAAACATTATTAATGGCTTACCACGAAAAGCTCCGTTAAGCGGCCATTGGCTTACATTACAAATCATTCTAGTCAGGTCACTTTGCTGATTTAAACAATAATTGCATTATCTGGGGATCAGCAAACACATAATAAGAAAATACCCAGCATCAGCTCGAAATGAACACAAAGGAAGGAATGACACAGTAGTTAAGGCCGTGTACTGGGGCGGTTTGCAAAGAAAATAACTTATGTACAGACGAGCAGTCCAACCATAGACTGTACCAGGAAAAGTGCTACAAAAACAGAACAAAAAACTAGCCACTGGAACTGTTGTGTAAGGAATGGCGATCAAAGTAATAGAGTCTCAAGGTCGAACTATTCCTGTTAAATAAATAAACCCAGAAAATATGTCTGATAGACGAGGGGAAAGAGAAAACGAGAAAAGTTCCAAGCTCTGCAGATGGAAATGTGACTGGCCAACTGAAGAATCTCAAAGACTCTAGAGGGGATACCGCAAACTTTGAACCTGGTTGGCTGTCACAAAAGGGTATAATGCTGGCCACAGCAAAGATAAGAAAATGGTGGAAGGGTGGCAGATCTTCAGGAAGCTGATTGCAACTCGGAGATATCAACCTAGCAAGGTTCTGTGAGATAAATTATAATAATAATAATAATAGGCTGTCCTTCTCCTCGACGAGCGTGGCCTTCTCTTCTTCCTTGGCAGACAATTGCCGCTGCAGTAAGGTCGTCCTGAAGCTCCTCGTGCCTGGTTCTCGCTGGGCAGTTGGGTCATGTAGCCTGAAGGATGTATATTTTGGAAGGAGACCCTCTTTTAAACAAATTCTGTTGAATAAAATGGCAGAATTCAGCGAATTAATCCCTATATATTATCTTTTCTATTTTTCTTATTACTCTCTTTTCTGGCTCAGCGATATTTCGCAATAATTGGCCAATATTCATATTAGGAATAATGCTAAAAGTGGTATTTTATTTAGAACAGGATTTATTAATAAAAAACTGGTATTATCAGAATACTGGTGTATGGAAAGGCGTTCCTCTGGGTAGGTCAAGCAGGGGTCGTCGTCGGTGTTGGTATCATTCCATAAGAGAGGTCAATGTCAGGCCGGGGTCGTCTCTGGTATTCAGCTGGTATTAATGCCGGTGTAGCTCCGGCTTATCGCGACGTTTCAACCTTCTCGTAGGTCATCTTCATGGCTGGTCAGCAGTAGAAGTGAAGAGATGGTGTTGTTGTTGTTGTTTGAGATTAAGCTGGCTTTATGCCAGCACGGGCTCTTGCTCACAGAGCAGCCCGTAGAAAAAGAGATGGTGTCTGCATGCCGATATTTATAGCAGCTCGAATCCTAGAGCCGAGTTCTCATTGGTCGAGCCGGTCTGGTGCGAAGTCGAGGATCTCTCGTCGATGGTTGCAGGGCGAAGTCGGGGATCTGTCGTTGGTGGTTCGACCAATGAGAACTCAGCTCTAGGATTCGAGCCGCTATAAATATCGGCATACATACACCATCTCTTCGCTTCTACTGCTGACCAGCCATGAAGATGACCTACGAGAAGGTTGAAACGTCGCGATAAGCCAGAGGCACACCAGCATTAATACCAGCTGAATACCAAAGACGACCCCGGCCTGACATTGACCTCTCTTATGGAATGATACCAACACCGACGACGACCCCTGCTTGACCTGGACCAGAGGAACGCCTTTCCATACACCAATATACTGATAATACGAGTTTTTGATTAATAAATCCTGTTCTTAATAAAATACTACTTTCAGCATTATTCCCAATAAGAATATTAGCCAATTATTGCGAAGTATCGCTGAGCCAGAAAAGCAAGTAATAAGAATAATAGAAAAGATAATATATCAAATTAATTCGCTGAATTCTGCCATTTTATTCAACAGAATTTGTTTAAAAGAGGGTCTCCTTCCAAAATATACATTCTTCAGGCTACATGACCCTACCGCCCAGCGAGAACCAGGCACGAGGAGCTTCAGGAGGACCCTACTGCATCGACAATTCTCTGCCAAGGAACAATTAAATATAATAATAATAATAATAATAATAATAATAATAATAATAAGAATAATAATAATAATATTCGGAAACCAACCAGAAAGACTATAACAGCCAACTAAGAGGGGAAGACAACCACCCAGAAATTCCTGAAGCCGAACCAAGTAAGAGACTCTGGGAAAACATATGGAGCAATCCGGTATCACACAACAAACATGCAACATGGCTCCAGGAAGTCAAGGAAGAAGAAACAGGGAGAATAAAACAAAGATTCACAGACATCACGACAGACACAGTCAGACACCAACTAAAGAAAATGCCAAACTGGAAAGCCCCAGGTCCCGATGAAGTCCATGGATACTGGCTCAAAAACTTCAAGGCCCTACACCCACGAATAGCAGAACAACTCCAGCATTGTATCTCAAATCACCAAGCACCCAAATGGATGACCACAGGAAGAACATCCTTAGTACAAAAAGACAAGAGTAAGGGAAATATAGCCAGTAACTACAGGCCTATCACCTGCCTACCAATAATGTGGAAGTTACTAACAGGTATCATCAGTGAAAGGCTATACAACTACCTAGAGGAGACAAACACCATCCCCCACCAACAGAAAGGCTGCAGAAGGAAGTGTAGGGGCACAAAAGACCAGCTCCTGATAGACAAAATGGTAATGAAGAACAGTAGGAGAAGGAAAACCAACCTAAGCATGGCATGGATAGACTATAAGAAAGCCTTCGACATGATACCACACACATGGCTAATAGAATGCCTGAAAATATATGGGGCAGAGGAAAATACCATCAGCTTCCTCAAAAATACAATGCGCAACTGGAATACAATACTTACAAGCTCTGGAATAAGACTAGCAGAGGTTAATATCAGGAGAGGGATCTTCCAGGGCGACTCACTGTCCCCACTACTCTTCGTAGTAGCCATGATTCCCATGACAAAAGTACTACAGAAGATGGATGCCGGGTACCAACTCAAGAAAAGAGGCAACAGAATCAACCATCTGATGTTCATGGACGACATCAAGCTGTATGGTAAGAGCATCAAGGAAATAGATACCCTAATCCAGACTGTAAGGATTGTATCTGGGGACATCAGGATGGAGTTTGGAATAGAAAAATGCGCCTTAGTCAACATACAAAAAGGCAAAGTAACGAGAACTGAAGGGATAAAGCTACCAGATGGGAGCAACATCAAACACATAGATGAGACAGGATACAAATACCTGGGAATAATGGAAGGAGGAGATATAAAACACCAAGAGATGAAGGACACGATCAGGAAAGAATATATGCAGAGACTCAAGGCGATACTCAAGTCAAAACTCAACGCCGGAAATATGACAAAAGCCATAAACACATGGGCAGTGCCAGTAATCAGATACAGCGCAGGAATAGTGGACTGGACGAAGGCAGAACTCCGCAGCATAGATCAGAAAACCAGGAAACATATGACAATACACAAAGCACTACACCCAAGAGCAAATACGGACAGACTATACATAACACGAAAGGAAGGAGGGAGAGGACTACTAAGTATAGAGGACTGCTCAAACATCGAAAACAGAGCATTGGGCAATATCTGAAAAACCAGTGAAGACGAGTGGCTAAGAGTGCATGGGAAGAAGGACTAATAAAAGCAGACGAAGACCCAGAAATATACAGAGACAGGAGAAAGACAGAAAGAACAGAGGACTGGCACAACAAACCAATGCACGGACAATACATGAGACAGACTAAAGAACTAGCCAGCGATGACAATTGGCAATGGCTACAGAGGGGAGAGCTAAAGAAGGAAACTGAAGGAATGATAACAGCGGCACAAGATCAGGCCCTAAGAACCAGATATGTTCAAAGTACGATAGACGGAAATAACATCTCTCCCATATGTAGGAAGTGCAATACGAAAAATGAAACCATAAACCACATAGCAAGTGAATGCCCGGCACTTGCACAGAACCAGTACAAAAAGAGGCATGATTCAGTGGCAAAAGCCCTCCACTGGAGCCTGTGCAAGAAACATCAGCTACCTTGCAGTAATAAGTGGTACGAGCACCAACCTGCGGGAGTGATAGAAAACGATCAGGCAAAGATCCTCTGGGACTATGGTATCAGAACGGATAGGGTGATACGTGCAAATAGACCAGACGTGACGTTGATTGACAAAGTCAAGAAGAAAGTATCACTCATTGATGTCGCAATACCATGGGACACCAGAGTTGAAGAGAAAGAGAGGGAAAAATGGATAAGTATCAAGATCTGAAAATAGAAATAGAAGGATATGGGATATGCCAGTGGAAATTGTACCCATAATCATAGGAGCACTAGGCACGATCCCAAGATCCCTGAAAAGGAACCTAGACACTAGAGGCTGAAGTAGCTCCAGGACTCATGCAGAAGAGTGTGATCCTAGAAACGGCACACATAGTAAGAAGAGTGATGGACTCCTAAGGAGGCAGGATGCAACCCGGAACCCCACACTATAAATACCACCCAGTCGAATTGGAGGACTGTGATAGAGCAAAAAAAAAAAAAAAAAAAAAAAAAAAAAAAAAAAAAAAAAAAAAATAATAATAATAATATATTATTATTATTATTATTATTATTATTATTATTATTATTATTATTATTATTATTATTATTATTATTATTATTATTATTGTGGCTGCATGCGCAGAGTTGGATTTATAATTCCACTATTTTTCTGATAATAAGAATGGAAAAGTCATGTAATAATTGTCATACTCTAATTTCCTCGAAGGGAAGTTATAGACAACAGGAACCTTTTCATATATATATATATATATATATATATATATATATATATATATATATATATATATATATATATATATATATATAAAATATATATATATATAGCCTTTCAAGTTCAGTGCATTTCAAAGAAGCTCAGGCCTAAATGCCATTAGAAACTGCTGCATAAACCAGTATATCTTTTGCCATAGTCTACATTTCCTATATTCTTTTTTTTTTTTCTCTCTTTTTTTTTGCATAACAGTATATTTGTATTAGTAAACTGAAAACGCTCCCAAGGGTCTATAACCTCCCTTTGATGAAATGAATATAAGACAATTATTATTACTTGACCTTCCCCGACAAAGACCGGAGAAACTTCACGAATAGTACTTCGCTGATGCAGTCATTACTCTCAACGAAATATGTATTCAAGAGAGTTAATACCATAAATAATAACAATGATAAGGAAAAAATAAACAAACAATAATAATGTTCAGTTAAATCAGAAATAAATGCAGACATCGGTATTCTTTGATTTCACTTGTTAGATTTCTTATAATTGTCCTGACGTTTTTGTGACAGCTTTTCATTCTGAAACAGGTGATGGGTTAATCGAGGGGTGGATTAATATGGAAATCAAATCATGGATCAGATTACCTGGATGGTTTTTAAAGTAGGATCAGGTGTCACTGTGATGGATGAAACTGGATTAGTGCCGGAGATATCATGTGGAGCCTTTGAAAAGAACAAATAGCGTTTTTTTATGTTTGTCTGGTTCCGATAACCTCCGGTGTATAGGCCTATTTTTTATTTTTATTTATTCTTTATTTTATTTTTTTTTTACCCATTAACAGCACGAGAGTCTTTTCACTCAAAACTCGTTCTTGTATTTGTTGTCTTTGCATGTTTATGTTTAAGAAAAAATTTTTTTTTGTCACAATTATAGAACAAATACCGGTAAGGCGCTCAAAAGCCTCTCTCTAAATGCTTTGGTGGGTGATAAATACATAACTCCGTTGTAACAGTTAATGATTGTCATTATACAAAATGGAATGATCAGTGTTATTCATACCTGTTCAACAGCAACTAGCGAATATCCTCTTCCCTTTGTCCTAAGTTTTCAGTAATTCTTCCTTATTGCACTTGTTTAAGAGGAAAAGAGAAAAAATCCATTATTGTACGAAAAGGAAGGCACCGTTTACTGAATAGTTATAAAATGAAAAAAAAAAGTACCAAACTGATAATACAAAACTAAGAGGCGAAAACAGAGGTGGACGGTTAAAAAAAAAACGTCTGTTTTCGGCCTTTACAACGGATTCAGTGTTTTTCTCAGGCACATCCAAGGACGCCCCGGAACTCTGCGTTGTCTTTTCCTTGTTCTCACCTGCTTTCCTGACACCAGATCTACTTTGATTGCCTAAGACTGATTGGTACTCAAATTGGCACGTGGTATGATGTTGGTATAGCTGATACAGAGCATTTCTGGCTGATTCCTAATCACGTACTGTTTATTCGCATCACCCTGTTAGTCACAAGGAGGGTTTGGTTACACGAGCTCCCATGACTAACAATGAGAACAATATCTACTAAAACAATAACAACTGGAAGAATCGTTGAACTGACCTATTTGCGCAGAACCTTTCTAAATCAATGTGAAAAAACACATGGGAAATTTTTAGCTTACTGAGATGCCTCTACATTGAAAACAATGCAAAAAAAAAAAAAAAAAAAAATTCTGGTGCAGGCATTTTTCTTGTTGTTATCCCTGGATAATAGTTACATATGACTCTTGGATGTGCTTTTACCCGTCTGCTCTGACTTACTCCACATCTTTAGATAATTATTTGTTTTTCTTCTACGTATCTTTCACCCACACAACCCAGGTCCACTTTCAAAAGTCCTTCCCTAACGACATAGCGCCCTACCATCATGCTAACATTAACGCAAACTCCAGGTAGAAAATAAAACAAAACAAATAAAAAATCTTTCGTTGACAGCTGCAGTAATTGTAGAAGAATTCGTTTTCTGTACTTTTGGGAAGAGTTTACATCACACAATATCATACTTTCCATCTCCACAATCAGATATTTACTGTCTTTGGTCACCTGGTACTAAAACAAGGCATGCGTCGTTAATGTCTCGGTACCTATACGTCTAACAGTGCGATCCCAAATATAAAGTTTCTTTTCGTGAAGCATAAGAAAAATAAAACTATTTTCCACTCGACTTGGTCTTCAGTAAATTAACGTAGTATGACTGTAACTCCTGAATAACGCGTCTGGGTTTGGTTAGAAATTATACACTTCTTTTCAGTCCTCAATAGCAGACATAATAATTATTCCACAACCCATGATCTCTCTCTATCTCTCTTTGCAGCCAAGTTTCTTTGTTAACCTTCCTTTAACGTTATCCCACTTAATATATTATTCACAATCTCTCTTCACTAATGTGATGTTACAGAGAAGAGAAGACTTTGCATACTAACGGACGCCTCTCCTTGGAGTAGAAAAATCAGAGTAAGAGATTTAGCCCTACGATTTTAACACCGTTCAAAAGTGAGACTAATCCGGGTAAATACGAGTTCGAAA
This sequence comes from Macrobrachium nipponense, assembly GCF_015104395.2. Lineage (NCBI taxonomy): Eukaryota > Metazoa > Arthropoda > Malacostraca > Decapoda > Palaemonidae > Macrobrachium > Macrobrachium nipponense. Next base: position 58,544,714 of record NC_061096.1, read on the forward strand.
AAGAGACGGAAATTCTCTCATGGCACTTACATTTGCTCTATTTACATATAAAAAAGTACTCTTCATTAAGCTCTGTGGCAGGAGACTACTCATGAACTTACAAATACTTTTATCATGAATCGAGATCAGTAACAATTTCCTCTTATATACCATGACTCAAAAGAAGACTAAGAAGAAGAAAAAATATATCTCTGACGTAGAAAGTGGCTAGCACAGTGTTAGATACAAAGAAGCAGATTCTACTACGGTTTTGAAGAAGAAAAAATATCTCTGACGTAGAAAGTGGCAAACACAGTGTTAGATAAAAAGAAAGCAGATTCTACTAACGGTTTGGAAGAGGAGAAGAATGTCCATGAAAGTAAAGGTCGGAGATTTTTAGGCATTGTTAACTCAATTCTTCTCCAAAGCAGTGAAACGATGATGCCGAGTGTGAAAAAAAAATAAACAGTAGAAGTTGTTGAAATAAATAATTATTTTCGAAGTATATATGGAATAAGAACGGTAAGACATTCAGAGATTCACCATAGATGAAGCATAATAGTTAGCATGAGAAAAAAGTCGAAGAGGTTTGGTCTAGAGGAGAGAGAAGGACGATAAATTAAATAAAAGACTGTAAATTAGACGTCTTGGGAGAAGGGAGGGTAGGTAGAAGGAGTAATTTCTAGGTAGAGGGAGTGAAAGAGGTGGTATAAATTCTTTTTTTTTAAGAAGTGCAAGGCTGCGAGCAAATGGTGAGGTCAAAGTTCATGTGTAAGTGAGCTCGACGAATTCTGATGGGCCTCCTCTGCTGTAGCAAGGTTTTACGAACAGACCCTGCTCTATGGGTACTTGAAGTGGCAGACGCAGCGGAAGTTTTCTGCACTGAGGGTCATCCTGAAGTGGGTGGGATTTCATGCGAGCCTCAAATAACGTCTCTCAAGATAAACATTCCTTAATCCGTTTTTAAAATAAAAATGTATCCTCTAATTTTTTTGCACTTATCTTTTATAATGTATCCTCTGATTTTTTATATGCTCGTGCTGGGCAAATATACTTGTTTTGAATAGATGAGGCTCTTCTGCTATTGCTCAGTCTGCGCAGAAAAGAATAAAATGCAGAATAATTCTTCAAGCTCTTTGAATTTAACTACATATGGTCAGTATGTACACTCAAATGTGCGCATGCGCATGAAGACGAACATTATCGAAGACGAGAAAAGGCCTAATTAAACAAGTAACATTCATACTATGCATACTGTCTCAGATTTAAGTACAGATATTCTAGAATGCAGTTATGTAGGTTGATCCTCTGTGATGTGAATTATATATATATATATATATATATATATATAATTATATATAATAAATACACACAATATATATATATAATATATATATATATATATATATATATAAATATATGTTATATATATATATATATATATATACATATATATAATATAATATATGTATATATATATATATATATATATATATATATATATATATAAAGAATGAACTTTCTTCATTTTCCTCTTCATTTTACATTCTTATCCACAAAAACATCTAGGAAACTTTTGGGTCACATATCCATTACGAGCAATTGCTTATTAAATACTAAGTTAAAGGCAAGGATAAACAGTGTAGTTTTCCATGGCAACTGTACACTGTAAGTAAACATCAACACATAATGAATTGGAAATGCTAACCTCAGACAGCCTCTTAATGTATTAAACATGTTACCCAAACTCACGATTGCACGAACAAACGCACAAACAGGATGAAGACACCGTAACGCACAATGATATTATTCTAGTTCGCTTATAATTGCTCTGTTCGCGTAAAAAAAAGTAAATTACCAGACATGCATAAAAGATAACAGTAGTTATAATTCAGTATAATTTGTGAAGACTGCAACATCATAAAAGAGAAGTGGAGAGAGAGAGAGAGAGAGAGAGAGAGAGAGAGAGAGAGATGGTGTGTGTGTACCTCATCTGGGACCTCCCTTCAATGCACATAAAGTTGTCAGATACTTGAAAGCTTTCTTATACTCACTTCAGCTATGATCATCTACGCAGCATAAGGGCGAGGAGGAGTTTTCTTTCATGTACAGTGCTATGCTTAGTATTGGACGCTTTCAAGTGATAGTAGTAGGAAATTATTCAGATGTTTTGTTGTAGGTTTTGTTTCAAATTATTCAGATGCTGCTGTTGATCCTTTTCAGTAAATTTGTGTTTCAAAACGTTCCATAAGAAACTGCTTGGGTCAAAATGCTTTTACATAAACTTAGTTGTAAGTAGGGCATGATAACGCGTACATACTGACCCCGACATAAAGACTCCCACAAGTTCACACACACACACACACACACACACACAGACACACACACACACACTCAGTGAAGATTACAGTATGCGAAGCTATATTTCACATGGCGGCATGCTTTTCTCATTAAGGGGAATGACGAGAGAATCGGATAACAAAAAAAAAGAAAAGCGAGAAGAAAGGAGTGAGAGGGGAGGAGCTTCTTCTTTTTCATCTTCTCCTTTGCGAGATGAAATTGAGATAGCGTGTCGTGACGTCAGGCAAGAAGACCTCTTTATCTGGCAACAATGGTCATTTGGTCAGTTGAAATTTGCTAACAAAAGTGACTTGTACGATTACTAACTTTTCTCACGATGTGGACTCGTATAGGCTCTGTAACTTCACAGAATACATACGCATTATCTTAACTAAAGGAAATGATGCTTTTTGATTAGTTACTGGCGCATACTTCGTTGTACACTGTAACACACAAATCCTGCCACTGCTGAACGGACAAGTGAGTGTCACGTGACAAAAGACGGACTAATTCTTTCTATTTGGCAGAATAGTTTCCTAAATTGCAAGGCTGCCGATCGTTGGGGTTAAAGAAAGAGGGTCTATTTGTGTTACAATCATATTCATTGACACTATTACTGGGTTGGGAGTTATTTAAATAACTCTCTCTCTCTCTCTCTCTCTCTCTCTCTCTCTCTCTCTCTCTCTCTCTCTCTCTTCAGACTTGAATTCAACTGGTGCGTACGTGCATCAGACACTCCTCTCGAGTTGCATTTTCAAGTGAAAAATGACCGGTTGGTCATGACAGAGCACAAAGTTAGGAAAAATTGTTCACTTTTATGTTGTTCCTGTGATGTTTTATTGTAACGAATGAAGACGAACGAAAACACACACACACACACACGTGGACATTTACAGAGATTATTGGGACATTTTCATTTGCTCCAAAAATGAAATTCAATTCACTTTATGAGATTTAATGTCGTCAGAAATAAGTAGAATGATACAAAGTACCTTTAGCTACAGAAGATCTTCTTCATACCGTGTTCGGTGACAGAAATACAACGAAGGGTTAAAGAACGGCATGAATATATATTTTCCAGCAAAATCTGGTTAATGCGAGACAAATTCATCATGATGGAATCCTGCCGAGCAACGTCGCCTACCCCAAGGAATTCCAAATTCTAGTGTGCTGGAGGAGGACCCTACAATTACTCTGAATCTTTTTGCATTCGACAACCTGCCTCCTTCCCACACTCTCACTAGGCTGCTGCAGTCATGGTATTACCCTACATGGGCATCGTTTTCCCTGGCTAATTTCGTCATATGGGTACTTCAATTCAAAGAACCCAGTTAGATCACATAATTAACTGTCAGAAATCGTCTTTTCCATTATTTACGCACGCACTTAATAGCAACGGAAACGTTACATAAGACGGGATAGAAACGCACTAGCTACATCAAAAAAGAAAGAATTAAAAGAAAAAAAAAAGCGGAGCTCTACGGTTTGGCTTAGTGGTATGACAGGCTGGTCCACTGTGGGGGTTTCTGAGAAAGGGAGGAGGGGCCCCCAGGATGACCTCCAAACTGGTCGAATCAAACCTTTTACAGAACTTGGATCACTCCAGCCATGGCGCCAACTAGGCAGCCTTTTACCCTTTTATATGGACGCGGGGTGAATATGACACACCGCTGTTGGAGAGTGCTGAAATTTGGAAGAGTGTGATACAGTAATTATGCCAATGCTATAAAAAAAAAACCATTTCAATATTTTTTTTAATACAGCACTACTACTGTAAGGATCTGGCGATATATATAAAACAATTTTTCAGTGTATTGTTATCATTATTACCATATCAAAATAATCCACTCAGCCACAGAACCTTAACAAATTTTGATTTTTGATTCATTTACGAGTTGTTTCACGGCAAGATTTCAGTTTTCAGACTCATAACGTTCACGTAAATTCTATTATCATCTGCCACTGTCCATTTGCCGGAAATCCCGATTTCTTTACATCTCAAATGAGAAGGGTCCCGGGTCGTATGAAACGTGACGCAAACGCATGAGTCATGTTTAATACATACTGCAAAGAAATTGCGTCATGAGAACCATTGTGCTTAGTTCAATATAGGTTACATTAATTGAAGAGATTTCACAGTCAGTTCACGTCATTTAATGCGAACTTCAACTGTGCCAGAAAGAGAGAAGGAGAATCTTTTTCGTTTGTTTTTCCGTTTCAAGGACGAATAAAGACGAATTCTTTTTCAAACAGTGAATGAATCAAAAGTGCAACGACAGACTATACTCGTTCGGGAAGTGAATTCCATTCGTCATAGACCCTTGGGATTTTTCCCATACAGAAGAGGAAAGAAGTTTATTTTTTCTTCAGGTGTGGGACGCAGAAAATCCTCAAATGCGTTTTTGATCTGAGAAAGAAGATATCTCCGTCTTTTAATCTTTGTTAACTGTATCTTCAGAGCGGTATAGAAAGGCCCAAAACAATTATAAAACAGTTTCACGTTACAGAGATACTAACAAAAAGATCTTCGATAAAGAGATTAAGACCGGACCCAGAAATGGTGAACTTGACGATAAAAAGACGTCTCAATAATTCTTAAGAAAAGAAAGAAGAAACAAAAATGATAAAAAGGGGAGTAACTTGATATCGAGCAATAGTCTGGAATGGCCAACACGATACCTGGATTGGATCGGTTCCCGTTATAGGTATTTCATATAGCATGAATAATGAAATCAAAGCGAGGGAACTAGAAGACACACGTCACTATTGTCAAAGAACACAATATCTTATGTATTTCTTCACACACACGTATGTATATATTATATATGTGTATGTATGTATATATCTATATATAGATATATATATATATATATATATATATATATATATATATATATATAGATATATAAGACTTTCCAGAGAAAGTAGAACTCACATAAAATCGAAGTATCTCAAACATTGACAATACTTCTCTGGTGCTAGTATGAAGTAAATACGCAATCTGAATAATCACATTTAAATAAAAAAAGCAGAAAAACTGTTATCGTTCGATTCTGGAAAATCTTCGGCTTTCAAATTAATTTAATGAACCACACACACACACAGACAACGTGTATATATACTTATGAGTGTGTAGTTTAGGCGCGTGTGGTACGTACAGATTATTCACAAATGTAAGGCATAAACCTCTGGCGTATGGGAGAAAATTGCCATCCACAGACTGTATAATTGAACTCTGAATTTATGATATAGTCAAGTATTAGGTCAATAGACAGACAACAGTAGCGACCAGGAAACTTCTGGTAGCTGGGTGGAGTGAAGATGACTGCTGAAGAAGGTGTGGCTTGACAAGGTCTCGATTTCGAGAACCAAGAAACTCGCCAATCAAGGTGCTCCTGGTAAATGCCGCCCATCTCTCTATATAACACTGAACCAAGTGTCTAGACGTTACATGTAAGCACACAAAATGCACACACACACACAATCTATCTATCTATCTATCTATCTACATATATACACACACACACACACACACACTACTCACATATATATATATATAAGTATTATATATATATATATATTATATATATAATATATATATATGTATATATATACACATATGTATATATATATATTGTGTGTGTGTTGTGTAACTGTGCATTTTGTGTGCTTACATGTAAACGTCTAAAGACTTGATTGAAATGCTATATAGAGGGATGGGCACCATTTATTTGGAGTACCTTGATTGACGAGTTTCTTAGTGTGTGTGTGTATGCCACACACACACACTATCTATCTATCTATCTATCTATCTATCTATCTATCTATCTATCTATATATATATATTATCTATATATATATATATATTATATATAGTTATATATATATATATATTTTTGTGTGTGTGTGTAACTGTGCATTTTGTGTGCTTACATGTAAACGTCTAGAGACTTGATTGAATGTTATATAGAGGGATGGGCACCATTTATTTGGAGCACCTTTGTGTGTGTGTGTGTGTGTAAATATATAATTATCAGTAATCATCAACTCTTTTAGAATGCTTTAGAGAAAAATAAGGGACAACAGCCCCTGCAAGTCATCCTTTAACTACAGATACGAGGATAAATATTATGGACACGAAACTTCTACAGCATTTCAGTTTCGTGTACCAATTACAGAGGCTTATCAATTATATTCAGTACACTGACTATCATCCCTCGCACACTGCTCAACCAAAGGTATCTATCATCAGGGCGTTCCGTTCCAACGTTCATTTCACTCCCTTAAGCCAGAACTTTCCCGGGTTCCTCCTTTATCCTTACAAACTTTAACCCCTTTCACCTCTTAATTGAACTTATCACTATCTTTAAAAACTATCAAGGGCAAAGGAGACAAACACCATTATTGTTTGAAAGCCACATTTTCACCAACCAAGTCACTTTCTCTACATACTTTTATACAAGCTTTGCTTTCATCACTAGACTTTCTGATCAGTTTAAACGACTTAAGTTTTACAGCACAAACTGTTCATAGACTTAACATTCCTAGTTATTTTACCATAAGACTTCTCTAGGTCTTTGTAATCCTGTCTACAATATTTTCAGTTTGTTCTAAAAACTCCTGAACAACTTTCCATCTCAATTACTTAATCAACGCAACTACTTGATCTTTACCAGCACTTCTCGTCTAACCTATACTGTTCTTTCCTATTCACTTTCCTATTTATACAAAGAAACAATTATTCCTTTAAAACGCCACTCATCAAGACACACATCGTATGAATCTTTTTTATTCTCTCTAGAACCTCAATCCTACAAGCCTGACTTGAAATTTGATTAACAAACCGTTCATTTCCATAAACCAACCCTCATAATCACCCATCTTAGCAGTCATTTCCCAAACTTTCTTAAACTTACATTAAACCAATCAGCAATGCGTCACTCAAATCTTCCTTTGTTAAATCCTCTTTATTCACTCCATTAATCCCGAACTACATTCTCTAAGACAGCAGCAACTCTATTCTGCATCTTTGAGTCTCAGATCCTCGTGGTCATTATTAACCTTTCTTCAAAATGCTTTTCTCTCTAAGAATCTGGTCAGAGTCATCTCTCTAAATTTGAAAGATAACCAGCATTTTTCCACTTTGTTCTCGATCACAGTATTCCTACCTTCGTTTACCACTAAATGGTCATCTTTTGTCCTGCTGCAGGACTTCACACATGTGTACCCTCATCTTTCATCAGCTCACCGGTAACTGAGCATCAGGGTCTTCAATCAGAACAAGTTTTTATGCATTTCCTACTTTTATACCATTTTAACTTTTTGATGACTGAACTCGGTTATCGTCATTACAGTTATAACCTTCATCAACTGTCATCTACAACTAAAACTTTCGTATTTTCACTTCCATATCAAGGAAATAATGATCAGATATACCTCCTGCATCCTCGCTTTCACAATCACAGATATATATACATATATACTTATATATACAATCTATCTATATATAATACAATATAGATATACATACATATATATGTATATATAAATATACATTGTGATTAGAGGCTGAATTTGATGGTGACTGTTATGTTTTAACAAGGGGCCAACCAATATCAGAAGAAATATTTTTCATTAATAAATAATCTTATGATTAAGCTCAAATATTTAACATACATACTTTCTTTTTATACACTAATGTTAAATTTAATTTTAAGTACATAATTCGGATAAATGCGCATATACGATTTTTATCTTCCTCATACATGCATAGTCAAACATATATACTTACACACACCTATATATATGTGTATATATATGTATGTATATATATATATATATATATATATATATATATTATATATATATATATATCACCACACAATTTAACCCTTTCAATTTCGTCTTAGTTCCTCCTACTTTCCTTATAGTTCCTCAAACCAAACATAAATAACCGATTGATTAGCAAGTCCATAAACCGCACGACTGACGAGCGAGCTATCAGGAGATAAGAGAGAGAGAGAAGAGAGAGAGAGAGAGAGAGAAACTCGGTTGATCGATGTTGTCAACTCTTGAACGTAAGGAGTAATTCTCTCAACAAATACATCCTTTTGCTGGATCGACGGAGGACTTGGCTGATGGGGAAAATTGCCTTAAATGAAACCGAGAGAAGCAGGCAAGAACGACATTGGAGCCATCTCTCTTTCTCACGAGAAAATGATGACAATAGACGCTCTGGATGCTCACAACGTTCTCTGTCTCTGTCTCTCTCTCTCTCTCAGTCTTTACAGGCCTCAAACACTTATGGAAGGGCAGGGGAGAGGGGAGAGGGAGAGGAGGAGGGAGAGGGAGAGGGAGAGGGAGAGCGGGAGGGGTAGGTGTGTATGCCCGCATGATGCTTAAAGTGGCAAGAGAGGGGAAGACTCATGTCTCTGCCCTTGTTCACTATGATTGAGGAAAAATGGTCATCCTCCAGATGGAGGTGCTGACTGCCTCCTCCTACTTCTTCACTGTAAACCTACTTTCATCCTCACTAATACTACTTGTACATATATATATATATATTAATATATATATATATCTATATATATATATATAAGTATATATGTGTGTGTGTGTGTGTGTGTGTGTGTGTGTAGGAATAACTTGCTCACGAAATATATAAAACGTGATGCTATGCATAAATAAAGGTGATGCCACGGAGGAAAATGAAAAGACGAGAATATGCCAAGATGTTTCGGTCTACACGACCCTTTACTTGAGGCACAAGTAAAGGGTCGTGTCGACCGAAAGATCTTGGCAATTCTTGTCTTCATATATATAGATATATATATATCTTTATATATATATATATATATATATAATATATTATATATTATATATATATATATATATATATATATATATATATATATTCTCGTATACATCTGCATTTTTCAAAAGGAATTCATTGTTCCTAACAAGGGTTAAATCCAATGTGGATACACCTGTACTAATTTCCATATTGAGCCTTTTATTCCTTGTCAGCGTTTTAATGCTTTTAACGTTGTTGCACCTACAGCAAAAATGATAATGAAGACAATAATAATAATAATAATAATAATAATAATACTTCTTTTAGTAGTGATTTGCCTGTTACCTGAGAGAGTGTCTCGCTCAGACGACAGACAACTTTTCGCCTCCTGCCTATCTGTCTGTCTGTCAGTCCGTTTGTCTGCTGTCAGTTCGGAAGCAACAGGGCGTGTCCTTGTAATCTCGACCTTCTATCGGATTATTATCCTTTATTTATGGCTTCTGGTCGCCTACATCTAAGGGAGCATCGTCATAGGAAAATAACTATATTGAGGATTCCAGGAAATGTTCCGGTTGTGTTGGGCGTTCTGGTTCTTGGTTTGTTCTACACCCACACAGACACTTGTAAAGTTGATAGTTATAAACAATACACGGGCGGTCTTCCAGTTCTTTACTTTAATGCTTTTAAAAGACGATTTGTATCTGTCGAGAAAATTACGAGGAACACATAAACTTGCAATTCTAAGGGAAATATTCACTTACCATTTGCACACGAAAATGACTTTGGGCAAATTTTCCGAATTTCAGAGTAGCATCAATCGCCAGTAGAATTTCCGAAAATGTTTTTTGACTTATCGTTTGCTGGTAGGCAGCAGTTACTCTATGACCTGGCTCTTTCATGTGAGTAGATGGTAATGATAATGGCATCTCTTATAGTGAGGTTAACCGATGTTAAAAAAATACCAAATTGGTTAGGGTCTGTCATTTTGATTTGGAATTGCAGTGGGGCAGCTGATTTCGGAAATTCAGACAGAAGATGATTTCTTATTTACCAAATCCATGAGCGAACGTTGTTATAGAATTATATGACAAAGACACTATCCCATAAATATTCTGATGCCGAATCCGTCTACGGAGATATTGTATGTATATTACCTTTTCTTTGTGTTGTGAAGAAATACCTTCCAGTGGCAGTTTCCAGGCAGCCAGAGCCACCACAGTTAAGGATGGGTTCAATGTTCTCGAAGTGTATGTGGAATGGAACTTTTATCCAGAGAAAATATACCAATAAAGAGAATAATTAACGTCTCTTAACATGGAGTTCTCAGTTCAGGACATTTATGAAGTGTGTAACACTATAAACAAAATCATTATATGGCATCTGGCGACTGTTGCTATGGCAACTGAGATGTCCTGAATACTCGAGAGCCTTTGGCTCAACAAACAATAGCAGACGATATGAATAGAGGCAGCATCACTCGACCAAACGTCCTCTTTATCTCGGGGGATGGAATGGGAACGAGGAAGAGGCACCGCGCAGACTCCAAACTGAAACTGATGGGATAATAGGCGAGTGACGTCACGGTGTCAAAGACTAATCATCGTTGCATGTTGTCCAACGATGGCCACTAACCCAGTATGGCGGGGTCGCCACTTTCGCTTGCAAATTTAATCCTCCCGTGAAAAATTGTACTTTAAAATCCCTAATCATAAACGGCGACTGGAACCATTTGTCAAGATCACAGCGATCTCGTGATCGCCTTCATCATCCGGCCTTCGCACTGTTTCGGCTCCACGAACATGGCGATGAGGGGATCCCTACGTATTACTTGATTAGCATCCATAAGGTATTCGGCTCGTATTCGCCCTTCAAGAAGAACAGGTCGAAAACGGCAACTACAGACAAGCGCCAACAGACTTTCGTTGGAGTTAAGTTTACCAAGATAATACTGAATGATCAAAGAGCGAGAAATGTAAGCACAAAATAACGTCGTTCATTTAAATCGTTTAGGCAAAAAGACGCCTCATTTTAGAAATGAAGGATCTGAGAGATACTAGGCATTACACACACACACACACACACACACACACACACTCACACCACACATATATAGATGTTTTTTTCTCCGGGCAGTATTGCAATAGCACTATAAAGGATCGGCGGCTGTTGACCCAATGGCCCTGTCTGTCTAGTGATGTTCTCCCACGCAGTACAACAAAAGCTATTATTTTTCCATTTTCAAGATTTGCCATCGACATCAGGAGATGAGGAAGGAATGGGACCTTCTCGCACAAATGGATCCACAATCCTTCAGTGGATACTTTTCTGCCTATAGGGGCACATTAGATGTGGCATTTTCTAAGAGAGGGGGTAACCCCCTTACGCCTAACGTACCCCGCTACCAGTTGCTAAAAACCAACGGGAGCAGTCCGTTCTAAAAATTAACATGACGCTGACGGACATGTGAATATGGCAGTGACCATATAGTCTTACTTTCTTTTTCTCTCGAGCCATCCCTTCGTACTATTTATTTACCATGGCGCGTTTCCCTTTATTCAGAGGGAGAGTTTCCAGAAGTGTAACGTCTTCTGGTTTTCAGCAATTCACAAGGAACGAAGTTGCTAAGCAGATGCCTTTTCTAATGCCAGCTGAAACTGGTACCCATTCGCAGCTGGGTTCAGCAGTGGGCGACAGGTTCGGGGTCGAACTAGTAACCATGTGATTGGAGAGCCCAACTCTCTACTGCTAGGGTTTCGGAGGCACCCACGCACATAGTATATATACATACATACATACACACACATAGACACACACACATATTTTATATATACTATAAAAATATCTATATCTTATATATATATATAAATATATATATATATATATATATATATATAGAGAGAGAGAGAGAGAGAGAGAGAGAGAGAGAGAGAGTGTCTGATCACCTATTCACTAAAGGTAGAGTTGGCCCCCTTCCCATTTCAGAACGTGAGAAGGGACCTTTATACATCGCCTTTCGCTTCTTCTTAATATTCTTCGTGGTATTTATAGTCCAAGACACAAGTAGATAAATAAGGGGTCTTTGAAACCCCCTCTTTTTTTTTCATTAGGATCACACGGTCGCTGCGTTGTAACAAATGAAGAAATATCCTCCTTTTAAGCAGTCTTTTCTATTAATAACAAGCTATAATGCAGATTTTTCACATATTTATCAATGAATTAGGTATATGAAAACACATAAGAAATGATCGTTATGAGACAATGTTAATGACAGATCAACTGATGACAAATCAGAAGCGCACACATTATCTACAATACGCAGACGTGGAGGGAAGATAAATAAAAATGCGCATGCATATTCACTAGGTACAAAACAACAAATCAATAATGCGAACGTTATCAAATTTGGCGCAACATGAAATCGAAGGCGACGAGGTCATTTCTCCCGCAGTTGGGGGACATTTTGCGTCATGTTTATTGCAAGAGGGAAGTCGATTTCTGTCTTCATAAAAACCGATGTCGTGGGTGTGGCTAACGGCCTTCGCAATCTTGAGCCAGGCTCACTCTAAATTCGACTTAATGGGTATTTCGCGTGTAAACAGAGACTCTAATTATCTTTCATTTATAAAATTGACGTTCTTTATTGTTTCTATCAGTCTTTTCTTCTTAGTGACTACTGATTTCATCAGTATTACAGAATTTCAACCATGAAATTGAGGCGGTGGTGTTGCATGAAGAAAAATGAGATGAAAAAACGAGCTGAAGTAATACTATTGCATCGGGCAGACTGCAGTGTAAAATGATTAAAAGTCCTCGCTGAGAAAAAGGATTTAACTGCAAAACGCGATTGATGCAGTGATATGAACGCTAACACCACCCAAATGAAGGGCCATATTTTGAAAATTCACGGTGCCTCTACTGACGCAAAGCAAGCTTGAATGGAAAATGTCCAGTTAAATCATTATATAAGAATTAAAAGTTCTTGAGAGAACTACTGAGTAGCAAAAATGTAATGCAGAAACATAAGGGTCAGAGTAAGAAGCACCAGACAAGAATCCAGCTATTTATTCTCAGGTTGGCATGAATTTTCTACGGCAAAATGTTACCCATCAGGCTAAGTAATATGTAACTGACTGTTATATGATGATGATATGGAATTCTATGGTGGAAAGCCCATGTAGAAATCAATGTTCTCAATGTATCGTGAGAGCAAAAGCTACTAAGAAACATAATGTGAGGAAAAACGGTTCTGGGGGATGTTGAGAGATAGAAATACTTAGTTTCAAGTTTAATGAAAAAATAACAGAAGAGGAGTAGGCTAAATTAAGGAAAGAAAAAAAGAACGAGACAATTTATTACAATCCATCATTATTTCACCGGTTACATTTGGTTGTCAAAACATGGCTACTTATGATGGAATTTGAAAGGAAAATAAACGACAATTAAGTTCTGTGGGAGAGACATGAGAGATTTCATTTGAAAATGTAAATGGCAATAGTTGAAAGAAATGGCGACAGCCTTCAGAGAAATCAAAATCAAGGCACAATGACTGGACGGGTAAGACTAGGGCTAAGGAATCCACGGATGACAGGGTTCGGCAACATCAGGAATGTTCCTGGTACGGAGGAATGGAGGGGCATTTCATTGGTCTATGGTCGATGGAAGTTTCTCATAAAGTTACGAGACCACAGAATCCGGCTGATATACTCGTATGTACTGTACCCGCCAGCTCCGCCCTGGCGGCGGCCAACCATAAGTCGGCATTGTCTGAACCATAATATAATGATTATGTTTCATTGTAGAAGAAAAGTAAGAGCATATGTGCTATGTGCAATCCTCGTGAAAAGCTCTATCAGCAGAAAGTTTTTTTTTCTCTCTCCCTCTACAATTAATATTAAAGAAATTAGCATGGCCGGATACCCGGCCGGGTATTCGTATCAAAACAGTATCCGGATAAAAATCATCCCCTAATATCATTGCTATTTTTCATCGTAGAAGAAAAGCAATGGCATATTTGGAATCCTCGTGAAAAGTTCTATCAGAATCATAATCAAGAAGTTAGCATGGCCGGATATCAAGATCAAATCGGCCCCCGTTAAAAACTATCCCTTTTAAAATCTACATGTATGGTCCGACTATATATATATATATATGTATATATATACACTACATCTAAAAGCATTATTAAGCTACAAATGTCCTTTAATATCCAGCTCCCTCGACCTCGGAAATAACATCTTTTCATATATGTCCACCAAAAGGGAATTTTTTAGTTGATATAAGCTCGTCACCCTGTGGGAGCGAACCACGGAACAAAAAAAACGAACGAAAACTGGCAGGAGGTCAATTTTCAAGAAGCCATAATATCCATCAGCCTTGATCAATAGGAAAGTCAGAACGCTATAGTATAACAAATGAGAATCACTAAAGAGTACGGTTATTAGGAGACAGAAGTCAAGACAAATTATTGCCCCAGTGAAAGGAAGCCAGTAGTTTGCAGAGAAGTGGATGGCGCTGGTTTTTTTTAAACAGCTTAAATCTCTATCCTGCTTACAAAATTTTAAGTATACAGCTCAGAAATCTGGTGAACTTTGTTTAGTCATTTACCATGATATGAGGACACGGAGACTGTGGAAGATAAAACAGTTGGCAATTGTTAAACGAAGGATGCAGGCAGGATATCATCACTGCATGCTTCTGCTGATAGTAGTGGAACTCTAGTACATGGAAACATCACCAAAAATATGAAGAATCTGCAGTAAAAAGACTTCTATCTGTTTCTCATTTTGGCAGCACATAAGGCAAGACTATGAAGAAACCGCGAAATAATGCTATAGAAATAAAAGTGAGAATAAGCTAAAATGATAAATTGCTATCAAGACATTATAGGAAAAATGAGAGTGAAAAAAGATTTCCGTAAACGCATTAAAAAAAAAAATATTCAGAATCCAGCTTACAAAAAATGCTTCTAACAGTGCATCGTTCATGAGTAAAAAAGTACTCGACTGATTCATTGCGCATAAAACATTTTTATGTACGAATATAATTTAGTAACAGAAGGGTCGCTTGGTTCTTACAAAACACTGTTGGTGCTCAAGACAGTCCCTCTCCAACTCTAAAACAATAGCAGCTTGGAAAGGGAATGGTTAGTGGAAGGAGAGTGGGGGGGGGGGGGGGGGGAGGTCAATGGAGTACTCTGAGAGGACACAGGACACAATGCTTCCGCAGTGACAATGAGAGTTTAAGCAAATTTTCCCTTGTAGTTACAGCCTATCAAGTTCAGTAAAGCTCAAAATGTTTTATTGCTTTAGATTTATATTATTGTTGTTACCGACATCACTATCACTATCAGTTACCGTCGGCAAAGTAGTGACCATATAACCGTATTCCACACACCTGGAATGTACCGTAGGCTTGGCTATGGCCATGGTTATGTGCAGGCAAGTGCTCTTGTACTAGGGCAGCCAGTTGCTAGAGGTAAGATCAAAATACATTTTCTTTCCTTTACACCCACCCCCCCCCCCCTCTTTTTTTTTTTTAGGTTAGTAAAGAAAAAAATTACGAGGTAGGTTATCAGAAAAATGCTTTCCTCTTTACCGAATCTTTTACTCGTTTCCTGTTTTTCTACCTTCATATTTCAATTTAGTCGTTACCCGGCTGCCTTAAGATCACGTGGCAGACTAGGAAAGCTTTCCTGTCCAGTATGATGTACCGGTCTCATCCTGCTGACTTGCTCTGTCCGGCCTGGACCCCCCCCCCCCCCCCCCCCCCCCCCCCCCCCCCCCCCCCCCCCCCCCCCCTTCCACCCCCCCCCCCCCCCCCCCCCCCCGCTCCTTTTTTTTAATTGTAAGTTCTGTTGCTTGTTTGCTTGTCAATGTTGAATTACGTGAGCTTTTTAAGTATATTTTTTCAAGTTTTATGGTATGAATTTAGAATTTCTACATTATTAGTTCCCACTTACAACAAATTGAACCTGAGCTCTACTTCTCTTCACATAAAATACAATGTGAAGTCCTTTATGTTAATATTTGAGGGCGTGGAACAAGATCTTTCTATCAAAGATTTTTTTGTAAGTCAGTCTTTGGCAGAGTTCCTCAGTCTAATGTTCATCGACCCCAACTCTCCCTGCTACCTGGCATGGAACATTCATAGGTTATGGTTGCTGACTGTGGAACAGGGCTTCCTATACATCGTAACAAGAATTTTGGATCTGATTGCCATAAAATATCGCGTTACGAGTACTTGAATTCCAAAAGCACTGACTACATTTAACATTTCCACCGCCGTTTGAAGTTAATTCTGTCGAGATTTTGACGCAGATGACAATTATTTTATAACATTTCATAACAATTCTTACTACTGCTGGAAAATGTTTTTAATCTTACTGATACAAAAAAAATCACAGAAAGTTATTACGTGGCTATAAAGAAGTCTGAAATTGATAATAAATACTAGTCTGTCTCCAACTAAAAGACTATTCCAGATTTTAGATGATTC
The DNA here is from genome assembly GCF_015104395.2 of Macrobrachium nipponense. Taxonomy (NCBI): domain Eukaryota; kingdom Metazoa; phylum Arthropoda; class Malacostraca; order Decapoda; family Palaemonidae; genus Macrobrachium; species Macrobrachium nipponense. Next base: position 58,561,320 of record NC_061096.1, read on the forward strand.
TATTCCAAGAATACAATTGAAATTCGGAAGGTGATCAATCTTTGCTTGATTTTTGCATACTTGGGCATACCACGCTTGATTAACAGGACAAATTAAACATGTGGAGATGAGAATAATTCCAATTAACCCGTAAGAACTTCTTTGAAAGCTTAAAGAATGGTTATAGGGATAAAAAGACCACCAATGATAAAAAAATTCTAAGGAGCCCTATGCGCAAAAAACAGTATCTTGTAGGGTCAGTGAGGCTAATCAGTCTTGGGTTGAAGTCACTCTACCTGATATCTGTCATCATGAGTCATTTCTCACTAAATATGCCTTTTTTTTTTTTTTTTCCAAAATCCCAGATGATGAAGACCTTCGAAAAAAAGAGAAAGTCCATAAGAGGTTTTCCTAATATTTCACAGCATACACGAAATCATGAGTTTGGAACAAAAAGGCTGTTCCAAATGGCTGTATATATGCTGAACGGAACTCTTACAATCTCCATTCGGTTAGCTATTTCTAAGGCTGCCAAAGAATTTATCTCTAAGCATTTATGTAAGTGACTTGAATCTAAATACTTGCTTTCTGACAATTTGTATGGTTAGACGAAATAAATAGTTGTTTGTTTTGCTTTTCTATATCTTACGTTTTGCATCCAAGGTAGACTTAATACCAAAGGGACGTCCAAATTTATTCGTCCATTTGCAATTATAAGTAGTTACTACTGACATGATCATCAGGCAACACAGAAAGTGAATGATCAATTGTAAGTACAGTTAATTACTCCAGACAAACGGGAACGAAATCCAGTCGGAGCAAGATGAATTGTGAAACCTACATAGGTTCAGTGCGCAAGGAGGGTATGCTTGCTATGGGTATGTTCATGCAACTTGTGGTATTCGATGACATTCCATACTCCTTTTGAAACTGATATGAAGGGTCCCTCAGAAGGTGAGAAGGGTAGTTACACTCTATCCTTCAGACTATATACTGGCCTATCTTAGTCTCGTTGGCAAATTCAGCACAGCTTTTTATGAATTATTGGCCTGAGTTTATCGAGTAAAGATTGTATGACCTAATTTATCATCTATTGTAAGACCCAATTTATCATTTACATGAAACTTTGCAACAATGGAGGTTACAAGTGTATAGCATTTCATGCTCTAGTAGTGCATTTGAATATGCCGCTCTTTAGTTTTTTCATAATTTATGTTGTTATTTCTTCTCCGCACTCAATCATTAATGGTATGATTTGTTTATCTGGAACCTTGGATCACCTTTCATTGTGGTTTATTTGCTGATAAAAACTCACTAAATTGGTTGCTCTTACTGATTTTATGCAAATGATTGTTTGTCTACATTCAGTGCTTAAGAATTTGTTTGCAGATCTATG